>NW_024039268.1:135000-585789 GCF_016077235.1 Cyprinodon tularosa | reverse complement strand
GAAATAAAGTAGAATACAGACACAAAGCGAACGCTGCAACACACATTTATAGATCATTTGAATTTATTAATTAATTAGAATAGATTTTTAATTTATTGTCCTCAATTCTGATGAATTAACTATTTTTTAGAAAAGTTATTAATTAGCAACCTTTATTTATAAATGGAAAAAATCATGTATTAATGAATTACTGATAATTTATAGTCTGTGTTTAATAATCATTAATAAACTGCTTCTAAATCATTTTTAAAAGGTAAATCGATCATATTGCCCTGCAATGTTTACAGAAAAACAAATGAAAGATTTCGTTATAACCTAAAAATCTTAGTTACCCACGGCGCAGAGAGCAAATGAAGGGTCTGTTTAGAATAAAAAGTCTTTAAAATATTCTTTAAATTGCGATGATGATGAAACCATTTTAACCAGCAGGAAAATCTTAACTCTGTTTATCTAATTTCTGCAAGACTGAAGCTACAATCTTTGGTTGTGCGAAGCAGTGAAGGTGTCCCTGAAACATGCAGTCAGTCTTTTTACTGATGATGATGATCAGCATCATATCGATGTTTCTGGGTTTGTTTTACCTGGAGGAGAGCAGGACGATTTTTAAATAATAAAGTTATTTTAGGTTAGACTCTGAAACCATTAATGCCTTTAATGGTTGAGAATAGTTTAAAATGTAAAAAAATCTTTAAGTTTCTTAAGCCTGTTTAAATGACTGATGACATGAAGCCTCTCCTGCTCATTGCTACATGTCTCATAACTAAAGGTTCAGCTTTTTAGATATTTATTGTCTCTGTGGTCAATAAAAGGAGTTAAATATTAGATCATACAAAAGCCTTACGTCTTTACTCTTTAAGATAAAAGGGATTTTAGATGTAGGTTAATGTAGATTCTCTGTTCATAATATTACATTTATTTAACTTCCAGTGTAGTCCTGTTTCTCTGACTGTGACTAACTGGATGTGCTCTCTTCATCCTCTGACATGGGAGCTGGCTCGGAGCTCGTCTGCCTGGCTGTGTGTTTCCTGGACGGGGCCGCCTGTGGAGCTGGTTGACAGTTGCCTTTTGTATCTATGCTTCTTTTTCTATGTCTGCTTCTGTCTCCTTGAACCCCAGTGGGCCTCAGCAGATGGCCGCTCACACTGAGCCTGGTTCTGCTGGAGGTTTCTTCCTGTTCAAAGGGAGTTTTTCCTCTCCACTGTCGCTACAAGCATGCTTAGTGTGAGGGATTGCTGAAGAGTCAATGAGTCGATGCAATCAGCTGGTTTTCCTTAGATAGAAAACTTTGAATCAATCTGACTGGATGATCTGATGAATTGGAAAGTGACCTGAGATGACATGATGTGAATTGGAGCTATAGAAATAAACTGAATAGAATTGAATTAGAAAGACTGGTTTAAATCAAATCAATGTTAGAGCCTGACTCATCCTGATAATCTGGAACCAAGGAAACGGAAGTTTTCCTCCTCTTGAACTTTGCTTTTTGTCATTTTCTTAGTTTTGGGCTAATTCGCCTGCCTTACTCGCTGCTGTGTTTTTCTGGATGCCGATGAAGGTTCTCAGTCATCCAGGTCATAGTCATTCCATAAAAGTTAAAAAAAATATCCACTGGACTTGGTTTCCAAGATTTGAAGACGTTTCGCTTCCCCTCCAGGAAGCTTTCTCCATTCAAATGTTTTTCTGGATGTTCTTGTCTCCACAGCTGCTCCACGCTGACCCGTCTGTAAACGTGTTCCTCTGGTTCCTTTATTAAATCCCCTCTGGGTGATCATGCTGGTTCCATCAGAGGTTAATCCTGACCAGCAGTTATAGATTGTATGTTTTCACTCCTCACCAGTTAAAGCCAACCACCATTTCCAAAATGTTTCTTCCTTCACAGTATTTTCTTTTATGGTTGGAAGGAAATAAGTTACCAGAATAAAGCAGCTCTTATATTTGTAATCTAATATTCTTGTCTGTTGAAGGTTTTCTCAGTGCGCTTCTAGAGGATGAAAGTTTCTCTGAACGGCTGTGAATCCCTTTGCTGTGATCTCATTCACTCACTTTTCCAATAAGAAACAGATTTTTTCCTAACTGTGACTTCCAGCGATGACCTCCATGCACGTTTAATCTAAACGCATGAGAAGTTCATCTTCTGATGATTTCTGTAAAGTTGTAAAGTTGATTGATTACACGTCCTCACAGCCGCTCTTCTTCTTCTGCTGTTCAAATAAATAAAATCAGACGTCAACAGCAAAACAAACACAGTCGACTTAAACTCAGCCAGTGATATTATTATCAATATTAATAACGGCTCCTTCGCCTCCTCCTCCATTGTCCCGGCGGAGCTGCGCCTCCTTTTATTACCCTGCAGGGTCATTTACAAGCCCATCCTGTCCATTCATTGGTGGAGGAGATAATCCTGGGATAAATCCTTCTCCGTGCCCTTCACAGTTGTCATAGCAGGACCATAAACAGCATTTATAACAATGTGAGCCTGGGGGGGGGGGGGGGGTTCTGCTTAGCATGCAGAACAGATTAAGATGGGCCCATGCTTGTAGACCCCCCCCCTCCATCAGTGACAGACGGACTCCTGGGAAATGTTCCTGCGCCGCCCCGTTTATTCCCACCAGGAAAACCGGTTTTCCTTCAGCGAGAGAAAAAAAAGATTTTTACCTTCAAGAAAAAGGGAGAAAAATTCATGTTTGAGGCTCTAAATAAAGCAGAAATTATTATTTGTGAGCAGAAATTATTAAGCTTTGATTATTAGAGAGAAAAATATTTCTATCAAAGCTGAAAATATAGACAAATAAAATAGACTGAAATGTTTATAAATGACTGAAATAGATAAAGTTGATTAAATGAACAGGGATGTTAGGAGGCCTTTGATGCTACTTTAAATCCAATGTTTTCATTATTTAATGTTTTTTCTCTAAATAAAATGACATAAAGCCAGTTTGGCTTTATTCTAATATTTCTCTCTCTATGATGGAGCTGCTGTTGAGCAAACTGGGGTTCTCCACTGATGGTTGCGGGTTTGAATAAATCTTTCAGTCTCATTGGTTCCGGCTGACGTTTCCTTTGTGACGTTCCTGCAGCCGTCCGACTGAAACGGCGGCGGCCTTCAGCTCAGTAATTCATCTTAATTAAAGCAGACGGAGGTTCAAAGCGACGGCAGCTCTGTTCCGGTCCGGATCCCAGCGGGCCAAAGTCCAAACTTTACGTCTCTATGAAGGTGAACATCTGTGAGCTGAAAGCATCAGAACTGCTGACTAAAGCTGCTGGAAGCTTCAATTCACTCAGAAAACACAAAACTTTCCTCTCCTGCTTAAAACAAGGATTACAGAGATTATCAGCTTCAGCTTGTTCTTCATAAGAATAAAGTTTCTTCTTCCCATCAAAGTCAGGAATCTGAAAAATAAAATCTAGATTTGATCATATAGTAGAAAATCCAGCAGACTGAAGCGGTTTTAGGAGTAAACAGAGAAGAACTGTGTCCTCGCTGGGAAGCTGTTGACCCCCATGCTCCAAAAACAAAACTGAGGACGAAAAAGCAATTAGTCTGAGCAGTTAAAGCTAAAGCATCATAACATGCTGCATTAACCATCTATTTAGCTCCATAAATTAACTCCAGCAGCTTCTCAGCCTCTGTGGGCGGCTGGACAGACAAACCTGCGGGAGAAGTTGGGTTGAGAACGCGATCCGCCATCAGATGGTCCAGACAGTAGTGAGTTCTGGTGAGCTGTGGTGAGGTCCATGACTGCTGGGGCTTTGAACCCGGTGGAGCCTGAAACACAGATACATGAACCCAGAATAAAACTCACATTTTAGCTGCAGCCCTATTGGACACATTTAGCTGTTTTTAAAGCTGCTGTAATCAGCTTCAAAGTGATCAACAACAAAAAACATGAAATTTAACATCAAATCAATATTTAATACTTAGCTTTTCTTTTTTTTTTATAGAATCTGGAAATGATGTGTAATCGGGCCTTTGTTTATAAATGCAGTCCAGGGAAGCAGGTTTCTTACGGATCTTATAGCTCCAGAGTTCTTCTTCTTCTCTTTAAATGGATCCGCAGAAGTTAAACTGAATAAACTGATTATTCACCTTCATCTGCCTCCATGAAAGCCAATCAGCTTCGATAAAGCTCAGCAGACCGTCTCTCCAACCAGCAGTCTACAGACTGACCAACTCCATCTATCTCCACTCCACCACCAGTTTCAGGCCTGGGGGGGAAACAGCCCTGTTCTTTACTCTGTTCATGCATATCTATCATATTTCAGCGCTAATGTTTGCTGCCGAGGTCTGAGCGCCAAAGACTAAAGTCATTGTATCAATAAATTTCTCCTAATTGTCGTTTCTCTCCCTGTGAGGTTTTTAGATTGAAATTCTTCCGTCAAGACAGAAAATCCAGGTTAGAAAAATCTTCAGTGTTAAGAACTAATCTTTTATTTTGTCAGAGTTAAATAAACGTTCACCTTACCGTGTCATTCTTATATGTATTTAAATCAGTGGTAATTTACATACTTTTATGATTTTAGAAAATGTAAAATTCATACAGAAAAACAAATTCATAAAGCACTTAGGTAGAGTCAGCTGACCTACGCCGACAAAAGGTCTCTAGTGGAGAAGATGTAGGATGGAACCACCAGGCTGATGAAGCACCAGGATGGTGAACCACCAGGCTGTTGAAGCACCAGGCTGGTGAACACCAGGCTGGAACCACCAGGCTGGTGAAGCACCAGGCTGGTCAACCACCAGGCTGGAACCACCAGGATGGTGAAGCACCAGGCTGGTGAAGCACCAGGATGGTGAACCACCAGGCTGGAACCACCAGGCTGGTGAAGCACCAGGATCGTGAACCACCAGGATGGTGAACCACCAGGCTGGAACCACCAGGCTGGTGAAGCACCAGGATGGTGAAGCACCAGGATGGTGAACCACCAGGCTGGTGAACCACCAGGATGGTGAACCACCAGAATGGAACCACCAGGCTGGTGAACCACCAGGCTGGAACCACCAGGATGGTGAACCACCAGGCTGGTGAAGCACCAGGATGGTGAACCACCAGGCTGGTGAACCACCAGGATGGTGAACCACCAGAATGGAACCACCAGGCTGGAACCACCAGGATGGTGAAGCACCAGGCTGGTGAAGCACCAGGATGGTGAACCACCAGGCTGGTGAACCACCAGGATGGTGAACCACCAGAATGGAACCACCAGGCTGGTGAACCACCAGGATGGTGAACCACCAGGCTGGAACCACCAGGCTGGTGAAGCACCAGGATGGTGAACCACCAGGCTGGTGAACCACCAGGCTGGAACCACCAGGCTGGTGAAGCACCAGGATGGTGAAGCACCAGGATGGTGAACCACCAGGCTGGTGAACCACCAGGATGGTGAACCACCAGAATGGAACCACCAGGCTGGTGAACCACCAGGCTGGAACCACCAGGCTGGTGAAGCACCAGGATGGTGAAGCACCAGGATGGTGAACCACCAGGCTGGTGAACCACCAGGATGGTGAACCACCAGAATGGAACCACCAGGCTGGTGAACCACCAGGCTGGAACCACCAGGATGGTGAACCACCAGGCTGGTGAAGCACCAGGATGGTGAACCACCAGGCTGGTGAACCACCAGGATGGTGAACCACCAGAATGGAACCACCAGGCTGGAACCACCAGGCTGGTGAAGCACCAGGATGGTGAAGCACCAGGATGGTGAACCACCAGGCTGGTGAACCACCAGGATGGTGAACCACCAGAATGGAACCACCAGGCTGGTGAACCACCAGGCTGGAACCACCAGGATGGTGAACCACCAGGCTGGTGAAGCACCAGGATGGTGAACCACCAGGCTGGTGAACCACCAGGATGGTGAACCACCAGAATGGAACCACCAGGCTGGAACCACCAGGATGGTGAAGCACCAGGCTGGTGAAGCACCAGGATGGTGAACCACCAGGCTGGTGAACCACCAGGATGGTGAACCACCAGAATGGAACCACCAGGCTGGTGAACCACCAGGATGGTGAACCACCAGGCTGGAACCACCAGGCTGGTGAAGCACCAGGATGGTGAACCACCAGGCTGGTGAACCACCAGGCTGGTGAACCACCAGGATGGTGAACCACCAGGCTGGAACCACCAGAATGGAACCACCAGGCTGGTGAAGCACCAGGCTGGAACCACCAGGCTGGTGAAGCACCAGGATGGTGAACCACCAGGCTGGAACCACCAGGCTGGTGAAGCACCAGGATGGTGAACCACCAGAATGGAACCACCAGGCTGGTGAAGCACCAGGATGGTGAAGCACCAGGCTGGTGAAGCACCAGGATGGTGAACCACCAGGCTGGAACCACCAGGCTGGTGAACCACCAGGATGGTGAACCACCAGAATGGAACCACCAGGCTGGAACCACCAGGCTGGTGAAGCACCAGGATGGTGAACCACCAGGCTGGTGAAGCACCAGGCTGGTGAACCACCAGGATGGTGAACCACCAGGCTGGAACCACCAGGCTGGTGAAGCACCAGGATGGTGAACCACCAGGCTGGTGAAGCACCAGGATGGTGAACCACCAGGCTGGAACCACCAGGCTGGTGAACCACCAGGATGGTGAACCACCAGGCTGGAACCACCAGGCTGGTGAAGCACCAGGATGGTGAACCACCATCCTGGTGCTTCACCAGCCTGGTGGTTCCAGCCTGGTGGTTCCATCCTGGTGGTTCCAGGCTGGTGAACCACCAGGCTGGAACCACCAGGCTGGAACCACCAGGCTGGTGAAGCACCAGGATGGTGAACCACCAGGCTGGAACCACCAGGCTGGTGAAGCACCAGGATGGTGAACCACTAGGATGGTGAACCACCAGGCTGGAACCACCAGGCTGGTGAAGCACCAGGATGGTGAACCACCAGGCTGGAACCACCAGGCTGGTGAAGCAACAAGATGGTGAACCACCAGGATGGTGAACCACCAGGCTGGAACCACCAGGCTGGTGAGGCACCAGGATGGTGAACCACCAGGCTGGAACCACCAGGCTGGTGAAGCACCAGGATCGTGAACCACCAGGATGGTGAACCACCAGGCTGGAACCACCAGGCTGGTGAAGCACCAGGATCGTGAACCACCAGGATGGTGAACCACCAGAATGGAACCACCAGGCTGGTGAAGCACCAGGATGGTGAACCACCAGGCTGGAACCACCAGGCTGGTGAAGCACCAGGATGGTGAACCACCAGGCTGGAACCACCAGGATGGTGAAGCACCAGGCTGGTGAAGCACCAGGATGGTGAACCACCAGGCTGGAACCACCAGGCTGGTGAAGCCCCAGGATGGTGAACCACCAGGCTGGAACCACCAGGATGGTGAAGCACCAGGCTGGTGAAGCACCAGGCTGGTGAAGCACCAGGCTGGTGAACCACCAGGCTGGAACCACCAGGCTGGAACCACCAGGATGGTGAAGCACCAGGCTGGTGAAGCACCAGGATGGTGAACCACCAGGCTGGAACCACCAGGCTGGTGAAGCACCAGGCTGGTGAAGCACCAGGCTGGAACCACCAGGCTGGTGAACCACCAGGCTGGAACCACCAGGATGGTGAAGCACCAGGCTGGTGAAGCACCAGGATGGTGAACCACCAGGATGGAACCACCAGGCTGGAACCACCAGGCTGGTGAAGCACCAGGATGGTGAACCACCAGGCTGGAACCACCAGGCTGGTGAAGCACCAGGATGGTGAACCACCAGGCTGGAACCACCAGGCTGGTGAAGCACCAGGATGGTGAACCACCAGGCTGGTGAACCACCAGGCTGGTGAACCACCAGGATGGTGAACCACCAGGCTGGAACCACCAGAATGGAACCACCAGGCTGGTGAACCACCAGGCTGGTGAACCACCAGGATGGTGAACCACCAGGATGGTGAAGCACCAGGCTGGTGAAGCACCAGGCTGGAACCACCAGAATGGAACCACCAGGCTGGTGAAGCACCAGGATGGTGAAGCACCAGGCTGGAACCACCAGGCTGGTGAACCACCAGGCTGGTGAACCACCAGGATGGTGAACCACCAGGCTGGAACCACCAGAATGGAACCACCAGGCTGGTGAAGCACCAGGCTGGAACCACCAGGCTGGAACCACCAGGCTGGTGAAGCACCAGGCTGGAACCACCAGGCTGGAACCACCAGGCTGGTGAAGCACCAGGATGGTGAACCACCAGGCTGGAACCACCAGGCTGGAACCACCAGGCTGGAACCACCAGGCTGGAACCACCAGGCTGGAACCACCAGGCTGGTGAAGCACCAGGATGGTGAACCACCAGGCTGGAACCACCAGGCTGGAACCACCAGGCTGGAACCACCAGGCTGGAACCACCAGGCTGGAACCACCAGGCTGGTGAAGCACCAGGATGGTGAACCACCAGGCTGGAACCACCAGAATGGAACCACCAGGCTGGTGAAGCACCAGGCTGGAACCACCAGGCTGGTGAAGCACCAGGATGGTGAACCACCAGGCTGGAACCACCAGGCTGGTGAAGCACCAGGCTGGAACCACCAGAATGGAACCACCAGGCTGGTGAAGCACCAGGATGATGAACCACCAGGCTGGAACCACCAGGCTGGTGAAGCACCAGGATGGTGAACCACCAGGCTGGTGAACACCAGCGGCGGCTGCTGCGTGTTTCTTCGGGGGGGGGGGGCTATAAATTTAAATAGACGTTTTACCAAAAACCAATCAAAGATATTCTAAATTATCACACCAGTATATTTATATGAAAGCCAACAACAAAAATCCTTCTAAAAACAAAACATGATTTCATGTAAAGTGAAAAACCATGCAACCGCTTTTGGCGTTTACTTGATCATATTTAGTTACTTTAACACAATAATTTAATGTTTTATGTCCTAACCTGCTAACAGAGACACACCTTTGTTTCTAGATGTTGGTTGACAGTTGCTTTTTGTATCTATGCTTCTTTTTCTATGTCTGCTTAAAGGCTTTAATGCTTTTTATGATTTGAGGAAATTCTCTATAAATGATTAAAAAGGAAGAGTTCTGGTGAGTTCTGTGAGGGTAACCCTTGTGGGCCTTAAGGGCCCCTTGGGCCTCACAGCCCCCCTCGTTGGTGACCCCTATTCTGAACAGTACTGGATAGAAAGTGCTTTCAGAGTTAATATCACGTTCAAATGATTCGTTATCCGTTACTTGCTGTGTCTAAATAAGGACCACAGTTTCCTGGTGTTGCACGTGTAAGTCTTCATCTTCAGCAGGAGTGCAGAGGAGTGACGATGGTGCAGAGCCACTGATTCAATCAGTGTTCCTGCAGTGAAGCGCTCACTGAAGGCCAAATATTGCTGGGATTTGCTCATTATGTACAGAAACTTCATTGTAATCTAAAGAAGCTGCTCATTTTACCGCTGACTGACAGCTGCTGCCTTGAATCAACACATTTTTTACTTTCTCACACTTTACCTGCATGGTTAACATTTCTCACACAAAAATATTGGGATCATATAGTCCTGCTAATATTTTTTTCTGGAATAGTGTAACGCTTGTTTATTTCTATTACAAAGTATATATATTATTTCTGAAAAGCATAATTTTCATGCATATTAAAGCTCCAAATGAAGGCTGCCTGTCAGGGTTCCTGGGTGCGAGTTAGGCATCTCTACCAGAGAGGATCTTTGGGTAGAACCTGGGCGGCCTGCACAGGTGAAGGTAATGTTTCTAATCAGAGAGCTGGGCTGAAAAGAGCAGCAGATCTTCACTCAGTGGTTGCATTTAAAATTCCAATAAAAAGAAAGTTTTCCAAATTCTTTCAGACTTTAGATCATAAAATGTAATTGCATAGTTACTTTGGCTTATGAGATATTTTCACTGAGCAGTAACTGACTCAGTAACTATAACTAGTTACAACCAGATGACTAATAACAGGAAACATATTTATTGTGTTTAATTATTTTCAGTAAAATTTAATAAAATAACACACCGAGATAAACAGTAGGAGCCATTTAAAATTTCCCAACATTCCTTGGATGGTCCTTGGATGGTCCTTGGATGGTCCTTGGATGGTCCTTGGTTGGTCCTTGGTTGGTCCTTGGATGGTCCTTGGTTGGTCCTTGGTTGGTCCTTGGTTGGTCCTTGGATGGTCCTTGGATGGTCCTTGGTTGGTCCTTGGTTGGTCCTTGGATGGTCCTTGGTTGGTCCTTGGATGGTCCTTGGTTGGTCCTTGGTTGGTCCTTGGTTGGTCCTTGGATGGTCCTTGGTTGGTCCTTGGTTGGTCCTTGGATGGTCCTTGGATGGTCCTTGGATGGTCCTTGGTTGGTCCTTGGTTGGTCCTTGGATGGTCCTTGGATGGTCCTTGGTTGGTCCTTGGACGGTCCTTGGACGGTCCTTGGTTGGTCCTTGGTTGGTCCTTGGATGGTCCTTGGATGGTCCTTGGTTGGTCCTTGGATGGTCCTTGGTTGGTCCTTGGTTGGTCCTTGGATGGTCCTTGGATGGTCCTTGGATGGTCCTTGGTTGGTCCTTGGATGGTCCTTGGATGGTCCTTGGTTGGTCCTTGGATGGTCCTTGGATGGTCCTTGGATGGTCCTTGGTTGGTCCTTGGATGGTCCTTGGTTGGTCCTTGGATGGTCCTTGGATGGTCCTTGGATGGTCCTTGGTTGGTCCTTGGTTGGTCCTTGGATGGTCCTTGGTTGGTCCTTGGATGGTCCTTGGATGGTCCTTGGATGGTCCTTGGATGGTCCTTGGATGGTCCTTGGATGGTCCTTGGATGGTCCTTGGTTGGTCCTTGGACGGTCCTTGGATGGTCCTTGGTTGGTCCTTGGTTGGTCCTTGGATGGTCCTTGGATGGTCCTTGGTTGGTCCTTGGATGGTCCTTGGTTGGTCCTTGGTTGGTCCTTGGATGGTCCTTGGATGGTCCTTGGATGGTCCTTGGTTGGTCCTTGGATGGTCCTTGGATGGTCCTTGGTTGGTCCTTGGATGGTCCTTGGATGGTCCTTGGTTGGTCCTTGGATGGTCCTTGGATGGTCCTTGGTTGGTCCTTGGATGGTCCTTGGATGGTCCTTGGTTGGTCCTTTGATGGTCCTTGGTTGGTCCTTGGATGGTCCTTGGATGGTCCTTGGTTGGTCCTTGGTTGGTCCTTGGATGGTCCTTGGATGGTCCTTGGTTGGTTCCCCTTTATCTCCTTTTTCAAGCATCAATCTTTGTACTAAAATATTCTTCCTATCATGATTTGTGGACATTAAGATCTAAAGAGAAGCGCCATCTGCTGGTCAGACCCTGTAATTCAGTCAAAGGGTGGAATCAGACTAAAAAAAGATGCCAGAGGGGGCGGGGGTCACTGCAGCGGCTGGAAATTGGAGGGGATATTGCTGGGAGTTGCAGGGAAGATGGTGGCCATTCGGCTGGCGGTTGACTGGGGACGGCCATTTTGAACGGCTGCTACTGTAAATGTCCTGTTATTATTATTATTATTATTATTATTATTAGTTTATTATGAGTGTTTTTATTGCCACCATGTTTAAAGCCATTTGTTTGGTAAAAATAAATTTTTTCATGTTACAGATGGGATATTTTTTATGTTCTATTTATAAAATCAGTTTTCTAAAGTTTTATTACTTTATGATATTTATGTTGTTTTTTAACCTTTATGCCTGTTGTTGCTAATTTGCTACATGCCTACATTTCTGTGTATTTTGTTCAATAGTCAAAGGAACAAACTCAACTCAACTTGTCTTTAACCTACAGACAAAAAACCTACATTATGAATGTTGATGTAAATAAATTAAGTCTTTAAATGTTTAAATATTTAGCACTCAGAGTCAAATTTAAACCCTGTTTAATTAAACCTCCCAGATTTTACATCCATTTATTCGCTGATGCTGCAGTTTCCTCCTGAATAGGAAATAAAAGTGAAACTAAAGCAGAGATGTTTCTGTGGTGGAGCAGAAATGTGAAAAGCTCTGGTAGCCGGTCTGAACCAGCGACTCTGACCAGCAGCTGACTGGTCTGACCTGCGGCTGACTGGTCTGACCTGCGGCTCCAGTCTGGCTGTTTATTTTCCCAGTGATGGATCAGTGTATGTTCTGGGTTCCTGGTCTCCAAACGAGGTATTTGCAGCAGAACTTTTGGCTCCACCTCCGAGAACAAACAGCTCTTTAGGAACCAAGCCGCCGTCTCTGATGAATCGGACTCCCGGTCCACGTGCCTCATTTCGGTGGCGTTTGGCCGCCATTATAGCCGCCATCATCAGATAAATAAGCTCCTCTCCGGAGCGGCGCGGCGATTCAGCCGTGGGTTAATTAAACATTTACATACAGATGCGTGGGTATGTATTGTAGCAGGAGATGATTTACACGGCGAGCGCCGGCGTTAATCAGAGGCTGCAGGAGGCCGAGTGCCGGCGAGCTCCGTGCTAATTGGCACCATGCTGCTCGACGTTTCCTCCCCCGTTTCCTCTCTAATGTACCTTTTTCCTGCCCGGGCCTCTCCTGGTCCCCACATGGCCCCTGAATGAACCAAAACCTGCTACTTTCCACATTAACTGTCCTTAATTTCTTCATTAAATCCAGACGGACTCTTCATGGATCAGCCGCCGAGGTGCAGTGGAGCTCCGTCTCCACCTTTCCAAGGGATTTATTTATGGATGCTGCAGCAATTAGAGGAACTTTTCCAGACGTTTTGCTGAGTTATTCCTTCTTCCTGATGAGAGAGGAGGCATTAAAAGAGCCCTGAATGACCTGATGAGCTAAACCACTCACTTAAATGAGTTTAGTTTAATTTGTAAACGAGGAATAATTGTGTTTGAGATCATTTTCCGCCTCAGATTCCTGCCTCCTGCTAATGATCCCGGTTTGATGGGATGTTGGAGGAGCAGCGGCTCAGTGGGCCTCCGCTTCTTGTTCAGGTTGTTTGTTGGCATTTTGCTGTTTTTCTTTGCATCATTCGTCTCACGTCCAACATGACGTTCTGCAGACAGAAAGTTCCCCTAAATGTCCCCTGGAGCTGCTGGTTCTGATGCGGCTGATCAGCGGCGTTCTGATTGGGATGGATTAGGAGGAGCGAAGGTAGGAGATCTGCAGACGAACAGAGCTGGGATAATAACACTCCGTGGGATTAATCTGGGCCTCGCCACGCCGCCGCCGCCGCTCCAACACTACCTGTTAATGATGTTCTGGCATCTCGCTCCATACGAACATCAACAGACGGCGGTGCCTGATTGCTACGCTCTGCAGCGGTGGCGCCTGTGCATTAACCCCCCCCCCTCCTTGGGGACGGCCGGGTGGGATTACAGCAGCGCTCCTCACATGGAAGCGTGCAGGATGCAGGTTGATGGGACTGATCGTGGAGAGAAGCGCTAATGAAGACCTGCCGATGGGACGAACCGTCAAACTGTTTAGAACTTTCAGAATCTGACAGAGAGCAATGAGATCCATTCAGAACAGCAGAACTGACCTGCAGGCTTATGACCCGGACATGCTGGTTCTTCCTCTCAAAGCGCTGAACTCTGGCTGCTACCAGATGGTGTCAGGAAGAGCGTCCAGGGCTTAGATGATTTCCCCTCCGCTGTCCGGATCTAAAACTGAATCTTGGTATGAAACTGGACCCTGATCTGGTCTTGATCTATGGATCTGGGCTTGGCTCTGGTTCTGGGTATGATTGTGGATCTGAGTCTTGATTCTGGATCAGGATCAGGATCTGAGTATAATCTGGATCTGGGATTAGTTTCTGCGTATGAATCAGGGACCAGGTTTGGGTTTAGGGTTGATTTTACTTTGATTGCTTAAGGTGCTGGAAGTTTCTGCAAATGTTGGTTCCAGTACGAAGCCTTCCTCCTCCTCTTCCTCCTCCTCTGAAAGTCTCTCAGATGAATTTTTGATTTTTTCCTGCCTTTAACTCCGACTCTCAGCAGAAAGATTTGTTCTGTAATTCAAAGCGATGGCTGCAGGAAGGAGAATGAAAAAGAATAATGTAGCAGCGCCGCTGCTGCTTCTTTATTCTGGTTCTGTTCGCAGGAGAGAAAACTGTCAAGTGCGTCTCTTTCTCTTTCTTTTTTGATTAGTTCAGTTTCTTTCTCCCCGTCTGGCTTTTTGTTCTTGACCCAGGAGTCCCAGGGAGGCGGCTGTGTCTTCTTCTGTGGTGAAGCTGGGAATAATGATGTTCTCCTCAGGGCGAGATCCACCTTTCTCTTTGGGTCAATGCCACCTCTCCTCTGATCACAGCGCCGCCACTCAGCCGAGCTGCTGCTGGATTAATCCCAATTAGACAGGCTGTCACTTTCCTGCAGAGCTCATGGGGTGGGTGGGGCTCTTTTTAAGGAAAAGGGAGTTTTCCTCGTCTTTTCCTCTGCAGAGATAAACGCTTTTCTCCTCATTGAGCCGTGGTGCGTTCAGGAACCCCAGTGCTTCACACATGATGTTGACCTCAGAATGTGCAGGAAAAAAACCCAACATGCATGAAGAGAACTTCACAGAGATGCTGCAGCATAAAGTCATTAAAACTATTATAAATGTTTTCCCTTTTTACTATTTATTTGTTTTTATTTCAATTTTCCCTCTCAGCCAATCAGGCTTAACCTTCAGTCTGATCTGTGGGGGGGGGGGGGGGGGGGGGGGAGCGCTTCCTGAACCCACTGCATGTGTTAAACCTGCAGAACCAGTTGGCTCTGATTGGATCCAACCCAGAAATAATGAGCACAAAAATGAAGAACATAGAAATAGAAGCGGTTAGAAAATAAAACTAGTTAGAATAAAATCTATTAATGTATTTAAAGGAAGGCAACAGAAGAAAAGAAACCAAATGTTTTCCTGTTTGGGGTAAACAGTCTCCAGATCCCCCTCCTGATGTGTTTACCTCCCCGCTGACGACGCGTTCACCTGCAGGAACGGCGGCTCGCATGCGAGGCATCAGAGCCAAGCCGCCGTCGCCTTTATTTGCCGTCTTGTTTCGGTGTGATGAACTGAGCAGGCGGCCCCCAGCTCAGCTTTCATGTTCCTGCCGTTCCTCAGGCTGTAAACAGCTCTCACTCTTTATTCCCCCCCCCCCCTAAATATTCAGCAGCTTCTGCTCTGAGTCAACAGGCTGTTTGCATTTTAACAGCAACATGGCAAATATTGAAAGCTGCACTCAGACGTGTTAATGAGCCAAACTGCCTCTTCCAGGAGACCCCGGCGTGGGGGGGGGGGGCAGCCTATCGGGGCTCTGGGCTGCTAACCCCTCTGCCCTTCATGGACCCGTTGGGGTCATGACCTCATAAGAACAGGAGAACAGGCCCTGATGGACCCAAACCAGCAGCTTCAGATTCCAGTGTCTCTTATTGAATAGAAAGTGAGGAAATGTGTGAAATTAAACCCTCCTTCCTGCTGAGTTACTCCTGCAGAACTTTGACTCCGTTCATTTTGGAGGAAACCTGCGGTAAAGAAATGTTTCTCTCTTCAGTTTCTGATTTAAAACCAGTGGTTTCTGTGACTGAATCTGAACTTATTCTGTGTGGAAGTTCACATCAACTTAAAGGGAGAGAAAATCTGGTTTTTGTTGCATTTAGGGAAATCTGACTAAAAGTGTCTTTATGCAAAGATTTTAACAACTTCACACAGAGGCTGAGTTTATTCAGAACTTTGTCATATTGAGGACAACTTTTGATCATATATGCTAGCACGCTAGCACCTCTCCTCTCAAACAGATAGGGGATTTGATCTTGGAGAAGCTGGTTTGCTTGATCTTAACACCATAAATTTTAAGTTTCTACTGTATTCCATGCAATCTAATCATAACCACAACCTGACAACGAGTGAAAAGTAAAAGGAAACTAAAAATCTGATTATTTTGGTTCACGCGGTACCGCAGCCGCACAACTAGCGGCCCGCAGGCATGGATGGACTGGGAATCCAGGGCTGCTGGTCAGCCTCCTTCATTACTTATTATTATTACATTACAGGTTAATTATGTTGTTATCTTGAGAAATCAACAACAATTTTCTCGTGATAATGAGCTAATGATCTCGTTATCTCGTTAAGGAGATATTTATGTCATTATCTCAAGAGGGCAAATGAGAAAAAAAAGTTAACTATGACCACTCTCGGCTTCCGTAGAAAAGTTTTAACATTTCTCATTTCTGCTTTGGTTTGATGGAGTTAGCGCTACAGGAGCTAGCATGTGTCATTTACCCAGAATACTTGCAGCTGAAATAACAACTTCTGTTAAAAAATATCGTATTTAGATTTATGAAAACTAAACAGTCTACAGTAAATTCCACTGTGTTTTATTTACATCGAAATAAATATTTCTCAAGTAAAGTCTGTTCATTAAACTAATTGTTAATCTGTTTTAGTTAAAAAAAGATAGCAATTTCCCTTTTTATCTGAAAGCAATTAAATCCTTCAGGTTATTTTTTAAAAGAATATAATCACTGCTGTAATTAATCTGACTATGAGTCATAAGAATAAGAAGACAAATCAATGGATATTTGTAAAACAGCCTGAATGACTATCAGAGACCTTAACCGTCACCAAACCCACTGAACCAAAGAGGTATTAAAGGCCGCATGTTATCAGTCACCACTAGATGGCAGTAACTCCTGACGTCTGCACCTTTAAGGATTTGTTAGAGATGCACTCAAAACATTGTATTTATATGAGAACAGTCCTACTTTTCTGATTATAAAAGATTTTGAATTAATAAAAAGTTTTTTGTGAGCAAGAAATACTGAGCTGATATTAATTTTTGAGGTTTAGAAGAGTCTGTAAGCTGAATTAACCCGGAAGAAAAAACCTTCCTGATAACTTGGGTTCAGATATGAGTTCATCCTTTGCTGCTTCTCTTTCCTGGTAATTTCCTAAAAATGACAAATAATAATATCCTCCGGAGGAAAAACAATTAAAGGCAAGGAAAAGAAGAGCGCATCTTCACGGCTGTCAGTGAGAAAATGAATATTTGTGGAGAAAAAGCAAAGACTGAGGCAGCGTTTCCCATCCATCAGCAGAGCTAATTCTCTGGGAGGCGCGGCAGCTGAAAAACAGCCATAATTTAGAGCGTCCTTATGTATTTATCAAGATGAATAATCAGGAGGAAGAAGCTGAGGAGCCTTCAGCACGGATCGCTCCGCCACATCAATATTCCCGCCATCAGCGGCCCGTGAGCAAACAGGAAGAAGCGCTGGCCTCGGCACATTTCAACGCAGCCAGTTTAACGCGGCAGCTATTAACGGACGTCCCATTATTTATTTCCTCTTCTTGTTATTAACGCCGGACGTGATATTATTCTAATTATATCGGCCCAATCAGCAGAGTGCGCTGTCTCTGGCTCATTTCCATTAGCTTTGTCTTTCACACTGTGATACTAATTCAATGAGACATCAAACATTTAAATGGAGGCGAGATGCAGAGGTCAGGAGTTTCTCTGTAATTGTGTTTGTCCCCCGCCGGATGAGCGATCGCACCGAGACGCCCGTCCCAACACGTCAGCTGCACGCTCATCTGCTCCCTAATGCTAATATGTGTTTAGATGTGGAGCTCCGTGCACGTTGGGGTCGCGGTGTGCGCTGCACGCTGCACGCTGCATCCACTCAGGCAGAAGAGAGAGAAAAAAACACTCTGAGGAATCAGCAAGAAACTCCTAAAGTCCAGCTTCATGATTTGAGCCTGAAAATCTGCAAGAAGTTTCAGCAAAGATCTTAAAGAGAAGCGTCCTAGTCTGCTGCTCTGGGAGTTTGATCCTGTGTGTCCTGCAGCAATGAAGCACCAGAGGAGGAGGAGGAGGCCTAGTTAAAGTGTTTAATTTATCACTGGGAGTGGAGGGCGACCTCTGGGCGTCCCTCCTTCCATCACCTCCTCAGCTGCTCCAGTTAATTGTGGGAGCTCCCAGTAAATGAAAATCAGCTGGGCTCATAATGAATGGAGCTCATTACTCAGAACCGCAGAGGTTCTCCATCAGAGAACGTTGACTGAAACTCCGGAGGACGGAACCAGAGAGCTTCCTGTCGTACTTCCTGCTACAGAACTCAGGAACATTTAAGACAATAAGACAAAGCAGCTCCAGATGGAAACTTGTTCCATATTCCCAGAAGATCAACGTTTTTCCAGGCTGCCAGAATCTGGTGGAGTTTGGAAGAACCAGAACAGGAACATCATGACCCAACTCGGCTTCATACAGTTTCAGTCTTTTATTTCAGGGATTTCTGCTTTTTCATACTAAGTCTTTCAGAACCGCTGGGATGGATCCAGAACTCAGTCCTCAGGGTCTGGGGTGGTCGGCTTCAGGACAAATGATAAATTAGTCCATCCCTCCATCATGTATCTGTTGTCCATCCATCCTCTTCTGCTTATCAGCAGACTAATATCTCCTCCAGAGTTCTGGTCTGTTCCAGAATCTTCTTCAACTTTAAAGTAAAAAACCTCTAAAAACGGAGATCTGCTGATCCAAAGAACAAACTGAGCTGAATCCTTTTAATGTGGAGAAGTTTACCTCAATGAAGGACTCATGGACAACAGCTCAGTAGAAAGAACTTCCTCCTTAACGCTGGGTTGCTGGTTCCAACCCCCACTCAGTCTCTCTGTCTGTAGCTCATTTCCACAAAACCGTGCAGAGATCGGTCCGAGCACTAAGTGAGAGTAAATGGCACACGCAACTGAACCGGACCGCGCCGGACACAACTGAACCGGACCGCGCCGGACACAACCGGACCGCGCCGGACACAACTGAACCGGACCGCGCCGTACACAACTGAACCGGACCGCGCCGGACACAACCGAACCAGACCGCGCCGGACACAACTGAACCAGACCGCGCCGGACACAACTGAACCGGACCGCGCCGGACACAACCGGACCGCGCCGGACACAACTGAACCAGACCGCGCCGGACACAACTGAACCGGACCGCGCCGGACACAACTGAACCGGACCGCGCCTGACACAACCGGACCACGCCGGACACAACCGGACCGCGCGGGACACAACTGAACCGGACCGCGCCGGACACAACCGAACCGCGCCGGACACAACTGAACCGGACCGCGCCGGACACAACCGAACCGGACCGCGCCGGACACCACTGAACCGGACCGCGCCGGACACAACCGGACCGCGCCGGACACAACTGAACCGGACCGCGCCGGACACAACCGAACCGCGCCGGACACAACTGAACCGGACCGCGCCGGACACAACTGAACCGGACCGCGCCGGACACAACTGAACCGAACCGCGCCGGACACAACTGAACCGGACCGCGCCGGACACAACTGAACCGGACCGCGCCGGACACAACCGGACCGCGCCGGACACAACTGAACCGGACCGCGCCGGACACAACTGAACCGGACCGCGCCGGACACAACCGGACCACGCCGGACACAACCGGACCGCGCCGGACACAACTGAACCGGACCACGCCGGACAACTGAACTGGACCGCGCGGGACACAACTGAACCGGACCGCGCCGGACACAACCGAACCGCGCCGGACACAACTGAACCGGACCGCGCTCGACACAACCGAACCGGACCGCGCCGGACACAACTGAACCTGACCGCGCCGGACAGTTGTGAACCGGACCGCGCCGGACACAACTGAACCGAACCGCGCCGGACACAACTGAACCGGACCGCGCCGGACACAACCGAACCGCGCCGGACACAACTGAACCGGACCGCGCTCGACACAACCGAACCGGACCGCGCCGGACACAACTGAACCTGACCGCGCCGGACAGTTGTGAACCGGACCGCGCCGGACACAACTGAACCGGACCGCGCCGGACACAACTGAACCGGACCGCGCCGGACACAACTGAACCGGACCGCGCCGGACACAACCGAACCGGACCGCGCCGGACACAACTGAACCGGACCGCGCCGGACACAACCGGACCGCGCCGGACACAACTGAACCGGATCGCGCCGGACACAACCGAACCGCGCCGGACACAACTGAACCGGACCGCGCCGGACACAACTGAACCGGACCGCGCCGGACACAACTGAACCGGACCACGCCGGACACAACCGGACCGCGCCGGACACAACTGAACCGGACCGCGCCGGACACAACCGGACCGCGCCGGACACAACTGAACCGGACCGCGCCGGACACAACCGAACCGGACCGCGCCGGACACCACTGAACCGGACCGCGCCGGACACAACCGGACCGCGCCGGACACAACTGAACCGGACCGCGCCGGACACAACCGAACCGCGCCGGACACAACTGAACCGGACCGCGCCGGACACAACTGAACCGGACCGCGCCGGACACAACTGAACCGAACCGCGCCGGACACAACTGAACCGGACCGCGCCGGACACAACTGAACCGGACCGCGCCGGACACAACCGGACCGCGCCGGACACAACTGAACCGGACCGCGCCGGACACAACTGAACCGGACCGCGCCGGACACAACCGGACCACGCCGGACACAACCGGACCGCGCCGGACACAACTGAACCGGACCACGCCGGACAACTGAACTGAACCGCGCGGGACACAACTGAACCGGACCGCGCCGGACACAACCGAACCGCGCCGGACACAACTGAACCGGACCGCGCTGGACACAACCGAACCGGACCGCGCCGGACACAACTGAACCTGACCGCGCCGGACAGTTGTGAACCGGACCGCGCCGGACACAACTGAACCGAACCGCGCCGGACACAACTGAACCGGACCGCGCCGGACACAACTGAACCGGACCGCGCCGGACACAACCGAACCGGACCGCGCCGGACACAACTGAACCGGACCGCGCCGGACACAACCGGACCGCGCCGGACACAACTGAACCGGACCGCGCCGGACACAACCGAACCGCGCCGGACACAACTGAACCGGACCGCGCCGGACACAACTGAACCGGACCGCGCCGGACACAACTGAACCGGACCACGCCGGACACAACCGGACCGCGCCGGACACAACTGAACCGGACCGCGCCGGACACAACCGGACCGCGCCGGACACAACTGAACCGGACCGCGCCGGACACAACCGGACCGCGCCGGACCACAACCGGACCGCGCAGGACACAACTGAACCGGACCGCGCCGGACACAACTGAACCGGACCGCGCCGGACACAACTGAACCGGACCGCGCCGGACACAACTGAACCGGACCGCGCCGGACACAACCGGACCGCGCCGGACACAACCGGACCGCGCCGGACACAACTGAACCGGACCGCGCCGGACACAACTGAACCGGACCGCGCCGGACACAACCGGACCGCGCCGGACACAACTGAACCGGACCGCGCCGGACACAACTGAACCGGACCGCGCCGGACACAACTGAACCGGACCGCGCCGGACACAACCGAACCGGACCGCGCCGGACACAACCGGACCGCGCCGGACACAACTGAACCGGACCGCGCCGGACACAACCGAACCGCGCCGGACACAACTGAACCGGACCGCGCCGGACACAACTGAACCGGACCGCGCCGGACACAACCGGACCGCGCCGGACACAACCGGACCGCGCCGGACACAAAATGGACCGCGCCGGACACAACTGAACCGGACCGCGCCGGACACAACCGGACCGCGCCGGACACAACTGAACCGGACCGCGCCGGACACAACTGAACCGGACCGCGCCGGACACAACTGAACCGGACCGCGCCGGACACAACCGGACCGCGCCGGACACAACTGAACCGGACCGCGCCGGACACAACCGGACCGCGCCGGACACAACTGAACCGGACCGCGCCGGACACAACTGAACCGGACCGCGCCGGACACAACCGAACCGGACCGCGCCGGACACAACTGAACCAGACCGCGCCGGACACAACTGAACCGGACCGCGCCGGACACAACCGGACCGCGCCGGACACAACTGATCCGGACCGCGCCGGACACAACTGAACCGGACCGCGCCGGACACAACCGGACCGCGCCGGACACAACCAGACCGCGCCGGACACAACTGAACCGGACCGCGCCGGACACAACCGAACCGCGCCGGACACAACTGAACCGGACCGCGCCGGACACAACCGAACCGGACCGCGCCGGACACAACCGGACCGCGCCGGACACAACTGAACCGGACTGCGCCGGACACAACTGAACCGGACTGCGCCGGACACAACTGAACCGGACCGCGCCGGACACAACCGGACCGCGCCGGACACAACTGAACCGGACCGCGCCGGACACAACTGAACCGGACCGCGCCGGACACAACCGGACCGCGCCGGACACAACCGGACCGCGCCGGACACAACTGAACCGGACCGCGCCGGACACAACCGGACCGCGCCGGACACAACCGGACCGCGCCGGACACAACTGAACCGGACCGCGCCGGACACAACTGAACCGGACCGCGCCGGACACAACCGAACCGGACCGCGCCGGACACAACCGGACCACGCCGGACACAACTGAACCGGACCGCGCCGGACACAACCGAACCGCGCCGGACACAACTGAACCGGACCGCGCCGGACACAACTGAACCGGACCGCGCCGGACACAACTGAACCGGACCGCGCCGGACACAACCGGACCGCGCCGGACACAACCGGACCGCGCCGGACACAACTGAACCGGACCGCGCCGGACACAACTGAACCGGACCGCGCCGGACACAACCGAACCGGACCGCGCCGGACACAACCGGACCGCGCCGGACACAACTGAACCGGACCGCGCCGGACACAACCGAACCGCGCCGGACACAACTGAACCGGACCGCGCCGGACACAACTGAACCGGACCGCGCCGGACACAACTGAACCGGACCGCGCCGGACACAACCGAACCGCGCCGGACACAACTGAACCAGACCGCGCTGGACACAACCGGACCGCGCCGGACACAAAATTGACCGCGCCGGACACAACTGAACCGGACCGCGCCGGACACAACTGAACCGGACCGAGCCGGACACAACTGAACCACACCGCGCCGGACACAACTGAACCGGACCGCGCCGGACACAACTGAACCGGACCGCGCCGGACACAACTGAACCGGACCGCGCCGGACACAACCGGACCGCGCCGGACACAACTGAACCGGACCGCGTCGGACACAACTGAACCGGACCGCGCCGGACACAACCGGACCGCGCCGGACACAACTGAACCGGACCGCGCCGGACACAACTGAACCGGACCGCGCCGGACACAACTGAACCGAACCGCGCCGGACACAACTGAACCGGACCGCGCTAACATGGTAGTAGTTCATTAGTAGGGCTCGGTTCGGTTCAGTTCTGGCTTCGTTCTCAGATAATCAAGAGTGCGTCTTGAAGCCGTGATTAGACGATCGTTTGTCATATCCACTTCCCAAACATCCACTCTGTCAAGTGAATTTACCAAAGGCTGCCTTCATTACCTGACTCTCCATAAAAAAACAACAAAATATCACAATTATAATCAAACTTCATAGATCGCCACTAGGAGGCGAGGAACCGGGCTAGCTTAATGTGGTTACAGTCATAAGGAACAGAGCTTAACTGATCCAAGCTTGAACTCGGCAAGCATCGGTTTCAGAGGGAAGAGGAAACGGTGCTTCTGTGTCCTCGGTCAAAACTCTTCAGTTGTCTTGCCTGCTGTCGTCGGTCTGGATGAAGATCTTCAAACTCCTTAGATTTAAAAAAAAAGAACTATATAATCCATTAAACAGATTTTCAGAAATTCCTAATTGTGGGCGTGCAGTTGGAGCAGTGGTTAGTGAGCACGCCCCACGTAGCCTTAGTTCCCGCTGCGGCCGACCCAGGTTCCAATCCGACCTCTGGTCCTTTGCCGCATGTCTCTCCCCCCCCCCTCATACCAACTTTCCTCTCAGTCCACTGTCCAAAAAAAAAAAGCCTCTAGTGCTGTAAAAACTAAAAAAAAAATCCTAATAGTAAAGTGAAAACCTTTGTCCACAGAAGAAAGCCTCCTGTTACCATCTGCTGCTTCAAGAGAAGCCAAAGCAGAAAGAAACCAGTCTGCTTAAAGTGGCAATAATGGAAACCATTCAGTCCAACTGGAAACAGAAATATTAACCAGTTCATGATGTCGATAAACATTTGGAGCTGCTTTTATTTTCTGTTTCTCTCTGTTGTTTTTTCCATCAGTTGGACCTGAGTCTCATTTCCACAGAATCCCAAAACACAGATCAGGTCCAGATCAGGTCCAGTTCAGAGCCCGGATGGGCCGGTAGTAAAACCTCTGACCCATTTGGACCGGATCCCTGGTCCTGAACCTGCTCTGCTCTGCAGGGTTTGGTTCTGTCAGCTTTAGGGAGGCTGTGATAAAGAAGGCGGGTGTGTTAAGGAGCTCATTACAGGCCGTCATCAATCCTTCGGCTTTAAGAAGACCAACATTCATCAGGAAAATTAAAAAGTGTCATGTCTGCTGTGATTTGTATTCCTCCATCAAAAACACACATGGCAGCGCTGATCCAATCTGCATACTCTCAGGACCTAATAATAACTCACCTGGGCCAGAATCAGGCTGATGAGCAGCGTGACGAACAGACGAAGGAAAGAAGGAACCGGATCCTACGGAACCCACAGAAACCAGCAGAACTTCCCAGAACCAACAAGGCAAGTTTATTTCAGTAGCACCGTTCAGGAAAAAGGAAAATTCAAAGTCTTTTACATGAATTAAACAAAACAAAAAAAAAAATAGAAGAAAAATAAAAACAGAATAAAAGGAAATGAAGATCAAAACATGATAAAAGCAAAACAATTAGACCGCAGCCTGAAACTAATAATACCTCAGTTAACATTTACCTTCTACAGTCAAAGAAACAAATAGATTTATAACTTTGAATTAAAAGAACTTTCAGCTTTTCGTCTTCTGGGAGTTTGTTCCAGATCAGTGGAATCAGGAATTAAACGCTGCTTCTCTGCAGCTGTCTGATGGAGTCTTTAGGCAAAGACACTGTCATCAATTCTACTAAAGATTAATGCATGATTGAGTTTTTTAGATCCTGCCAGACCTCCGTCCTTTAATCCTAGAAATGTTCTTCAGGTGATGAAAGGCGACTTTATGTTCCTCTGAAGGTTCAGGTCCATCAGGACACCAAGATTTCAGCCATAAGTTCTTTCTGGCTGCAGTAGCTGAAGCTGAGACAAACTTCATGGTCATCTGTAAACAGAGTGCATAAAAACTGAATTTGGTTTTATACAGCTCTTATAACATTTCCATAGTGCAACAGGAATCCAATGTAAACAAGACTGAGATGTGATTTACAGTTTTTTCTAAATTCCTGGCGGTGGGGAAGAAGCTGCTGCAGAAGCTGCTGGTCCTGCATTGAATGCTGGGAAGCCTCTTCATGGTGGGGGGGTGAGGGGTCATTGATGATATCACGGGCTCGGGACGCGCAGCGCTGGGATGAAATGTCTTTAATGGAGGGAAGAGGAGCCCCCATGATCCTCTCTGCTGTTCTCACCTTGTTCCAGTCTGAGGCGCTGCAGCCTCCACACCACACAGTGAGACAGCTGTATGGTTAGCTGTGTGGTTAGCTGTATGGTTAGCTGTATGGTTAGCTGTGTGGTTAGCTGTATGGTTAGCTGTATGGTTAGCTGTGTGGTTAGCTGTGTGGTTAGCTGTATGGTTAGCTGTGTGGTTAGCTGTGTGGTTAGCTGTGTGGTTAGCTGTATGGTTAGCTGTGTGGTTAGCTGTATGGTTAGCTGTATGGTTAGCTGTGTGGTTAGCTGTATGGTTAGCTGTATGGTTAGCTGTATGGTTAGCTGTGTGGTTAGGTGTATGGTTAGCTGTATGGTTAGCTGTGTGGTTAGCTGTATGGTTAGCTGTATGGTTAGCTGTGTGGTTAGCTGTATGGTTAGCTGTATGGTTAGCTGTGTGGTTAGCTGTGTGGTTAGCTGTATGGTTAGCTGTGTGGTTAGCTGTGTGGTTAGCTGTGTGGTTAGCTGTATGGTTAGCTGTGTGGTTAGCTGTATGGTTAGCTGTATGGTTAGCTGTGTGGTTAGCTGTATGGTTAGCTGTATGGTTAGCTGTGTGGTTAGCTGTGTGGTTAGCTGTATGGTTAGCTGTGTGGTTAGCTGTGTGGTTAGCTGTGTGGTTAGCTGTATGGTTAGCTGTGTGGTTAGCTGTATGGTTAGCTGTGTGGTTAGCTGTGTGGTTAGCTGTATGGTTAGCTGTGTGGTTAGCTGTGTGGTTAGCTGTATGGTTAGGTGTGGTTAGCTGTGTGGTTAGCTGTGTGGTTAGCTGTATGGTTAGCTGTATGGTTAGCTGTGTGGTTAGCTGTGTGGTTAGCTGTATGGTTAGCTGTGTGGTTAGCTGTGTGGTTAGCTGTATGGTTAGCTGTGTGGTTAGCTGTATGGTTAGCTGTGTGGTTAGCTGTATGGTTAGCTGTATGGTTAGCTGTGTGGTTAGCTGTATGGTTAGCTGTGTGGTTAGCTGTATGGTTAGCTGTATGGTTAGCTGTATGGTTAGCTGTGTGGTTAGCTGTGTGGTTAGCTGTGTGGTTAGCTGTATGGTTAGCTGTGTGGTTAGCTGTATGGTTAGCTGTGTGGTTAGCTGTATGGTTAGCTGTATGGTTAGCTGTGTGGTTAGCTGTATGGTTAGCTGTGTGGTTAGCTGTATGGTTAGCTGTGTGGTTAGCTGTATGGTTAGCTGTATGGTTAGCTGTGTGGTTAGCTGTATGGTTAGCTGTGTGGTTAGCTGTATGGTTAGCTGTGTGGTTAGCTGTATGGTTAGCTGTATGGTTAGCTGTGTGGTTAGCTGTGTGGTTAGCTGTATGGTTAGCTGTGTGGTTAGCTGTGTGGTTAGCTGCATGGTTAGCTGTGTGCTTAGCTGTGTGGTTAGCTGTATGGTTAGCTGTATGGTTAGCTGTATGGTTAGCTGTGTGGTTAGCTGTGTGGTTAGCTGTATGGTTAGCTGTGTGGTTAGCTGTGTGGTTAGCTGTGTGGTTAGCTGTGTGGTTAGCTGTACGGTTAGCTGTGTGGTTAGCTGTGTGGTTAGCTGTGTGGTTAGCTGTATGGTTAGCTGTGTGGTTAGCTGTGTGGTTAGCTGTATGGTTAGCTGTGTGGTTAGCTGTGTGGTTAGCTGTGTGGTTAGCTGTATGGTTAGCTGTGTGGTTAGCTGTGTGGTTAGCTGTATGGTTAGCTGTATGGTTAGCTGTGTGCTAACTCTGGATCTCTCCTCCTTTGTTGCAAAGATTATTACTTTGTTGGTTTTTTCTGTATTCAGTTGTAGAAATGTATCCTGCATCTACATCTAAACATCTAGGCAACACTCTCAGGGGTTCATAGTCAGCGGGTGACATTGTGATGTAAAGCTGTGTGTCGTCTACATAGTGATGGTAACTGATCTGGTTGAGCCTGGGGGAGCATGTAGAATTTGAATAGGAGTGGTCCCAGAATGGAGCCTTGAGGAACCTCGCTGGTCTGGTCTCTGATTTAAACCAGTTTGGTGCGGTCCCAGAAAGGCCGACCCAGTTCTCTAGACGCTCTAAGAAAATCCAATGATAAACAGGGTCCAATAAAAGCACCACTGTCTACATTTATAGAAATGTCAGTGAACAGATTAATCAGTCTAAGTTCTGTGGTTGGCATGGAAACCTGACTGGAAGATATCAGACTTGTTAGGAGGCCATTTAAATTAAATTAAAAACCTTTTAAAATCATTTTACTAATGAATGAGACGTTTGAGATGGCCCTGTAGTTCTGCAGGACCAATCGGTCCAAGTTTCTCTTTTTCAACAATGTTTTAATAATTGCTGTTTTTAAGGTTTGAGGGAAACACCCGACATGAAGGATGATTTATGATTTAATCAAATCAGACTCTAAAAACGGTAAAACCTTCTTTCTAAAACCTGTGGGTTAAACATCAAGACAGCAAGAATAGGAACTTAGCTGATGAATTTATCTAAACTTTTGCAGTATTTTTAGCAGAATTAAGGAAATATAAGGGAGTTTATTTTAATTGGTGACAGCATTGGTATCTGAGTACAGCAACAACAGAGCTAAGACTGTAAACATAGATCTGGTCCATTTAAAAGTGTTCAGCAGCTGTGGTTCTGGTCATTTAAGGTGGTTGGTACTGGTTCTGATCCATTTCTTCTCTAATCTTCTAGGTACACTGTTTTAACATTAGCATTTCTAACATAAGCCAGAGGTTGGATCAAGTAATTACTTCCCAATTTTTTAATTAGTTTTAAAGTCAAGTCAGAGTCCTTATGATACGTTCACATTGAGAGCAGCAGGAGCAGCGAAAACGTGCGCATTGCATGCTTCGTGCTTCGTGCTGCATGCTTCATGCTGCTTCATTTTTTATGCTTGTGTAAGTTTAGTTCTGACACATGGCGGAAGCATCTCTGCTGCTCTAGCTGCGCGGTGGAAAAGTGGGTTTGATGCGCGGTGGGCGGAGCTACTCTATCCTTTCTCTGCCTGGAACAATGGCAGCTATATTAGCTGTGATCAGCGGGTAGAAAGTAGTTAGAATCTATGTTGAAGTGAGAAAGTCCTCCTGAAAACATGGTCAGTGCAGTCAGTTCATCCAGATTACCATCCTGCCTTCAAAGATTATTTCTCTGTGGGAGCCGCTCAGACCCCCACATACCGGCGCTGCGCTGTCACTGGGAATCCCCAGCAGCAGCTGCCTCAGGCCCGCTCGCCTCTCCAGGGTTTTCCCCTCCTGTTGGAGGCGGCTGGAAGTAGATGTTAGCGTTTTTCAGGTCTGTGCTACAAACTGCAGGCAGCAGGATAATAAAAGCCAACATATTCTGCCGGCAGGTTTCTACATTTGAAGTTAATTTAGGCGTTAATAAACTGTTTCAGAGGAGTGATCATAGCGCTCTGCATCAGCAGTGCTGCGTCTGACTCCCTGCCAGCTCCCAGATCAGCTGCTCTCATTGGTTGATGCGGCGCGTCCAGCAGCTAAAGGTCAATGTTTCCAACTCCAGCAGCTGCTGATGGTGAAGCTCCTCAGAAGCTCACGACACGCTGCTCCTCTGCTCTAGATGCGCTGTGGGACCTTTTGCTGCGCCTTGATGTGCATCAACCATTAACTTTGCACGGAAACCAGCTGCTTCTGCAGCCTGTGCCTCTTGCGGTCTGAACGTAGCGTTAGGTTTCAATTAAATTCTATTCAGTTTATTTCTATAGCTCCAATTCACATCATGTCATCTCAGGTCACTTTCCAATTCATCAGATCATCCAGTCAGATTGATTCAAAGTTTTCTATCTAAGGAAAACCAGCTGATTGCATCGACTCATTGACTCTTCAGCAATCCCTCACACTAAGCATGCTTGTAGCGACAGTGGAGAGGAAAAACTCCCTTTGAACAGGAAGAAACCTCCAGCAGGACCAGGCTCAGTGTGAGCGGCCATCTGCTGAGGCCCACTGGGGTTCAAGGAGACAGAAGCAGACATAGAAAAAGTTTTATCTTTCACATTTACTGAAGGAAAGTCTGCTGATGGACACACTGATTCCACACCTATAAAATAATTATGCTTTCCATGGTGCTGAACCTGGAGAACCGTGTCCCGCTGGGGCGACAGTGGCATCGGAGGAAGGAGTTTGCTCTGCAACCAGAGGGTTGTCAGTTCAATCCCCGGCTCTGCCTTTCAGTGCGTCCTGGTTGGAGGGAGTGGTGGTGCCAATGTCCGGCTTCTGTCGGTGAACCCCAGGGCAGCTGTGGCTACATGTGGTAAATGTTTAGCAAAGTCCTCTGACTTGATCAAAGCGCTATATAAGTACAGGCCATTATACTGGGTTATTCCTCCATGGAGGTTTATTCTCCCTGGTTTATCCTTTATCAATGCTTTTTGCTTCCTGGTACAGAAACTGAACTGAACCCGACTGGGACTTTCTGAAGTTTTCCAATATGAACCAATAGTTTAGATTCCTGAAGCTGAGCTCCAGTCTTCATCTGTCAGGTCAGAGGTCATGGACCTGCTAAATAAAGCATATTCTCACCATGATCTCACAATTATCTGATATTGTCCTGCTTTAATGTTTCTGAGCATCAATTTTAGATGTTTTACTTCAATCCTGGACCCAAAAAGCAAATAAAGCATGATCTAAATAATATAAGGAAAATAAACAGAATAAATCTGATATTTGGCCTTTAGAGAGACCCTGCTGACCCCGTGGGGTTCACATCTTCTCTCTGTCGATTGGAGGATTATCTTCAGATTTACTCACCAATATGCAGATTGGAGCGACTGATGGTTTTGGGCGAAGTGTTTCCTGATTATGTGGTGGACTGGAGGCCGGTCCAGGTGTACTCGGCTTCTCACCTGCAGGGTTCAGCCTGGTGTTGGATTAGGGTCAGTCTTTGCATCAGCCGGCAGCTTCTGAAGTGTCCTCGACCATAAATACCTGTGGACACCTGGAGGTGGGTGGGGCCTATGCCCTTTTTAACAGCCAACAGTGTCAGACCCATGGTTTAACGTAGTTTATGATGTTTTCTCTTGAAGCAGCCTGAGGGAAAACCATCCACTGTCAGCTTCAGCCTTTTAAAGCAAACCTTAATCCTGTCTCTTTCTCCATGGAGTTCTGCTTTGTTTGTTGGAACCCCTGCTCCTCCTTTTTCTTTCCCACAATCTTTAAACCTCACAACCGCAACCACAAACCGCAGCTTTATTTGATTGTAAACTGATGAGAAATGTTTGCTCCTCAGGATATTTATTTCTATTGTAGAGACAATTTTGTGAGCTTTGTAAATGTGTAGACTGAGAGCGAATGGTTCTGTTAGGAACATGAGCAACAATCAGATATCGGATATAAGATGAGGCTCCGTTATTTATGTCTTTATAAGAAGGAGGAGTCCAGTTTCAAGCCCCTGAAAAGTGTGGATGGGTTTATAAATAAATATAAATACTAATGGAAGATGACAGATACTGAGCATCATTAAAGGAAAACATTAAAATGTAAAAACAAGAACATATGTTAGACATTTAGTAATTACATAACATGCAGCTTATGTTGAAACAGTTGATGAAACAGGCTGGAGATTTCTGCCTGCAGAAGGGAGATTGCTTCCACAGGGATGTAACCTTCCTGCACTGGTTTCCTGTTGGAGGTGAGTGGATGGGATCTGGACTCATGCATCTGGACCTTTTCTAGACTCAAAACCAGGTCCAGATCCAGTGCGTTCTCCACCACCCTTGCTTTGCCTTCCTCTGTTCCGTCTAACAGGCCAGGAAGTCAGAGATGTGAACGCAGCCCGTTTTTATTCAGAAAACAGACAGTGGAACGTTCTCCTTGCATCCATCGGATCTTAACTTCACTCTTCCTCAGATGAAGAGGAGTCAGACGGTTTTATTCAGTTGCTGGAAGAGCTGACAGGAACATTGATATCATCTCCTTACCGAGGCAAACGGGCAACTGAAGCTAAAGTTGCCTCACGACTTTTCTGCTCTACTTACCTGGAAGTTGGAGCGTCAGCAGGGAGCTGCCGTCCCCTCGGTAAACCGCTCCATCTCAAATGTAAATAAGTTGCTGTGAAATAAATGATGGGAACAAGTGTGGAGATTTACTCTCGCTGAATCAAACTCTGCAGTCTTTGCTCCCAAATATGTTCAATAAAAGATTCCACAAAGGGAACATATGTTTGGCTGTTTGCCTGCTCCGCTTCATCTCTGAGAGAAAAGTACACTTTACAAAGGTTCGTCGCCTTCCAGCCCTGCAGCCGCATCCTGCTCCTGCAGCATGGGGCGACGCGGGGCGCAGCCGCATCAAACATTTATGCTAATTGTTGCAAAACTTCCCACAAAAGAGGCAAGAGGCTTCGGAGCAGAGCTGAGAGCGGAGCTGTCAGGATGAGGAGCAGGAATCAAAGGTCGCAGCATCTTTAGAGGTGCTTCTAACAACGCGCTGGCATCAGGAGCACGTCAGGATACATTAGCAGAGACGGGCGTCACTCAGCCCTGCAGGCGAGCGCCGCCGCCACCCGACTCCTCAATCTCTGCCTGTCTCTGTGTCACAAAGCAGAGGCTGACATGAAAGCCGGATGCAGCTCCGGAAAGTCTGCGTGCTCCCACAACGAAAAAGAGATGAGTGCGGCTCAGTCGGCGGCCATGATTCCAGGCTTCAAAGCTGCAGAAAAGCAACGCTGCTCTTTGTTTCTGCTCACAAACAAGTGTTTTTGGTCTTCATCTGAGTAATGATGATTCAACAAGCTGCAGCTTTCAGCAGGAAATATTTGCTGTGTTTCCTGCTTCTGTCAGTTTTTGGTTGAGCTGCGTGGAGCGCAGCGCTGATCTGCGTTTAGCCACAGGAAACTGGACCGCCGCTGAAGGTCCGACTTTGATCCGAGGCCCGTTGGAGAGGAAAGATCTTCCTTCAGGCCAAAAACACCGACGGCGCTTGATCTCCGAGCTTAATTAGAGAGGCGCTGCTTAATTGTTCATTTTCCAGATCGAGCTGCAGCCTCCTGGTGAGCTCATCACCGCTCGGCTTTGATTGGAGCCGCAGCTGCTGGGAGGTTTAACTGGGGGAGAAAAGGACTGCTGAGCAAAACTTATGACTGATCAGTGACTAATCTTCATTTTCTACTCAGACAAAACCGCACGACACTCTCAGTTCCAGCTGATGGTAGGAAACGCAGCCAAGGGCCTCGTCTCTGTTTAAACCAAACCTAAAGCGGGGGCCATGATGGGGCCCCATCCATCACTATTCTCCCCTGGGTTCACCTGTGGGGTCGGTTAAGTCACTGATCAACACGTTCACAGTGATTTAATGAATTCAGCGTTAATCAGGAAAAAAATGAAAATAATAATTTTCATGGCGGTCTGGGAGCGGCCATTTTTGCCCAAATATAGTAACCAGTACAAAACTTTGTTACTGTACTTAAGTACACTTTTTAGGTATCTATACTTTACTCCATTAATTATTTTTCCTCCTACTTCTGACTCATTACATTTTCACAGAATCTCTACTTTCTATTACTTTCATTTTTAAAACAAACGTTACTCGTTAGGCTTCGGTTTAATGCTGAGGTCACGGATTAGCGGAGCGCGGTCCGGATCCGGATCCACCTGCTGGCTAATCCGGACCCAACCTGATTTAAAACATTTATAAATGACCGCATGTTGTCTGACGACAGTGTTTACAGTAACTTCACTTGTGCCGCTTCTCCTGTTACCCAGAAATCCCTCATCCTCCGTCACTGCTCCGCCTCGCAGCGCTCCGCCCCCACAGCACTCCGCCCCCGCAGCGCTCCGCCCCCACAGCGCTCCGCCCCGCAGCATCCAGACCTCCTGCAAAGCAAAGCCTCCAGCCTCTGCTGTTCCTCCCGTATCGCTGCGCTCCGACTGATCCTCGGAGCTCCAGGAGAGCATGCTCCATATTATCATTAAATTAATAGGAGCAAAACATGCAGAAATGAACGTTTAATTAATATGACAGATTAAAATAATCCCCATCAGCATCCAGCAGATGTTCAGTTTCTGATGGAGATGAGAAATCTGCTTCCTGGTCGGTTGAAGGACCAATAGTTTTGTGTCCGTTTTTTTTTTTATTATTATTTATAAGAATTATGCTCTAATTAGTAGTTACTGATCTGTTGTTACTATATTTTAATTTGACAAACCGGATCTTCTCTCCGTTGTTTCTCCTGTTTGGTGCGATTGCAAAGCAGATCCTGACCTGGCCGGACCGGAGCGGAGCCTGAACATTTAGAGGATGTTTGGCTCAACCTGCTGCTGTGAAGCAGGATTCTCCACCATGAACAGAATCAACAATAAATCTGGATCCAGGCTCAAAATGAGCTCCTTGATATGTGCTTGAGAATGGCTTAGTCTCTGGTTAAACCCAGGTTTAAAGCCTTGCAGGGCAGCCTAAAGCCCACTGCCAACATTAAGACAGAAAAAAGAAAGAAAAGAACAAACCATCAGTTCAGGGGTTTGAGAAAATATGGGAATCAGGAAATTATCTATAAACCAAACTGAACGATTGTTGTTCTTTACTTTAAAAATCACTTTAGATTTACATTTTTATATATATATATATACTACTGTTCAAAAGTTTGGGGTCACATTGAAATGTCCTTATTTTTGAAGGAAAAGCTCTGTACTTTTCAATGAAGATAACTTTAAACTAGTCTTAACTTTAAATAAATACACTGTATACATCGCTAAATTAAAGTCTGTTCCAGAAAAAATTAGAAGTGGTTTTAGTTGTCAGACAGTGAGGATGATGTAAAGCCCTCAGTAGGCGATAACTTCACCCTTCATTCAGAATTCCCCCTGAATTCTGTCTGCTGTGCCTCTGCTGCCCCCTGCTGCTCATCAACGACAAACTACAGCAAGTTTTTACAATATTTATTGAAGAATCTGAATTCATCATCAACAGGTCACATAAAGAAGTGTTGATCAGCTGTGGTTCTGCCGCACTGCCTGCTGGGAAACGTAGTACTTTCAGTCATCTCCTCCACAGAGGCTCAGCAGGGCCTTCTGGTAGTCTCCTTTGGTGTGTTCCTGAAACAGAACCATCAGTTTAGATACAGAAACAAGCTGAATGTTTTCATTTGATTGATAACTCTGACCACTGCAATCCTTAAGCCCTAAGAACCTAATTGATGCTGTTAAATTATGAATTTATAACATTTAAATCATCTTAAAAACAAAACAAAAAGGCTGGAAATGGCCACCAATTAAATTCTATTCAGTGTATTTCTATAGCTCCAATTCACATCATGTCATCTCAGGTCACTTTCCAGTTCACCAGATCATCCAGTCAGATTGATTCAAAGTTTTCTATCTAAGGAAAACCAGCTGATTGCATCGACTCATTGACTCTTCAGCAATCCCTCACACTAAGCATGCTTGTAGCGACAGTGGAGAGGAAAAACTCCCTTTGAACAGGAAGAAACCTCCAGCAGAACCAGGCTCAGTGTGAGCGGCCATCTGCTGAGGCCCACTGGGGTTCAAGGAGACAGAAGCAGACATAGAAAAAGAAGCATAGATACAAAAGGCAACTTGCAACCGGCTCCACAGGCGGCCCCGTCCAGGAAACACACAGCCAGGCAGACGAGCTCCGAGCCAGCTCCCATGTCAGAGGATGAAGAGAGCACATCCAGTTAGTCACAGTCAGAGAAACAGGACTACACTGGAAAACAGGCCAAGCTCCAACATCTAGAAACAAAGGTGTTGATGGCAGCAGCACAGCTGATATTTCTCTCCAGGATGGAGTCACAGCCAAACAGGAACAGACCAGATTAAGCTACTATGAGAAAAAGCAGAGAGAGCAGAACGTTAGAGATTGAACTAACAGATTCTGCAGAGTGGGAGAATAGAGATAGAATGAAGCAGAATGATGAAAAAGGGGTCCCTATGTCCTCCAGCAGTCTAAGCCTATAGCAGCAGATCTATAGAGATAGATCAGGATAACCTGAGCCACTCTAACTAGAAGCTTTATCAAAAAGGAAAGTTTTAAGCCTAGCCTTAAAAGTAGACAGGGTGTCTGCCTCACGGACTAAAACTGGTAGTTGGTTCCACAGGAGAGGAGCCTGAGAACTAAAAGATCTGCCTCCCATTCTACTTTTAGAAATTCTAGGAACCACTAGTAAACCTGCAGATTGAGAGCGAAGTGCTCTGTTAGGAACATAAGGAACAATCAGATCTCTGATATCAGATGGAGCTTGGCCATTTAAGGCTTTATATGTGAGAAGGAGGATTTTAAATTCTATTCTGGATTTAACAGGAAGCAAATGAAGAGAAGCCAGGATAGGAGAGATATGATCTCTCTTTTTCATTTTCATTAGAACTCTGGCTGCAGCATTTTGGATCAGCTGAAGGCTTTTAACTACAGTTTGTGGACTTCCTGATAGTAAAGAATTACAATAGTCCAGCCTTGAAGTAACAAATGCATGGACTAGTTTCTCAGCATCTTTTATCAGAGTGGATCTAAAGGAGGATTCAGATTTGGACTAAAGCCTTTATGGGTGTCAAGATACTGGAACACATAGCTGGCTGCTTCAGAACAAGTATGATTTTTAAGTCATAAACTGGTATTTTACTCAAACATTCTTAAATAGATTTTAAATGTTTGTTTTTATCATTTTTTTAGAGAAACAAAATTAAACAGAACTCCTTTTCATAACCCTTTATTTTCCTGAGGGCAAACGGGAGGCTTTGACTGTATGTATGCAGGTTCATGTAGATGTAGCGTTAGCAACATTAGCAGTTAGCCATGGTTTGTTAACCATCACTTCCTGCTCTTTTAAACAATAGGTAGAAAGTTACATAAGTGTCAATATTTCCTGACTGCCTGCTGTTAAGTCCCTGATTGGTGCAATGCAGGTGGTTTAGGTGATAGCATGGTGGGCTAATGTTAGCAGTGTTTCCAACTACGCCTTGAAATGATTTTCTGCAAAGCTGCTCATCATCCCACCTTAGATTGCAAATTAAATCATGAAAACAGTTTTAACTGAAAGAGTTTTCTCACATAAAATAACAGCATTTTCCCTCTAAAGCCTCATTCTCTGTCCTGCTCATCCAGTCTCTGTGTGTCTTTGCAGTGCTGCTTCTTTCCTCTGGATGGTAAACATCTAACGGTGCGTTCATCAAACCAACTGGAACTAAATGGCTGAATTATATTGATTTTTCTTGATCTGTTCCTGTAAAAGTCTTTATAAAATCCCAACGTTTCTTCTTCCTATCCTCCTGCTCAGCTTCGACAGAGAGCGAATAAAACTACTGGAAGGACTGAGAATCTCCTGCAGCCTGACAGGACATCCAGTTTGGTGATGATGTCATCCAGCGTTTCTATCGTCAAATACAGGGCGACCAAATGAAGTCTGCATTTAATCCTTCCCCTTTAGGAGCTCGCCACCATCAGCGGGTGATTGGATCCATGTCGTCTGCAGTGTTTGATGTAACCCTAAAATCATTGCTTGCTGTGATGCATTCACTGTGCCAGGCTTTGTGTGGGACACTGCAGTGACTTACGGCGATGGTCTGGTATAGAGACTTCTTGTGCTGCCTCTTGAACTCGCTCCTGATCTTCATTAGGTCAACTTCACAGCGGGACACCATGATCCTGGTCACCACCTTCTCCTTGGCTCCTTTGTTCTGATAAAAGCAGCAGCCAATCATCACAAAGGTCCAGAAACGCGGCGTGCTACAGAACGCATCGTTACCTTCATGGCTTCAAAGAGTCTGTTGGCGAAGTACAGCTGGCGGTTCTCGAAGCACTCCACTGAAAAGGCAGGACTCTCATTTACTGCAAGTGATTCAGTTTGAGCCAGTTTTCTCTGACTGAAGCTGAAGCTGAACTGAAGCTGAAGCTGAACTGAAGCTGAACTGAAGCTGAACCTGAACTGAAGCTGAACTGAAGCTGAAGCTGAACTGAAGCTGAACTGAAGCTGAACCTGAACTGAAGCTGAAGCTGAAGCTGAACTGAACCTGAACTGAAGCTGAACCTGAACTGAAGCTGAACTGAAGCTGAGCTGAAGCTGAACTGAAGCTGAACTGAAGCTGAAGCTGAACTGAAGCTGAACTGAAGCTGAAGCTGAAACTGAACTGAAGCTGAACTGAAGCTGAAGCTGAAGCTGAACTGAAGCTGAACTGAAGCTGAACTGAAGCTGAACTGAAGCTGAAGCTGAACTGAAGCTGAACTGAAGCTGAACTGAAGCTGAAGCTGAACTGAAGCTGAAACTGAACTGAAGCTGAACTGAAGCTGAAGCTGAAGCTGAACTGAAGCTGAACTGAAGCTGAAGCTGAACTGAAGCTGAACCTGAACTGAAGCTGAACTGAAGCTGAAGCTGAACTGAAGCTGAACTGAAGCTGAAGCTGAACTGAAGCTGAAGCTGAACTGAAGCTGAACTGAAGCTGAACCTGAACTGAAGCTGAACTGAAGCTGAACTGAAGCTGAACCTGAACTGAAGCTGAACTGAAGCTGAACTGAAGCTGAACCTGAACTGAAGCTGAACTGAAGCTGAACCTGAACTGAAGCTGAACTGAAGCTGAACTGAAGCTGAACTGAAGCTGAACCTGAACTGAAGCTGAACTGAAGCTGAAGCTGAACTGAAGCTGAACCTGAACTGAAGCTGAAGCTGAACTGAAGCTGAACTGAAGCTGAACCTGAACTGAAGCTGAACTGAAGCTGAGCTGAAGCTGAACTGAAGCTGAACTGAAGCTGAACTGAAGCTGAAGCTGAAGCTGAACTGAAGCTGAACTGAAGCTGAACTGAAGCTGAAGCTGAACTGAAGCTGAACTGAAGCTGAAGCTGAAGCTGAACTGAAGCTGAACTGAAGCTGAAGCTGAACTGAAGCTGAACTGAAGCTGAAGCTGAACTGAAGCTGAAGCTGAACTGAAGCTGAAACTGAACTGAAGCTGAACTGAAGCTGAAGCTGAACTGAAGCTGAACTGAAGCTGAACTGAAGCTGAAGCTGAACCTGAACTGAAGCTGAACTGAAGCTGAAGCTGAACTGAAGCTGAACTGAAGCTGAAGCTGAACTGAAACTGAACTGAAGCTGAACTGAAGCTGAAGCTGAACTGAAGCTGAACTGAAGCTGAAGCTGAACTGAAGCTGAAGCTGAACTGAAGCTGAGCTGAACTGAAGCTGAACTGAAGCTGAACCTGAACTGAAGCTGAACTGAAGCTGAACCTGAACTGAAGCTGAACTGAAGCTGAACCTGAACTGAAGCTGAACTGAAGCTGAACTGAAGCTGAACTGAAGCTGAACTGAAGCTGAAACTGAACTGAAGCTGAACTTAAGCTGAACTGAAGCTGAAGCTGAAGCTGAACTGAAGCTGAACTGAAGCTGAAACTGAACTGAAGCTGAACTGAAGCTGAAGCTGAACTGAAGCTGAACTGAAGCTGAAGCTAAACTGAAGCTGAACTGAAGCTGAACTGAAGCTGAAGCTGAACTGAAGCTGAAGCTAAACTGAAGCTGAACTGAAGCTGAAGCTGAACCGAAGCTGAACTGAAGCTGAACTGAAGCTGAAGCTGAACTGAAGCTGAAGCTGAACTGAAGCTGAACTGAAGCTGAAGCTGAACTGAAGCTGAAGCTGAAACTGAACTGAAGCTGAACTGAAGCTGAAGCTGAACTGAAGCTGAACTGAAGCTGAACTGAAGCCGAAGCTGAAGCCGAAGCTGAACTGAAGCTGAACTGAAGCTGAAGCGGAACTGAAGCTGAACTGAAGCTGAACCTGAACTGAAGCTGAACTGAAGCTGAAGCTGAGCTGAAGCTGAACTGAAGCTGAAGCTGAACTGAAGCTGAACTGAAGCTGAACCTGAACTGAAGCTGAACTGAAGCTGAGCTGAAGCTGAACTGAAGCTGAACTGAAGCTGAACTGAAGCTGAAGCTGAAGCTGAACTGAAGCTGAACTGAAGCTGAAGCTGAACTGAAGCTGAACTGAAGCTGAAGCTGAACTGAAGCTGAAGCTGAAACTGAACTGAAGCTGAACTGAAGCTGAACTGAAGCTGAAGCTGAGCTTAAGCTGAACTGAAGCTGAACTGAAGCTGAACTGAAGCCGAAGCTGAAGCCGAAGCTGAAGCTGAACTGAAGCTGAACTGAAGCTGAAGCTGAAGCTGAACTGAAGCTGAACTGAAGCTGAACCTGAACTGAAGCTGAACTGAAGCTGAACTGAAGCTGAACTGAAGCTGAACTGAAGCCGAAGCTGAAGCCGAAGCTGAACTGAAGCTGAACTGAAGCTGAGCTGAAGCTGAACTGAAGCTGAACTGAAGCTGAACTGAAGCTTAAGCTGAACTGAAGCTGAAGCTGAAGCTGAACTGAAGCTGAACTGAAGCTGAAGCTGAACTGAAGCTGAAACTGAACTGAAGCTGAACTGAAGCTGAACTGAAGCTGAAGCTGAACTTAAGCTGAACTGAAGCTGAAGCTGAAGCTGAACTGAAGCTGAACTGAAGCTGAAACTGAACTGAAGCTGAACTGAAGCTGAAGCTGAACTGAAGCTGAACTGAAGCTGAAGCTGAACTGAAGCTGAACTGAAGCTGAAGCTGAACTGAAGCTGAACTGAAGCTGAAGCTGAACTGAAGCTGAACTGAAGCCGAAGCTGAACTGAAGCTGAACTGAAGCCGAAGCTGAACTGAAGCTGAACTGAAGCTGAAACTGAACTGAAGCTGAACTGAAGCTGAAGCTGAACTGAAGCTGAACTGAAGCTGAAGCTGAACTGAAGCTGAACTGAAGCTGAAGCTGAACTGAAGCTGAACTGAAGCTGAGCTGAAGCTGAACTGAAGCTGAACTGAAGCCGAAGCTGAACTGAAGCTGAACTGAAGCTGAAGCTGAACTGAAGCTGAACTGAAGCTGAACTGAAGCTGAAGCTGAAGCTGAAGCTGAACTGAAGCTGAAGCTGAAACTGAACTGAAGCTGAACTGAAGCTGAACTGAAGCTGAAGCTGAAGCTGAACTGAAGCTGAAGCTGAAGCTGAACTGAAGCTGAACTGAAGCTGAACTGAAGCTGAAGCTGAAGCTGAACTGAAGCTGAAACATACCCAGAGTGAGGAAGGACTTCTCCATGTCGCCCTTCACCTCCTTCCTGATGCTCTCCTTCATGTCGTACGGACTGTAGCTCTTATAGCGCTCAAACACTGAAACGCAGAACAGGAAGAAAACCTCAGGCTGAAAAAAGACAAACGCTCACATGGACCGAGCAGAACTGTGTTATCTAGATACGCCACTGGCCATTCCCTGAACAAAGATTAGAAATGTAGATCTGCATCATCAGGTGTTGGCAGCAGGGTAAAGATGATCCTCCTCACCTTTCTGCAGGTGAGGGATGCTCCTCTGGGACATAATGGAGATCCAGGTGGCCACGTCTGTCCCCTTCCTCTTCACGCCGGCTTTGTACAGAGCCTGAGCAGAAAGCATAGAAATACAGAAACAGATGTTCCCACTTAATGGCTCAGAACCGGACTCTGATAAACATGGAGGGTCCAAATAAAACCAAACGGGTCAAAACCGACTCTGAGACAGAAGGTTAAAGTTAGATATGACAAATGATGCTTTTAAACATTAAAATCATAGTAGAAATAATAACATTAAAACTAGTAATATTAATTATAATCAGACTATTACTAATAATAATAAAAATGATAATAATAAAATGAATCCTCGTAGTAAGTGTTGCTGACCTTGGCGTCATCGTCGATCTTCTGGTAGTCCACCACGCTGCTCGGATCGTCTCTTTTGGTCTGTGGTTCGAGAAATAAAGAATAAAGAATCAGAAGTTCTCGGTTCTGTCGGTGCTTCGCAGAAACACGACCCATTTAGAAAAATAACCCCACAGGAAGACTAACAATAATGATACCAATCAGGGATTTCTACCAAGTCTGATCCTCCATTTCTCTCCTTTCTTGTCTCTTCCTGTCATCTTTGCTTTTACTCATTTTAGGAAATTCTCACCTGTTTTTATTCCCTAATGTAAAAGCAAATAACTGAGGAACTGTTAGTCCAAACTACATGTTTCATGCATGATTTGAAAGCAAACACATTCTAGTTTCTGAATATATAAATGAAAATTGGGTGAGTAAAGCACAGCCAAAGCTGCAGCAGTTTTATTTAGAAAATATTGGTCTTTTTTGAACAGCAGTAATAAAAACATTCTTGCTTATAGAACCAAACTTTGTTCTCCAGGAGGGAAATGCTTCGCTTTGTGGGCAGGATTTAGATTTGATTGGAAGCTTGGCGTCCGTAGACCTTTAGTGTTGCTCATATATAATGTTTTATAGTGGGACACCTGATCTTTACCTTGTTTCTTTCACTAAAGTTCCACCTTAAGAACCACTTAGGTCACGGGTCACCAATTAATAATCAGCGGGGTCAAAATAAAGGAAATCATCAACCATTAAAGGTCCAGAGACATTTTTAATTATAATCTGTTATTTTAAAACAATTTAAAATTAAAAATTAAATAGAGAATTTTTCCATTTTAAAATCTACAGTGTTTTTTGAAGTAGAGAGCAACAATCGTTCAGTTTGGTATATAGACAATTTCCTGATTCACATATTTTATAAATCACCTGCCATCACAGACAGAGGGCAGTAAATTAAAATAAAATCTAAATTAAAGCCACAAGTGGCATTGAGCGGCCCTCGCAGCTCGCACCGCCTGGTATGTTGCGACCGCGGGAACCAAGCAACCTCCACCTCCACGCTCCTTCCCAGCCTATGCTCCTGCTCTTCAGCCACGCTTCACCTCTGGACCAGCCGGAGAAAACCACAGCTTTGGTCAGGAAGGGTTAAACTAGGGATAAAATATAATATCTGGGATGAATCTCATCTGTGAGATAGATGCTGCGGCCATCTCAGGAGGTGGGTCAAAAGTATATGTTCAAAAGATGGAGAAACAGCACCGCCAAACTCCTGGGTTAGCGGTAATACACCCTACTCAAAACAAAAAAAATCATTAAAAATCCATAGTTTGCAATAAAATCTCGAAAAAATCACAAATGTCAAGGAACACATCTTGCATGTCCTAGATTTTTTTTAGATGATTTATTAAATAATTTAAAGAAAGAAAAATCTTTAAACTTGAATGCCATATACTGCGGCAGTTGAAAACCCCATAAGATGCTCAAACATGCATAGATTCATGCCAAACTTGGCAGTCTTTTCTATAATCAAAGGATAAATAACTGTTCCAAATTTGGCTAGGATTGCTATAAAACTTTTTGAGATACAACAATTTCCTGTTAACACAAACTTTTGAAAAATCAGAGTGACGGACTTTAAAGAAGCGCTTTGCTATTGTAACCAGCTTACAGCAGGCTTTGTAAAGAACGTATTTTGAAAGTTTTAGCTCATTTGGATAAAAGGCTGATTTTATACAATTTTTTGAAAAGAGGTCCGTGATTTCACAACAGGGTAAAATGTAATTCAAAATGGCCGACTCTACTCAAAACAAAAAAAAATCATTAAAAATCCATAGTTTGCAATAAAATCCCGAAAAAAAATCACAAATGTCAAGGAACACATCTTGCATGTCCTAGATTTTTTTTAGATGATTTATTAAATAATTTAAAGAAAGAAAAATCTTTAAACTTGAATGCCATATACTGCAGCAGTTGAAAACCCCATAAGATACTCACACATGCATGGATTCACGCCACACTTGGCAGTCTTTTCTATAATCAAAGGATAAATAACTGTTCCAAATTTGGCTAGGGTTGCTATAAAACTTTTTGAGATACAACAATTTCCTCTTAACACAAACTTTTGAGAAATCAGAGTGACGGACTTTTAAAGAGAGCTATGCTGTGTTTACCATCAAACAAGTAGCGAATAGAGAAATATATTCCAAAAGTCCTAGCTCTTTTGGCAAAACGACTGATTTTTTAGAAATATTTTAACATAGTGATTCTATTTTCATAAGGGTGCCGTTTGATTCAAAATGGCCGATTTCATGAGAGGTTTAGACCATGGCTCCAATGAAACTTTTTGTAGGTGGAGAGCTCATACAGATGTGTGCCAAGTTTCATTATCCTAGGAACAAGCATGACTAGGGGCTGAATTATTTCCTGGCATTATCTGTCCACTTGACCAACTATTAGGCGAGAACGCAAACTTTTGAAAAATCAGAGTGACGGACTTTAAAGAAGCGCTTTGCTATTGTAACCAGCTCACAGCAGGCTTTGTAAAGAACGTATTTTGAAAGTTTTAGCTTATTTGGATAAAAGGCTGATTTTATAAAAATTTTTGAACAGAGGTCCGTGATTTCACAACAGGGTAAAATGTAATTCAAAATGGCCGACTTCCGGTGGGGTTTAGACCATGGCTCCAAGAGGCGTTTAGTTAGGGCCTGATGAGATGCAAATGTGTTCAAAGTTTCAATATTCTTGGACTAAAAACGGCTTGGGGCTGGTTGTCTGAAGTTTGTTATTTCTAGGGGGCGCTGTAGGAAAATTAAGCCCCGCCCACAAAATATTGCTCTGGATTCCTGTTTGGAGTTGGACTAGGATCATCTCTTGTGATTTTGGTGCAGATCTGATTATTAATGAGGAAATGAGAGCCAATCGTATTTTCATGGCGAAACGCCTCACTTCGCCATGGCGCCACGGCAACACCATTTAACTCAGACTCTCTGTGCTTTAAACGAAGTTAGACCAACATGTTTTCTATCATCTGACAAAGTTTCAAGGTGCTGGTGTTTAAAATGACTGAAAGGGACCCTCCCAAGTGAAAAAAGTTACTTTCTTCCCTTAGGGGGCGGGGCTTAGATGATGTCATCATTTGACCATCCATTATGGTCAAGCACCCAAAGGGGCTCCTTACTGCCAAACTTGGTTTGATTTGAACTTTTTTTGTAAAAGTTATTCCACTTTGAAATTCTTCAAAAGTACCCTAACTTTGGGGCCCCTGGGGACCCCTTAAACATGCTCAAAAACGAAAACCTTTGATAACTTTTAATCTCCAATGCCTTAACTGCATAATGACCGAGTTTGAAGCCGATAGCTCATAATCCCTAGGAGGAGTTCGTTAAAGTTCGACATGAGCGAAAATGAAAAATGGCCAAAAATCGCACTTTGAGCCAAAATGGCTGACTTCCTGTGGGTTTTAGGGCATACCTCCAAGAGACTTTTTTTCATGATTTGATGAGATCTACCTGGGTGCCAAAGTTCAAATCTCTGTGACTTACAGTTTCCCCCAACTCACGTTAGGTGGCGCTGTGGCGTAATTTGGGGGCGGCCATTTTGGATTCCATTACAGTCCGGCTATTTCACGCGGGGGACAATTTACTGCCACGTTTTCCTGAGTTTTTGAATATGCGAAGTCTCCGTAAAATGCGTTCGAAGTGAGAAAAGAATAATAAAAAGAAACTTTCGAAATACAATAGGCTCTTGCAGCCTTCGCTGCTCGGGCCTAATTAGAAAAATTAGAAGTGGTTTTAGTTGTTAGACAGTGAGGATGATGTAAAGCCCTCAGTAGGCATAACTTCACCCTTCATTCAGCCTCTGCTGCCCCCTGCTGCTCATCAACAACAAACTACAGCAAGTTTTTACATTTTTTATTGAAGCATTGATCAGCTGTGGTTCTGCCCCACTGCCTGCTGGGAAACGTAGTACTCTCAGTCTTCTCCTTCTTTCCCATCGCCCGGCTTGCCACAGGTTTGCCTGCTGTGTCTAAAAGTAGCAGCAGCAGCAACCCAGACTGACAGCTCATTGGCTCATTTGGATCATGTGCAGCCTGGAGCCGGACGCTCCCCAGGGCTTTACCGTATTAACAGCAGAAGAGGCGCAAGGGAAATTAGACAACATGCAGGGATTTATAAATGTTTTAAATCAGGTTGGGTCCGGATTAGCCAGCAGGTGGATCTGGATTCGGACCACGGTCCAGTCCGCTAATCCGTGACCTCCAGTATAGACCATTAAGAATCTTCTGAGGAGGAATCATAAATGGTAAATGTCCTGTACTTATAAAGCGCCTTTATTCAAGTCAGGAGACTTGACCAAAGCGCTTTCCACTACATTCATTCAGTCACACACTGAGTCATAGTGGTCTCCTGAGAGAACCTGGTGAGTAAAGACGCTGCAGAGGGAAACCTGCTGGTATACATGAACACCTGGACCAGAGTCCCTGTCTTGGTTTTGTGGTACCTGAACCAGAGCCAGCAGCAGCTTTTCAAAGTTCCCAGACGTGTCTCCTGTGATGTCCTTCTCCAGCTCCTTCTTAAACACTGCAGAGAGGAGAAAGTTCAATATAAACCAACTATTAAAGATGTTAGAACATCAGAGGCTGAGGACAGATGGTCCATCACATCCTTTAGAAAAGGTCTGACTGAAACCTCAATGATCTGAATATTTCTCATTCTAAAGATTTTTGGAGGAATCAGAAACAGATATTTAGTTGCTTCTCCTTTTCCCTCTAAAAACTTAAAACGTCTCCATGACTCACTCTCTCTGTAAACCTTCTTGATCTCTGTCAGTTCTTCGTTGTTTCTGGAGCAGACGAGCTCGATCAGGGCCTCCTCATCGGTTCCCAGACCCTGCAGAGCCAGAAACCGCCATTAAAACACCTTGAGGAGAACCTGCTCAGGCTGCTGGTGGGAACCTTTCATTCTACTGGTTTCCATCCAGTTTGCAGCGCCTGGCTTCATGCAGCTGAACGTTTCATTCCTGGAAGGATCCTTGAACCGCGATCATTGCAAGGTTCCTACGGCTGGCTTTACAAGGAGCCCAGTTTTAGTGGGATGATACAGTTTGACTTGATCTTTCTGATGCCCAGAGATTCTAAATCACTTTAACACGAGCAGCGCCACCTGCTGGTCTGTCCAGATGCAGGACTCTGACCTTCATGGAGGATTTTAGCTCCGATGCATCAAACTGGGCGGTGCTCTTCATCAGACCCAACATCAGAGATTCCAGAGAGCCGGAGAGCGCCCCCTTCAGGGCAGCATTCAGATCCTGAAAGACATCAGCAGACGCAGTTATATTCAGTTCTTTACACGGCCTACAGGGGGCGCCGATTCACAGAATATTTCACGCAGTTATGAGATTTAAAGCTATAGTGGAGGATGTTCTTTTTCTGGGTGGGTCATCAAATAAGTGGTCCTCCTAACTTTCAATCATTCTGACAGTGGAAACATTGCAGTTCGTCTTTTTGGTAGTAAGTTTGTATGAGTGATGCAACAGCAACTTTTAAACAGAGTGTGCACGAGGAGGAAAGGGCTCGTGCACGCCTCGCACGCATTCCCTCTCTAAATGGAGAGCGCAGGTCTTTTCAAAAAAAATTGTGAAGATCATCCATTAAACCTTTAAAGTGCGGCTTAAACTGTGCGATTTTCGAGGTGATTTTCCAGCCGTGTGAGAATCTTTCGTTCGACCTTCAGCCTGATCGTGCGTCATGAGTCATATAGTGTACAGGGGGTTATGAGCAGCGATCAGCCTCTCACGACCACCTCCCCATCAGGAATCGTGAGTTTGGGAGAAAATCAAAAATTTTTAATTTTCTCCCAACCATCGTGGGCAGATCACTCAGGGCGCAAACAAGGATTCTTCTTCTTCTTCCTCTCAGATGTAAACCCAGCAGCATGGCGGGGGGGCAATGAGTGAAATGGAGTTCTTTCTGTCAAACTGTCAGACCGTAGTAGCCACGTTAGCTCAGCCATGTCTTTGTCCAAATACGTCGTCTCCTTTTCTTTTTAGGGCTTTCAGCACTAAATTGCCCAAATATCCAAGGCAGCGCGTTTCACTCTAGTGAGCTTCATGTTCCTCTGCTACTGGTTTGGCTTCCAGATAGACGAGTCTGAGTAGCGCCATCTCACTGCGGAGCTGAGTCCCACCTGGTTTATAGACGTGAGCAGGTAGATTGCATCAGAGCGTCGGGCTGAATATTAATCGTGAGCTGTGAGCTCACACTGTACGACTGAAAAAAATCACAGAGTGTACGCCTGGCTTTAGTGGTCCTCTCTTTGCATTCAAACACAGAGGCTAAAGAGGGACCAAATAGATGACTAATAGGGGCCAAATAGGGGCCAAAGACACTGAGGGCCATCAGTCCCCTAATGAAGTAAAGAGACTTTAAACACAAGAGGAAGAGTTTAGTCAGTGATTGACCTGAGACACGTCTACATGATACTGCTCAACAAAAGGCATATCAACATGATGAACAGAACATTTGAATTCTGATGTGAAGCGTGTGGATCAGGACCGGATGGTTTGATCTGAGCTACAGGAAACCATTTTGTCTGTAATCAAAGGACCACTGATGGTTACTGACAGAAGTTATTGGTTAAAAAGACTAGAATCAGAGCTTTTAAACATGTTTTCTTTCTCATTTCTTTCTCTGGAATCAGTTTTCTACCTTCTTAGCGATGCGTTCGTACTCAAAGGCAATCTCTCTGCGCTGCTCGTAGCTCCGTCTGGTCAGGATGTCGATGATGGTCTGTTCATCCACTCCTGAAAGGAAAAGGTCAGATCAGGCTGATGGAATGAGAAGCATTTTTACTTTGATGGCCTGCAGGAAGGAGGATATGCCTGGCTCATGGGCTCCTCGGTTTCTGCTCTCCTGAAATCCTCACCTTTGGTCTTAATGGCCGTTTCAATCCTGGCGGCGTCCTGACCCGGGTCAAAGTCTTTAGCCGGCACCACGGTGGGGAACTTTGTCTGCTCTTCCTGCAGCAGACAGAGAAACAGTTTAAGAAAAGAAGCTTCTGTGGATCTTATCTATAAAAACAAAGACATCCGTAAGAAAAAGAACGTTTTATCTGGAAGCAGTTGTTGCGGGGAACTGGTCTGATGTGAGATTAGAAACCATGTTGGTTCTGGAGCAGGTCTACCCGTCTCCCATGTAGCTTTCTGGGCTTAGATTCTGGACGTCAGACCCTCTGCTGACCCGACCTGAACGCTACAGGAAACCGATCAAGTCTTGATCTCTTCCTGTAGTTTGCTGATTCAGACCTCAAAGCTCTTCTCTTTGTTTTTAGGGACTTAGTGAAACTTTAATCTGGCAGAAAAAGATTTTGTTCTCCTTTGCAAGGAGAAATAAATGCTGTCTGATTTAAGCACATAAACCTGCAGGAAACAGAAAGGGGCGGGGTCAGACCACGCCAGGGCCGGATTTACCTTCAGGCAAAACTAGGCAGCTGCCTGGGGCCCCTAGTTCCTGGGGGCCCCATAAAACTCCTTTAACATGGTTGATACAGCTATTCTGATGAAGAGTCTCGGTCATCCAGCTCAGAGACGTTTCAAAAAAGTAACAAAAAAATCCTCTGGACTTTGATTCCAGGTTTGAAGACATTTTTCTTTCCATACAGGAAGATTTTTCAGTTCAAAATGAATTAAAACGATTTATTTTGAAATGAAAAAGCTTCCTGGATGGGAAGCGAAACGTCTGCAAACCTGGAAACAAAGTCCAGTGGATGTTTTTTAAATTAATTAATACAGCACAATATTTGTGCACAATAGTGTTTTTGATTAAAAAAAAAACTTTCATTAAAATGCTATCAGAATGCTTATAATATTAGATGTGTCTCTACTTTTATTTAAAAAAAGCGCCAAATCTAGCAACTTTTTCTGTTACTGTCCATTTTCAGACTGCAGTATGAATCTTTTAAGTTTTCATCATAAAGACATAAAGAAACATGCAGGGCTGAATTATTAAACCTTCAGAGGGAAGCTTTTAGTCAGGGGTTTGTCTCTTCATAGAAGTTCTCACACGTTACTCGATTGTTTCATTTTTCTGTCATTAACAAATATTTTAGATCAAATTTGAGGTTGTTTGATAAATTCAAAGAACTTCAGGTGTGTCATAAACAGAGAAATAAACAGAGAAAATGGTTGGATCCTGTCTGGCTACATCTCACAGGCTGATTTTACCAAACCAAACATGATTCTCACCCCTCCATACGACAGAGTCAGCTGACCCAGGAACTCTGACACCAGCGCCATGATGGATTCACCTGCACAGCACAGAACCGATGGTTACAACCTGAGACGAGGTTAGCCGACAACCTGCAGAGACTTCAAGCTTCTGAACACAACAGACTCTGATCCATAGAAACACAATCTGCTTTTAGGACACGTTGTCCTCATGTGTCCTCATGTGTTGGACTTTGTTTCATGTAGCTAATTAGCACACTTTGGTCGACTAATCTTTGCATTCATAAAAGCAGGAGAAACTTGATAGCGAGCTGAAAGCTTAATAAAATAAGTGCAATGGGAGGCGTAAACATTTAGCCTGTTTGCCTTCATTCATAAGTAAACATATGCTGATCATCAGAAAATGCTAAATACTGGGAGGCAGATTTGCAAACGTCTACTTAACACTATGTGATTGATCAAAACTGAAAAAAAAGTATGGGGGCAGTTTGTATATATATATTTATGGAGAGAAATTTATTTCAGTATTATTGAAAGTAAAGAACGCTTTTCAAACAGGAAATGTGAAGAAAATGCATTTCAGAAATGGAATTTAAAGAAAAACATCTTAATCAAAAAAGCTTTTCAAGGTAATATATAATGGGTTTACATCTGAGAGGAAGAAGAAGAATCCTTGTTTGCCCACTGAGCGATTTACTCACGACGATTGGGAGAAGATCCCAACCTCCCGATTCCAGACCAGGAGGCGGTCGTGAGAGGCTGATCGCCGCTCATAATCCCATGTACACTAGAGACTGACACGGGAGTGGATTTTCACTCCTGTCCCGTCCCACTCCCACAGAAAAAAATTGTGTCCCGTGACGATCCCGGGCCAGAGTAGAAATCTAAATCCTGTCCCGTCCCACTCCTGGTGAAATTACTCCCGCTCCCATTCAGAATGACTCCCGCTCCTGCACCACTCCCATTCTTGTTTTTTTTTTTTTTGAGCGCGGGTGAAAAACTCAGAGCAGAAGCACTGTTGGTTTTTGGGTCGTGTAGTTTTTTTGACTCGCATTATAGTGTAGGCTTCAAGGAAAAAAACTACAAAATGGCGGCGCCAGTACTGGATTTTTTTTTCTTTCTATTTTCTTTTATTTTTTGGCATCGATCCTAGTTTTTTTTTTAGTTATTATTGGTTTGCTCCCGCTCCCGTCTGCTCCCGTTAATGTTTAATCCTGTACCGTCCCAATCCCGTGATCGTTACTAATACTGACTCCCATCCCTCGGGAATCCCACGGGAATCCCGTGACCCGTGGGATTCCCAAAAAAATGTCAGTCTCTAATGTACACTACCCGACTCACAACCCACGATCAGGCTGAAGGCCGGCCCGGTCAAAACATTCTCGCACGACTGGAAAATCACCTGAAAAATCGCCCAGTGTACGCCCGGCTTAGCCTCGGAGCTCCGCTGGTTTCCGAGGTCCTCTCAACTTTGCATCCAAAAATTCAAAACACATCTCTGCGTTGTGATTGGCCCGCCAGTTCTAGGGCCTGGGGCACTGATGGAGGCTAGACCACTGAGAGCTAAAAATGATTTTGGCCCCTCAGAGGCAAAAACTAGCCCCACCCACCAGATCAGGTCCTTCAGCTTTAGTCTTTAGCTTCAGAGTTCGCTGTTTTAGTTTTAGTTTTGTATTCCTGTTTCTATCCCTCTCAGGTTTTCTTTACTTCCTGTTTTTCTATTTTTATCTTTGTATTTTAGTCCCCTTTATGTTTAATTCCCTTTGGTCTGTGTTTGATTTCCCTCCATCAGAGCGTCTCTGGTTATCGTGCTGCAGACCCTCATCTCCTGTCTGCAGCATTTCCTCCCTTTAGTTGTTCGGTCTCAGTTTGTTCCTCCTGTCATTCCATCATGTCTCTCCTAGTTTCTCTTTTTCTTCATGTTTTGGATGTTTGACTTCTATTTCTTCAGTGTTGGGTCCATCTTTTCTCCCTGTCTGCCTGGAGCTGAACCTGAACGATCTTTTCTCTGGTGTTAAAGTGGAAACAGTTTAAGGCTAATCTGCCCTTTAAACGTATGGAGTGAACTTTGTTCCATAATTATTGCTTTAATTTTGATTTTGTATCCAGAAATACAACTTACAACCTACAAAAATATTATTCAGAAAATGTTTTGGGACTAACTTTGCTTTTTCTCTCAGATTTTGGTTTTTCAAAATATATTTTCTCAAACTTTGAATATATATATATATATATTTTTATATTTTACATATTCTATCTTCTAAAATATAATCTTTCAAATAACATTTTTTGAAAAACTTGTTTTACAGATTTTAAACTGTTTCTTACAGATTTTTTATATTGAATTGGAAAATAAATGCAATCAATTTTGATTAAAAAAATGTAACTGTTTTCTCAGATATTTTATTTTTTTCTATTATATATATTTAAGTTACTGAAATTTTGTTTTTCAGTTTTTTTAAAGATGTTATTGTTCTAATTTTTGTTTTACAGTCTTTTAATATTGTGTTCTACAATCACCTGGAATGAGGGGCTTATTTCTATTATTTCTAACAGCATTGCATCGGTCGATGCGTTTCTATTGGATCCGTAAATCTCAATTCAAAACAGAAAAGCAATTCATAATAGACATCAGTTTGAAAAATTGACATTTTTCAAATTCTCAGAAAATGTTCTTTTCATAACATTTTTGAAAAATTTCTCACATTCTGCACATTTTTTATGTTTTCTTTTTGTTTTCCAAACTCAAACATCTTCTATAAAAAGCATGATGGTGAGGAGCTGGAAAACAGGAAGAGATTCCAGATAATTCAATGATGGAGACCAGAGGAGTCCAGCTGATGGTGAACTGTGCAGCTATAAGATGAAAACCGAGCGCTTTACTCTACATTCAGACATCCACATGGTACAGGGTCGCCCTGGGTTTTATTTATTGAAGGTGTGTCTGCAGATAAGAAGCAGTGAGCTGCAGGAATGTTAGCAGACACCTTTGACCATGAAACAATCTGTAAACGTCCAGCAGGAAGCGTCATCACTCAGTAACCGAGCTGCAGCTCCGACCGCTTAAAGGCCTCGCCTGCCTTTCTGCAGCGATCAGATTGGATCATCCTTCCGTCTGGAAACGAGACAAACGGCTGAGCAGAAGTTTATTCACTCTGCATTTTTAATCCAGGCAGAAACATTTTTCTCTCATTTAAACCTAAAAGCACCTTCTCTCTCCTGCTTAGTGAGCTCTTAAAAGGAGCACTTTTAAAACTTTTTGTCTACATTCAACCCTCCGCTAAGAACAGATTACATATATACTCTGTGACAGATTATCTATCTTCAGATTAAATCCTTCATGTTGATGAGAAAGATTCAGACTCTTATTTTGAAGGTCTTCACAGACACATTTTTCAGAGTGAAAGGTCACAGATCCACGCTCTGGTTGATTAACTGGTGAAGGATCAACTCTACAGGTTAATGAAAAAGATTCAGAGAGAAATCCTGAGAAACGAGCTGAAGTTTCACAGAAAAGCAGAAGACGAGACGCAGTCCTACCTGTAGAGAAGCAGCAGCTCCGTTATGATCCAGGACTGAACAGGGTGTGGTGTTTATACCCCACCGCTGTCCACACACACACACACACACACACACACACACACACGCTCAGCTGCATGAGTCAGCGAGCAGAGTTTTCCACCTCAGCATCAACAGAGGCAGGAATTCCTCGCCAAGGCTCAGATCAGTCAGAGGAGACTCTGGTTCCTGATTGGCTAACTGTTGGAGTCCAGCTTGTTCCAGAGCCCCGCCTCCTTCTGGAGCAGGAACTTCTCAGATTGGGGTTATGGGCTCTTTCACACAGGTTGGGTTCATGACTCCAGGATCTGTAGAGGATGTGTCTAAACTGATGGAGTTAGAGCTTCTAAAAGTTCTTTCTTTGGACCAAAACACGATCTAAGGATAAAAAGCTGCTGAACGTTGTTCTGGTGGCTACAGCTGCTCCTGATGGACTTTTAGATCTATGAAAGTTTAATTTGAATCACTCAATCCGTACTTCTTCAGCTTGTTACACTTTGAAGAAAAGACTAATCTAACCTGCAAATATTTCAATTTATGTAAGTTAATTTCTAGCCACAACTTCTATTCAGTTTATTTCTATAGCTCCAATTCACATCATGTCATCTCAGGTCACTTTCCAGTTCACCCAGATCATCCAGTCAGATTGATTCAAAGTTTTCTATCTAAGGAAAACCAGCTGATTGCATCGACTCATTGACTTTTTTAGGCTTCACTCCTCCTGGATGAGCATTTAGAGATGCATGGTCATCCCTCACACTGACCATGCATGCACCAACAGTGGAGAGGAAAAACTCCCTTTGAACAGGAAGAAACCTCCAGCAGAACCAGAACCAGGCTCAGTGTGAGCAACCTTCTGCTAAGGTCAACTGAGGGTTTAAAGAGAACGAAGGAGACGTAGAAAAGGAACATAGAAGCAGGATGCTGTCACAGCTAATAATGATCAGACCAGGTGTAGCAAAAAGCAGAGAGAGCATTAAGTTAGGGGTTGAAGTAGAAAATACAACAGAATGGAAGATCAGATAGAATGAAGCAGAATGATGAAAAAGGGGTCCCTATGTCCTCCAGCAGTCTAAGCCTATAGCAGCAGAACTATAGAGATAGCTCAGGATAACCTGAGCCACTCTAACTAGAAGCTTTATCAAAAAGGAAAGTTTTAAGCCTAGCCTTAAAAGTAGACAGGGTGTTAGAGTGAAGCCCTGTAGTTGGTTCCACAGGAGAGGAACCTGATAAATACAGTAGCAGCCATTGAAGATGACCCTTCCGAGTCAAACGCCAGTCAGATACCCATTTCAAAGCACTGGAGTAACTCTGTCCTTTCACTGAATTCCAGGGTCTGACCAGGAGATGGTGCTTCTCTTTAATAATTTATTCTGTGTGTATGAATGGTAGCGCGCCGGCTACCGTTCATTCTTCCTGTCCGCTGAACAGCTGCTAGTTTTCCTCACATGCCTGGAAGATGTCTAGTGCTGCTACCACTGATGATCTCGCTCTCCAGATGAACGATTCAGATGAGCTAGAATGAATAGAAGGGGTAGAGTGTAGCCGCCTGTGGCCCGGGCTGCTTGTCACTACTACAGTCCACTGCGCGGATGATGTCATACACGCGCCGCTTCGTTTTTAAAAGATATAAATAGAAAAAATCTATTCTGGGGGACAGTGATTGGCCTCCATGTTCTGAATGCTGGCGTTCCATAAAGAATAAATGATGAACAGTTTAGTTTGTGCCTTCAAGTCGTTGCCCATAGGAAGACGATACTGGATATAACCTAACGGAATATCTTCAGAACGGCTCCAAATGACACTAAACTAGTTTCCTCTGACATGGGAGCTGGCTCGGAGCTCGTCTGCCTGGCTGTGTGTTTCCTGGACGGGGCCGCCTGTGGAGCTGGTTGACAGTTGCCTTTTGTATCTATGCTTCTTTTTCTATGTCTGCTTCTGTCTCCTTGAACCCCAGTGGGCCTCAGCAGATGGCCGCTCACACTGAGCCTGGTTCTGCTGGAGGTTTCTTCCTGTTCAAAGGGAGTTTTTCTTCTCCACTGTCGCTACAAGCATGCTTAGTGTGAGGGATTGCTGAAGAGTCAATGAGTCGATGCAATCAGCTGGTTTTCCTTAGATAGAAAACTTTGTATCAATTTGACTGTATGATCTGGTTGAACTGTAAAGTGCCTTGAGATGACATGTGTTGTGAATTTGGCGCTATAAAAATAAACTGAATTGAATTGAATTAAACTCAGATGGGAGAGTAGAACATAATGGAATAACAGAAAATCAAGGAGCCAATGGAAAAAAAACGGCGTTCCCCTTTAATCGGAACTCATTTATATCAGAAGTCATTTATGATAAGAAACGTCCTGCAGCTACAGGCCCTCTTTCTTCTTCCTTTGCTTCAGGATTGTATCAGATCTTTGGATTAAATCAGTTGTGGCTCATAAGAAATAGTCCCTGTTGCCGACACCATAGAGGGCAATGTGCCTAAGAAATAGTCCCTGTTGCTGAGACCATAGACGGCAATCTGCCTAAGAAATAGTCCCTGTTGCCGACACCACAGAGGGCAATCTGCCTAAGAAATAGTCCCTGTTGCCATAGAGGGCAATCTGCCTAAGAAATAGTCCCTGTTGCCGACACCATAGAGGGCAATCTGCCTAAGAAATAGTCCCTGTTGCCATAGAGGGCAATCTGCCTAAGAAATAGTCCCTGTTGCCATAGAGGGCAATCTGCCTAAGAAATAGTCCCTGTTGCCGACACCATAGAGGGCAATCTGCCTAAGAAAAAGTCCCTGTTGCCATAGAGGGCAATCTGCCTAAGAAATAGTCCCTGTTGCCATAGAGGGCAATCTGCCTAAGAAATAGTCCCTGTTGCCGACACCATAGAGGGCAATCTGCCTAAGAAATAGTCCCTGTTGCCATAGAGGGCAATCTGCCTAAGAAATAGTCCCTGTTGCCATAGAGGGCAATCTGCCTAAGAAATAGTCCCTGTTGCCGACACCATAGAGGGCAATCTGCCTAAGAAATAGTCCCTGTTGCTGAGACCATAGAGGGCAATCTGCCTAAGAAATAGTCCCTGTTGCTGAGACCATAGAGGGCAATCTGCCTAAGAAATAGTCCCTGTTGCTGAGACCATAGAGGGCAATCTGCCTAAGAAATAGTCCCTGTTGCCATAGAGGGCAATCTGCCTAAGAAATAGTCCCTGTTGCCGACACCATAGAGGGCAATCTGCCTAAGAAATAGTCCCTGTTGCCATATAGGGCAATCTGCCTAAGAAATAGTCCCTGTTGCCATAGAGGGCAATCTGCCTAAGAAATAGTCCCTGTTGCCATAGAGGGCAATCTGCCTAAGAAATAGTCCCTGTTGCCATAGAGGGCAATCTGCCTAAGAAATAGTCCCTGTTGCCGACACCATAGAGGGCAATCTGCCTAAGAAATAGTCCCTGTTGCCATAGAGGGCAATCTGCCTAAGAAATAGTCCCTGTTGCCATAGAGGGCAATCTGCCTAAGAAATAGTCCCTGTTGCTGACACCATAGAGGGCAATCTGCCTAAGAAATAGTCCCTGTTGCCATAGAGGGCAATCTGCCTAAGAAATAGTCCCTGTTGCCATAGAGGGCAATCTGCCTAAGAAATAGTCCCTGTTGCTGAGACCATAGACGGCAATCTGCCTAAGAAATAGTCCCTGTTGCCGACACCATAGACGGCAATCTGCCTAAGAAATAGTCCCTGTTGCTGAGACCATAGACGGCAATCTGCCTAAGAAATAGTCCCTGTTGTTTAGACCATAGACGGCAATCTGCCTAAGAAATAGTCCCTGTTGCCGACACCATAGAGGGCAATCTGCCTAAGAAATAGTCCCTTTTGCTGAGACCATAGAGGGCAATCTGCCTAAGAAATAGTCCCTGTTGCTGAGACCATAGACGGCAATCTGCCTAAGAAATAGTCCCTGTTGCCGACACCATAGAGGGCAATCTGCCTAAGAAATAGTCCCTGTTGCCATAGAGGGCAATCTGCCTAAGAAATAGTCCCTGTTGCCATAGAGGGCAATCTGCCTAAGAAATAGTCCCTGTTGCCATAGAGGGCAATCTGCCTAAGAAATAGTCCCTGTTGCCATAGAGGGCAATCTGCCTAAGAAATAGTCCCTGTTGCCATAGAGGGCAATCTGCCTAAGAAATAGTCCCTATTGCCGACACCATAGAGGGCAATCTGCCTAAGAAATAGTCCCTGTTGCCGACACCACAGAGGGCAATCTGCCTAAGAAATAGTCCCTGTTGCCATAGAGGGCAATCAGCTTAAGAAATAGTCCCTGTTGCCATAGAGGGCAATCTGCCTAAGAAATAGTCCCTGTTGCCATAGAGGGCAATCTGCCTAAGAAATAGTCCCTGTTGCCGACACCATAGAGGGCAATCTGCCTAAGAAATAGTCCCTGTTGCCATAGAGGGCAATCTGCCTAAGAAATAGTCCCTGTTGCCATAGAGGGCAATCTGCCTAAGAAATAGTCCCTGTTGACGACACCATAGAGGGCAATCTGCCTAAGAAATAGTCCCTGTTGCCATAGAGGGCAATCTGCCTAAGAAATAGTCCCTGTTGCCGACACCATAGAGGGCAATCTGCCTAAGAAATAGTCCCTGTTGCCATAGAGGGCAATCTGCCTAAGAAATAGTCCCTGTTGCCATAGAGGGCAATCTGCCTACGAAATAGTCCCTGTTGCCATAGAGGGCAATCTGCCTAAGAAATAGTCCCTGTTGCCATAGAGGGCAATCTGCCTAAGAAATAGTCCCTGTTGCCATAGAGGGAAATCTGCCTAAGAAATAGTCCCTGTTGCCATAGAGGGCAATCTGCCTAAGAAATAGTCCCTGTTGCCATAGAGGGCAATCTGCCTAAGAAATAGTCCCTGTTGCCATAGAGGGCAATCTGCCTAAGAAATAGTCCCTGTTGCCATAGAGGGCAATCTGCCTAAGAAATAGTCCCTGTTGCCATAGAGGGCAATCTGCCTAAGAAATAGTCCCTGTTGCCATAGAGGGCAATCTGCCTAAGAAATAGTCCCTGTTGCCATAGAGGGCAATCTGCCTAAGAAATAGTCCCTGTTGCCGACACCATAGAGGGCAATCTGCCTAAGAAATAGTCCCTGTTGCCATAGAGGGCAATCTGCCTAAGAAATAGTCCCTGTTGCCATAGAGGGCAATCTGCCTAAGAAATAGTCCCTGTTGCCATAGAGGGCAATCTGCCTAAGAAATAGTCCCTGTTGCCATAGAGGGCAATCTGCCTAAGAAATAGTCCCTGTTGCCGACACCATAGAGGGCAATCTGCCTAAGAAATAGTCCCTGTTGCCATAGAGGGCAATCTGCCTAAGAAATAGTCCCTGTTGCCATAGAGGGCAATCTGCCTAAGAAATAGTCCCTGTTTCCATAGAGGGCAATCTGCCTAAGAAATAGTCCCTGTTGCCATAGAGGGCAATCTGCCTAAGAAATAGTCCCTGTTGCCATAGAGGGCAATCTGTCTAAGAAATAGTCCCTGTTGCCATAGAGGGCAATCTGCCTAAGAAATAGTCCCTGTTGCAATAGAGGGCAATCTGCCTAAGAAATAGTCCCTGTTGCCATAGAGGGCAATCTGCCTAAGAAATAGTCCCTGTTGCCATAGAGGGCAATCTGCCTAAGAAATAGTCCCTGTTGCCATAGAGGGCAATCTGCCTAAGAAATAGTCCCTGTTGCCATAGAGGGCAATCTGCCTAAGAAATAGTCCCTGTTGCCATAGAGGGCAATCTGCCTAAGAAATAGTCCCTGTTGCCATAGAGGGCAATCTGCCTAAGAAATAGTCCCTGTTGCCGACACCATAGAGGGCAATCTGCCTAAGAAATAGTCCCTGTTGCCGACACCATAGAGGGCAATCTGCCTAAGAAATAGTCCCTGTTGCCGACACCATAGAGGGCAATCTGCCTAAGAAATAGTCCCTGTTGCCGACACCATAGAGGGCAATCTGCCTAAGAAATAGTCCCTGTTGCCATAGAGGGCAATCTGCCTAAGAAATAGTCCCTGTTGCCATAGAGGGCAATCTGCCTAAGAAATAGTCCCTGTTGCCATAGAGGGCAATCTGCCTAAGAAATAGTCCCTGTTGCCATAGAGGGCAATCTGCCTAAGAAATAGTCCCTGTTGCCATAGAGGGCAATCTGCCTAAGAAATAGTCCCTGTTGCCATAGAGGGCAATCTGCCTAAGAAATAGTCCCTGTTGCAATAGAGGGCAATCTGCCTAAGAAATAGTCCCTGTTGCCATAGAGGGCAATCTGCCTAAGAAATAGTCCCTGTTGCCATAGAGGGCAATCTGCCTAAGAAATAGTCCCTGTTGCCGACACCATAGAGGTCAATCTGCCTAAGAAATAGTCCCTGTTGCCATAGAGGGCAATCTGCCTAAGAAATAGTCCCTGTTGCCATAGAGGGCAATCTGCCTAAGAAATAGTCCCTGTTGCCATAGAGGGCAATCTGCCTAAGAAATAGTCCCTGTTGCCATAGAGGGCAATCTGCCTAAGAAATAGTCCCTGTTGCCATAGAGGGCAATCTGCCTAAGAAATAGTCCCTGTTGCCATAGAGGGCAATCTGCCTAAGAAATAGTCCCTGTTGCAATAGAGGGCAATCTGCCTAAGAAATAGTCCCTGTTGCCATAGAGGGCAATCTGCCTAAGAAATAGTCCCTGTTGCCATAGAGGGCAATCTGCCTAAGAAATAGTCCCTGTTGCCATAGAGGGCAATCTGCCTAAGAAATAGTCCCTGTTGCCATAGAGGGCAATCTGCCTAAGAAATAGTCCCTGTTGCCGACACCATAGAGGGCAATCTGCCTAAGAAATAGTCCCTGTTGCCGACACCATAGAGGGCAATCTGCCTAAGAAATAGTCCCTGTTGCCGACACCATAGAGGGCAATCTGCCTAAGAAATAGTCCCTGTTGCCATAGAGGGCAATCTGCCTAAGAAATAGTCCCTGTTGCCATAGAGGGCAATCTGCCTAAGAAATAGTCCCTGTTGCCATAGAGGGCAATCTGCCTAAGAAATAGTCCCTGTTGCCATAGAGGGCAATCTGCCTAAGAAATAGTCCCTGTTGCCATAGAGGGCAATCTGCCTAAGAAATAGTCCCTGTTGCCATAGAGGGCAATCTGCCTAAGAAATAGTCCCTGTTGCAATAGAGGGCAATCTGCCTAAGAAATAGTCCCTGTTGCCATAGAGGGCAATCTGCCTAAGAAATAGTCCCTGTTGCCGACACCATAGAGGGCAATCTGCCTAAGAAATAGTCCCTGTTGCCGACACCATAGAGGGCAATCTGCCTAAGAAATAGTCCCTGTTGCCGACACCATAGAGGGCAATCTGCCTAAGAAATAGTCCCTGTTGCCGACACCATAGAGGGCAATCTGCCTAAGAAATAGTCCCTGTTGCCATAGAGGGCAATCTGCCTAAGAAATAGTCCCTGTTGCCATAGAGGGCAATCTGCCTAAGAAATAGTCCCTGTTGCCGACACCATAGAGGGCAATCTGCCTAAGAAATAGTCCCTGTTGCCGACACCATAGAGGGCAATCTGCCTAAGAAATAGTCCCTGTTGCCGACACCATAGAGGGCAATCTGCCTAAGAAATAGTCCCTGTTGCCGACACCATAGAGGGCAATCTGCCTAAGAAATAGTCCCTGTTGCCATAGAGGGCAATCTGCCTAAGAAATAGTCCCTGTTGCCATAGAGGGCAATCTGCCTAAGAAATAGTCCCTGTTTCCATAGAGGGCAATCTGCCTAAGAAATAGTCCCTGTTGCCATAGAGGGCAATCTGCCTAAGAAATAGTCCCTGTTGCCATAGAGGGCAATCTGCCTAAGAAATAGTCCCTGTTGCCATAGAGGGCAATCTGCCTAAGAAATAGTCCCTGTTGCCGACACCATAGAGGGCAATCTGCCTAAGAAATAGTCCCTGTTGCCGACACCATAGAGGGCAATCTGCCTAAGAAATAGTCCCTGTTGCCATAGAGGGCAATCTGCCTAAGAAATAGTCCCTGTTGCCATAGAGGGCAATCTGCCTAAGAAATAGTCCCTGTTTCCATAGAGGGCAATCTGCCTAAGAAATAGTCCCTGTTGCCATAGAGGGCAATCTGCCTAAGAAATAGTCCCTGTTGCCATAGAGGGCAATCTGCCTAAGAAATAGTCCCTGTTGCCATAGAGGGCAATCTGCCTAAGAAATAGTCCCTGTTGCCGACACCATAGAGGGCAATCTGCCTAAGAAATAGTCCCTGTTGCCGACACCATAGAGGGCAATCTGCCTAAGAAATAGTCCCTGTTGCCATAGAGGGCAATCTGCCTCCACCTCCATCAGCCCTTTCCAGACCTCCTCTCCCACCTTTCTCAGAGTTATTGATCTTATTCTGGAGGATCTTCCTGTTAGATGTTCTGAACCCAGAGGTGTTACCGGATCAGCAGCAGAGTTGGTCTGACAGTAAACGTGACTGTAGTTGCCGAAAGTATTTATAAGTTTAGTTTGTGCTGCTGTAAATTGTCCTGATTGATTTACTGAAAGAAACAGATCCAGGTTCAGGTTCTACTGAAGGTTGCTGGGTGCAGCGTTCACAGACATGGCGAGGTTCCTCTGATAACATTTATCTGCTCTGTGACTGATAACGCGGGAGTGGAGGGGTGGAGGGTGGCACTCCAACCTTTTATGGATACTTCCATCAAAGGGTTGCCACGGCGATCAGGCCGCACCTGGTTTCACAACCTCAGGTGAGCAACAGCAGGAAGTGTAATCACTGGGCACTGAGGGTCAACAGTTCAGCCTATCAGTGGGTTTGGACATACAAATAAAGCCGCTGTGGTGACACTGAACAGCATGGCCTGTTTCCATGGTAACAGGTCCAGGTGTTATCAGAGAATGATTGCAGATTGGTTTAAAGTCTATCCAGCCAAACTAAGAACCTGTCAATGATCATAACCTGTTCAGGGGGCGGAGCCTTCAGAGGTGGGCCACCTGGACATGTAAGCGTTCTGTCCTCCTTCACACAATATCAGCGCTATTGTTATCAGATTCTTTTTTTTTAATTGTCAGCAAGTCTAAAATGTTTTAGGATTTGATCAGGGAAAAATAATCTGCTCAGAATCAAACAACCCTCCAGCTGCTCAGACAAAAGCTCATAATCTTCCAGTATCACCTGAACTGGTGCTACTGGGAACAGAAGCTGCAGGAGAGCTAAGCTTCCAGTTCTTAGTCAGGGGTGGTTTATTTATTGGTGTGAGAAGTTCACAGACTGTCCACCAGAGGGCAGCAGGAGATCCTACCATCTTATTCCTTTTTCACTTCAGGAAAACCTGGATTATTCTGCCTGCAGCAGACAGCCTGAACTTTCCTCCTGGAAGTTTGATCCTCTGACATTTTTTTCCTCCAAATGTTCGTGTGTCAGAAAGTTTTTTATGCAGGGGTGGGATAGTTCCAAGGGAGAGAGTGTGTTGGGAGTTGCCGTATAAATGAATGTACTGAGCGTTGCCCAGTCAGAGCTCTGTCTGTCTGTCTGAAAACTTTAAATACATTTGAACCTCATTTCTTGCAGGAAATGCTTCTGTCTCAGCTTCCTAACTTCACAAGATACATCTTATTTACATCCTTTTTCTATGGATTAAGACAGAATTTTATTGAGCAGTTTCCTACCTAGACTGTGTTTGTTAATATATCTGCCAGGGAATTTTTCAATTCTTAAAAATTGATACTTATAACAAAAATTACAGCTATTAGCCTGAAGATGCTTTGCTAAAGCTAATATTCCCAGCTAGGAAGAAAAAAGTGTCTCAAGAGGTGTGTTTTCCTGAAAGGTAGCCAATCACAGGCAGTGTATTCATCTGGTTGGTTCCATCCTCAAAGTGATCAAAAGTGGACATTAGTGCACAGAAATCTGTCCACAGGAGAGCAGGAGAGAATCTACAGGATGATAAAAAGAAAGAAAGCAAACAGAGGGAGCAAGAACCCATGCCTGTGATATAGCCCCGTTTGAAGCCATGCTGAGATCGGTCCATGCATGGTAACCTCAGGTTACGCCTACAGACCTGTGTAACCTGATAACTGCTGAGGGTAAATGGAACGCACAACTGAACCGGGCCGTGCCAGACACAACCCAACCGCGCTGAGCTGCTACTAGTTCATCAGAACCATTTACACCAGATTTGTCCTGTTATTCATTTATCCTCCATAACATTTAGTTACCAGAGATTAATCTTTAACTCGTCTGCCTGCTGAAGATATTTAATCTCCCTCAATGGGTTTGATCAAGTTTATCTCTTCCCCAAAATAATAATGAGAGTCAGATTTGAGTGAATCAGCTCTCTGTTCTCTCCATCTTCTCTGCTTCAGACCCTCTTAGGTTCATTAGTTCTCCTCATTCTCCTGAAGTTTCCTAGGATTCCACCCATTTAGATAAAAGTTAAATATTTAAAAAGCCATCAGAGAAATCTGAAGGGAAAAAATTAAAAGGATTTGAGGAAAATCTCTGTTTAACAGCTTCATAAAGTGACGTTCTTAGGAGAAGCTTTAGTGGTGGGATTCTTTGTGAATCTGAAGCCAGGGACGAAGGGTCCTCCAGGAGCAGGGTGGAGCACAGGGTCAGGCTCAGAACGCTGCAATCCCAGGTTTTGCTGACGCTGGACTTAACCTGGTTAGCAGCTAATCCTTGTCAGAGGCCCATTAACAGCTTTAACATGCAGCCACTGATATCATCCTGCAGCTCAGACCTGCAAACAAGGCCAGGTCCACTTCACACAAACACCCATCAGGAAATGCTCCCCAGGCAATACTCAGCTCCAACCCTGAACTTCCCTCAAGGAGATAAAGACTTTGCTCCTTAGAACAGAAACATTTTAACCTTTTCTCTAAACTAGTAGCTGGGTTGACAGGAGAGGATAAACTACAGTAGCAGCCATTTAAAATTTCCCCACCTTCCTTGATGGGTCCCTGGCTGGTTCTTGCCTGGTTCCCCCTTCAGTTCCTTTTTTAACATCAATCTTTGTACTAAAATATTCTTTCTGTCTTGATTTGTGGAGGTTAAGATCTAAAGAGGAGCGCCATCTGCTGGTCAGACACTGTAATTCAGTGAAAGGGTGGAGGCAGAGTAAAAAAATATGCATGAGGGGGGAGGGGGGTCACTGCAGGAGCTGGAAGTTGGAGGGGGTTTCACTGGGAGCTGCAGGGAAGTTAGCTGCCATTCAGCTGGCGTTTAACTGGGAACGGCCATTTTGAATGGCTGCTACTGTAAAAGATCTGCTCCCATTCTACTTTTAGAAATTCTAGGAACCACTAGTAAACCTGCAGATTGAGAGCGAAGTGCTCTGTTAGGAACATAAGGAACAATCAGATCTCTGATATCAGATGGAGCTTGGCCATTTAAGGCTTTATATGTGAGGAGGAGGATTTTAAATTCTATTCTGGATTTAACTGGAAGCCAAAAAGACGCTAGCGCTCACGCATCCCAGCTAAACCTTAACTTTCTCACAGTTAGTCCCGCCCCTCAGAGTCGGTCCTGTTTTCACATGAGGGAAGTTTCCTTTTAGCTTTAGTGAAAGTCCTTCTTTCCTGTTCTACTTACAGCAGTGTCCATATAATCTGTAAAACTCCCTGCATTAATTATAATAAAGCTATTTCTATGCATGAATAAAGCGGAACACGAAGGCGATAGCGGTACTGCTCCACTGGTGACTCCGGGGGAACCAACCCACCCCCTGGATAAAGACCTTTCTCACACTGGATCTCCTCCAAACAGCCGTCCTCCCCTTCATGCCATGAAGGACGCTGTGACTCATTCTGATCCCTCAGGACCTTCGTTTGGAGCCGTGAGGCTAAGAACAGACGTACCTCAACATTTTTTACTCCACAGGTCTTTCTGTGTGGAAGTTAATCTCTGAGTACCTGGAACTAAGAACCTGTAGTTGTTTGTGAGAGTGAACTTGTTCTCGTAAAGTTTATCCAAAGGAAAGATGCTCGGGGTTCCCATTTCTCAGAACTGAACCAAGGTTCTGACCACAGACGGCAGGTGTGTTTTAAAACCTATCGTTTGGGTTTAACATTAAATCCAGAGTTCAGTTCCAGCCTGTCTTTGTTCACTTTTCCTAATGAATAACCTTCATTTTTGCACCGATCAGTAATTATACTCACGAAGTGGATGAAGAATATTTCCATTTTCAGGGCTGGAGGCTTAATGAAGAACAAAAACCTGCATGAGTGAAAGTTTTCTCTGGTCCATTCAGACTTTCAGATCCAAACACATTCAGGTCTGTTTTCGGTCTGATTTGTACCAAATATCATGTTTTCATATTTTCTGCCCCCTGAGGACAGAGTCAGTGTTGGGGAGGGTGTCCTGGTCCTGGCCTCATAAGGTGTAATCCGAGCTCCTGCTCTGTCCGGTTCTGTCCTTCAGCTCCTCTGTAATCCTGTTAGCGCTGTAATCCTCCCACTGCGCTCAGATCCCTGCTGGTCTTTTCTTCGCTACAGCTCTGTGGGATGCTGCAGGAAACCAGCTGAACCATTCAGGTAGGACAGGAAACCCATGAACATCTAACCTGAACCCTCAACCTCTTCTCAGCCCTCCTGTATGCTTTGTTAAACCTTTACAGCTAGAGCCCTCTGTGTTGATCCAAACTGTCGATCCCGTGATGCTTTCGCTGTGTTTAATGGAGGTAAACTGGTAGATTCAGGCCTGGTTTCGTTAAAACGTTGATCAGGAGCTTTTAAAGGTGCGACGCTAAAGCAGGGATGAGGTCCTTAGACTCCAGATGTGGCAGGTTGTGGTTGCAGGATCAATAATGTTCACTGTATGCAGGTCCAGGAGCATTTTGGTTCTGAAGTTCCAGTGTTTGTTGATTTCTTTCTTAATAAACAGCTTTAAATTTGCTCGTCAGGATGTGTGAAAATTGTAAGTTTCAGTTAAAGTTCACATATTCGATCCGAAAACCTTTTAGGATTCATTTAGTATAAAACCAGACAGCAGCTTTTCTAGATCCAATCAGAGCTTCATTCATTCCCAGTTAGAGTGGATTCTGGGGCGGACTGGTGATGGCCTCTTTCTAAACCCAACCTTTCAGCAGAACTGAGCTGCAGGCAGAACCTTTATACATGAAGCAAAGATGGGCAGCTTCCAGAACCATGGCCTGGTTTACCAGCAAAACTCCCAAAGGCCTCGACTGCAGAGGATTATAGAGCTGCTGGTTAAAGCAACACCTCAAATGAAGACTAACCAGTTAGTTTCCTCTGGTTCTGACTCTGCCCAGCTATTCATCTCTGAACCAATTTCCCATCAGTTAGAGCAGCAGGCTATATGGCGACCCATAATGAACTACTGAGCTCCCAGCTTCACAGCCGGTTAAACAGATAAGAGAGAGAAAGTGACCAACTGGGCACCAGTTAAAATGTTTGTATTGGTTTTCCAGTGGCCTCCTATGGAGGATTAGGGTCATGACGAGTCCGTTGTGATTGGGTCCGACACTCAGCCAGACGTGATCCAAACTCCATTAAGTACAGAACAGCAAAGCCGGGGAGTTAAGCTGAGAGGAGATAAAGTTATTTCTTCCTAGATTCCATCTGTTTACGTATCTGGACTCATTTCCATCCGTTTTAATAATCACAATCATCTCTCCACAATTAATGAATCTTTTCAGAGGAAAGTCTGGAAGCAGGATTGAGTTTTAAAGACCCAGTCCAGTCATCTTCACAATGCATGGACTAAATGTGCCATTTGTTCTCAACAGTGACCAGAGAAGCACATAAGATGCTGCAGTATTAATGCCCGGTCCATTGGTGACGCTTTGACAGAGCAAAAACATCCGAAAAAATTTAAGAAGAAAAAAAAGGTTGCAATGACGACTCATAGGAGATGTCCCATACAGCTGAAGGATGTCCGAATTCAACAGTCTGAAGTCCCTTTCCCATCAGGATAGTGTTCTTACTGTTGTTCCCCTGAAAGAGGAAGGAAAAAAGCCAAAAACAGGAGCTGCAATACGATGGATGATGATGAAGTCTGTTCCAGCTGAAACAGGCAGTATAGCAGAGCGCTGTTAGCCTGTTAGCCTGTTAGCCAGATAAAAATGTCTGCAGCTTCAAATTATTCACTCAAAGATTTTAACTAAATCAGTGTTAAGATATATTTTAAATATTATAATATGTTTTGCTGCCAAAAGGAAACTAAATATACAGAAGAAAAGCAAATGCATGATATTAAAATTTTCTTTTGAAAAAGAACTATAAAAAACAAAACTTACACACATTTTGTGAACAAGTGAAGCCCTCCATGATAAAACCAACACTGGAAGGTGTTTCACAGAGTACAGAGAGCAAGAACGGGATTTTCTTAAACTCTGTGAGGTTTGCAGTGTCTATAAATCCTGTCTTGCAAAGCATTGTGGGAACCCGTCTAGCTTCTATAGACCACATAGGAACGTCTGAAATGAAATCAGTAAAAGTATCTAATACTGTAACATATTGCTCTGACGACCCAAAAGTTCAATAGATTGACTTTAAAATATCTGCTGCTAATTGCATTTAAATAACATCAGGAAAGGAGAGAGAAATGTTAATGGACAGACACCAAAATGTGGATAAGGTTAAGTTCAGAAATAAAATCACTAACTGTTGCAGAATCCTGCAGATCTGACAGGCTGTGAGAGTAAATCCTTCGTATGACATGAGGGTTTTATCCAAAAGATCCACAATCAGAACTTACAGGGAGATATATTCAGGTTTATTGATGATCAGGGGACAGAAAATTGGTTAAAGCTGTGAAAGTTGAAAAATGGGCGACATGATCCAAGAATTAGGCTTGAATCACTTGTCAAGGCACAGAAACAGCGTCGCACATGAGGAGAAAGATTGAGATCCAGCAGATCCTGGTGACTGGCATAAGGCAGAAACGTCTGTGTTCAGAGATCTGAAGCCGGAGAATAACTGACACGATCCAGGAAGTACAGGGAAATCAGGAGGCAAAAGCGTGACTGAGATCAGGCATGCGAATAAGGAAGGATGGACATTTGTTGACCAAAAGGCTTTTTATAATCTGGCACGGTTTTTCCACCAGAGAGCAATGTGTTAAACCAGGAAAACTGGTGGATCAGACGAGATCTGATCGAGGTTCTGGCAGGGATCACATTTGTGTAAACAATGAACCAAATAGCCTCAGAGAGTTAGAGCCAGGGCAGACGGTGGCAGACGGTGGCAGACGGTTGCCGACGGTGGCAGACGGTTGCAGACGGTGGCAGACGGTGGCAGACGGTGGCAGACGGTGGCCGACGGTGGCAGACGGTGGCAGACGGTGGCAGACGGTGGCAGTGCGGACAAACGGGCCAGAATCATCAGAAACACTCACCGGTCTGGTTCACATACCTTCAGAGCATCAGAAACATTTCTTAGAGGTTTTGGTTCATGATGACCTGATGGCATCACACAGTTTTTACAGGTTTGTCATCTGATATTAACCATTGGAGATCTGATGACTATAGAGGCCACTGAGGTCCAGTGAATTCATGATCATGTTCCAGAAATTAGACAGAGAAGATTGGAGCTTTGAGATATGAAAATTATCTCAAAGTTCAGCCATCAGAGGATGGGATAGAAATACTCATCAATATTATTCAGTTACGCTGAGAAGTAGTTCTCATTTGGTACTGAAGGGTCCAACATGGGCCAAGAAGACGTCCCCACATTTTACCACCATTTGCAGCCTAAACTATTGATGATGATGAAGTAGAATGGATCCATCTTTTTACAAAGTTTACACCAAGGATCTGACCTGATCGTCAGAACAACAGGAAAACGTTCTCACACCTCTGACCGAGCCGATAACTCTTCAACAATATTGGTTGGAACCAGTTTAGAAAGTTGCATCAGTCAGGTCGTCTGTTGCTCAGTAAATCATGACCGTTGCTGAAGGAGGTACTTCTCTACGCTATTAAGGGTTTTCAAAAACCAAACAAAGATATTAATCAGTTTTATTTGTTATTTCAGAGTCCATAAATTCCCTAAATTCTAAAAACCGTCCAAAGACTAAAAAACGTTGTTAATTCCAAAGTGTTCGTCCTCCAACAGCGACAGCTTCTTTCTCTCTTCCAGGATGTTGAGCTGGGTGGTTAAAGTCGTTCCTCAGCCTCCTGAACTTCCACCTAAAAACACAGAGAACCCAAAGGAAGGAACACCGGCTGCCGCTCCGCCCCCTGCTGCTGCCCCGCCCCCTGTACATGTAAGCCCCGCCCCCATATGTTCTTGTTTATTGTTTTTCGCGTATTCAGACTCACACCCAGCTGCAGCTTACTGAACCTAATTGGTTTGTTTTTGACTTTATTAGTGAAAAATCAGCCTCCTAATGAAACTGGTGCTGGTGCATCTTCAGTTTTCTTTTAAAAAACTCCCAGTTTGGTTCAGTTTTGGTAATGGGGAGCCAAAGCGTTGGTACCACCACGTTTTATCAGGTCCTCTGAGATTTCCTCTGAACACTAAAACAAAAGCTGCTGGGATGGCCTGATGGACCGGCCATGTACTCAGGATCTAAAACAATTAAATAGTAAAAAGGTCATAAAGAGATTTAAAGCAACCAGTAAAAATTAGCAACTGAACAGGCCCATGTAAACAGTGTAAAACAGAGCTAACGACTGTATTTATTGATCTCGCAGCGGAGGAATGTACTCGTTCCATCAGCTGAAATAGTCAAAGAAGGGGCGCCTGCAGAAATGTTTCATAGGGGGGGGGCTAGATGGGGCCACTAAAAATGTTGTTGTGGCAAACTGAGAATAAAAGCCAAAGTTTCACGGTTTGAATCTACTATTGCAGGAAACCTGCATGTAGAAATAATAAAGACTTCAGTAAACACCTACACATATCTTGGCTTATTGTGTGATTGTTTTTAATGTACGAGAGTCTGACCCAAGATTCAACCAAGACAGGTCAGTGACTTTCACACGCTTTATTGAAGGAAAGAACAGGGCATGCAGTTAATGTGCAGGGTGCACTGGTTGCACTCAGACTGGAACACCTGGAGGCAGAGACACAGGTTAGAGACCAGTGGATAACTGAGGAGCTAGGTCGCTAACCTGACTCAGGAGCTCCAGAGCACGAAGTGCTGGTTTGAGGCAGAGAACTGAGTCAGGAGCTGAAGTCTACTTGGAGGCAGAGTTTGCTGGGACATGAGCCCAGAGGCGGCCGTCAGGGAGACAGAAGATTCCAGTGGGGCTTTCCAGAGACGTGATTCAGAGGGGTCCAGATCCAGCAGCAGTACAGACAGGGAAATCCAAGAGGGAAGGTCCAGGTTCATAAACTAATAGGTTTTAGAGATCCACAAAGGCTAGGCCAAATCCAGTATTCGCAGGCAGAGGGGGTCAGACTTACAGACAGGCAATCCAGGATAAACAGGGTCCAAAATCCAGAGACGGATCTGATCAGGTTTCCAGGCAGGCAGATAGAGGCAGAACAGGGACAGGCAGCCTCAGTAACAGAAAGCAGATCAGGTCTGGTAACAGACAGGTTCTCACCGGTAGGTTTGAGATGATCTGGCCCTGGTAGCTGAGCTGAATGGGGCTTATAAGCAGGTGGAAGCAGGTGAAACCAGTCTGGAGCTGATTGCAGGTGAGGTGGAGCTGAGCAGGAGTGCAGAGGGGACAGACAGGCCAGCCCCAGTACCATGATTATTATATTTTTAATCTTACGTTGCTGGTAGTGCATAATAGGTGAAATGCTAAACTGATGAAAATACAATTTACACTGACTGCTGGGGTGGCCAGGATATTGCACAGGTTCAGCCTGGCCACCCCCTGGTGGCGCTACTGCATACAGATCATTAGAGCAGTCAAATCTGGAGCTGATTGAAGCACGATGCTTCTGCTGCTCAGGAAGAGATAATAACGGCTAATTTTAGCCAAAATTTGCAGAAAAAGCTTTTCTTCACAATAATAAGAATTTGACCCTTGGTCTAAAGTAGCTCTATATCTGAACAGTGTTTTTAGTTAAAAGTCAAAGCTCTACCATCAAATAAATGAAAGAAACATTCTGGCCCAAATACTGCTGGACAGCAGCAACAGGCCAGTACACAATGGAGACTATTATAGCGACCAGGCTTCAGAGACGAGTAGATCTGTAGATCTGTAGATCATAGATCAGTAGATCAGTAGATCATAAATCAGTAGATCTGTAGATCATAGATCAGTAGATCATAGATCAGTAGATCTGTAGATCATAGATCATAGATCAGTAGATCTGTAGATCATAGATCAGTAGATCTGTAGATCATAGATCAGTAGATCATAGATCAGTAGATCTGTAGATCTGTAGATCAGTAGATCTGTAGATCTGTAGATCTGTAGATCAGTAGATCATAGATCATAGATCATAGATCTGTAGATCATAGATCAGTAGATCATAGATCAGTAGATCTGTAGATCATAGATCAGTAGATCATAGATCAGTAGATCTGTAGATCTGTAGATCAGTAGATCTGTAGATCTGTAGATCTGTAGATCAGTAGATCATAGATCATAGATCAGTAGATCTGTAGATCATAGATCAGTAGATCATAGATCAGTAGATCTGTAGATCATAGATCAGTAGATCATAGATCAGTAGATCTGTAGATCTGTAGATCAGTAGATCTGTAGATCTGTAGATCAGTAGATCATAGATCATAGATCATAGATCATAGATCAGTAGATCTGTAGATCATAGATCAGTAGATCATAGATCAGTAGATCTGTAGATCAGTAGATCTGTAGATCTGTAGATCTGTAGATCAGTAGATCTGTAGATCATAGATCAGTAGATCTGTAGATCTGTAGATCTGTAGATCAGTAGATCATAGATCATAGATCAGTAGATCAGTAGATCTGTAGATCTGTAGATCTGTAGATCAGTAGATCTGTAGATCAGTAGATCAGTAGATCTGTAGATCAGTAGATCAGTAGATCAGTAGATCTGTAGATCAGTAGATCTGTAGATCTGTAGATCAGTAGATCAGTAGATCAGTAGATCTGTAGATCAGTAGATCTGTAGATCAGTAGATCAGTAGATCAGTAGATCTGTAGATCAGTAGATCTGTAGATCTGTAGATCAGTAGATCTGTAGATCATAGATCAGTAGATCTGTAGATCAGTAGATCAGTAGATCAGTAGATCTGTAGATCAGTAGATCTGTAGATCTGTAGATCAGTAGATCATAGATCATAGATCATAGATCAGTAGATCTGTAGATCTGTAGATCTGTAGATCAGTAGATCATAGATCATAGATCATAGATCAGTAGATGAGTAGATCAGTAGATCTGTAGATCTGTAGATCAGTAGATCTGTAGATCATAGATCAGTAGATCTGTAGATCTGTAGATCAGTAGATCATAGATCATAGATCATAGATCAGTAGATCTGTAGATCTGTAGATCAGTAGATCTGTAGATCTGTAGATCATAGATCATAGATCAGTAGATCTGTAGATCTGTAGATCAGTAGATCATAGATCATAGATCATAGATCAGTAGATCTGTAGATCTGTAGATCAGTAGATCTGTAGATCAGTAGATCTGTAGATCATAGATCAGTAGATCTGTAGATCTGTAGATCAGTAGATCATAGATCATAGATCATAGATCAGTAGATCTGTAGATCTGTAGATCAGTAGATCTGTAGATCTGTAGATCAGTAGATCTGTAGATCAGTAGATCTGTAGATCTGTAGATCAGTAGATCTGTAGATCTGTAGATCTGTAGATCTGTAGATCATAGATCATAGATCATAGATCAGTAGATCTGTAGATCATAGATCAGTAGATCATAGATCAGTAGATCATAGATCATAGATCATAGATCAGTAGATCTGTAGATCTGTAGATCAGTAGATCTGTAGATCAGTAGATCTGTAGATCTGTAGATCAGTAGATCAGTAGATCTGTAGATCTGTAGATCAGTAGATCAGTAGATCTGTAGATCATAGATCTGTAGATCATAGATCAGTAGATCATAGATCAGTAGATCATCTGCAGCAGATGAAGGAGTAACTGGTGCTGAGTTATACAATGTTAAAGGCACAGCATATAAAGGAGGGCCAAGAATGGAGCCTTGTGGAATCCCATATGATGAAGGACATTCCCAGAGGACGTCATTCGTTTTTGTCCTGTTCTGTTTTTAAGATGTTGAACAAGATCTGTTGAGAAACGCTGCTGCAGGGATTTGGCTTCTTATTCTAAATGTGTGTTTTTGGTTTTCAAACAGGAAAAGAAGGTGAAGTTTGAAGATGAGTGCAGAAAAGAAAGTAAGATCGATGAATTATCTCATAGAAACAAACTCCAGTTGCTGCTTTTCATTGCATGTTTTTCCTGTTTTACCAACAGCTTTGAAAACTGAAAAAGCAAAGCAGGAAGTTGAGGTTGCTGCAGGGAACGGGTGAGTCCCGACATCTTCCCTGTGGATCCGATCCGCTTCAGTTGATCTATGATCTCATCTGAGGATCGTTAACGTAAAAGAGCGCAGCTGACAGATTATTCACTCTACCTGTTTCTGTTTACTTAAGCGAACTGATTCTGTAAAAAAAAGAAGTGAAACTGAGCCTAATGTTTTATGTCCTCAGTCCGGCTCCAGGTATGCTAACATGGATCAGCAGCGCCCTCCCTCAGCCAACACCCCCAACCAACCACAACCGAGCTAACGCCACTGCCAAGGTGAGGAGAAACTACTGACCCAGCATCAGGTCCTGCAGAGACCTTCACTGCGTCACAGTTAGCTGTAGCTGCTTTAATCTTTGCAAAACAGTAAAGCTGTAAAGCAGGTTTGTCTGTACGAGAAGTGGGTTAGGTGTTTATTTTTATGTTAGTGCTATAAAATCCTGGATGATCAACAATTTCCTGCTATGTTCTCCTGATGCTTTCTGTTTCCTCTCTCTCATATTTTCTCACAGGAGGAAACTGCAGCAGCCAGGTAAAAAAAGACGAATAAAACTGGGTTCTGGGTCCCTGATCCACAGTATGCATTGGGGGGGGGGGGGGGGGGGGGGGTTCATCAGGTGTCTGTGCAGGTTAAAGCCAGCAAGTCTAAAGTGAAGGAGTTTAAATAAAGATCAAATAAATGTTGAAAAACTAAACATGTGAATCTGGAATTAGTTTAATATAATGTTCTTATGTGTTCTGGCTCATTGTGGACCACAGCAAGCCTGACGATGAGTGAGTATCTATCCGGCCAGGATGCCAGATAGTGAGCTGCTTCAGAAAACATGCATCGGCCAGGATGCCAGATAGTGAGCTGCTTCAGAAAACATGCATCGGCCAGGATGCCAGATAGTGAGCTGCTTCAGAAAACATGCATCGGCCAGGATGCCAGATAGTGAGCTGCTTTAGAAAACATGCATCGGCCAGGATGCCAGATAGTGAGCTGCTTTAGAAAACATGCATCGGCCAGGATGCCAGATAGTGAGCTGCTTCAGAAAACATGCATCGGCCAGGATGCCAGATAGTGAGCTGCTTCAGAAAACATGCATCGGCCAGGATGCCAGATAGTGAGCTGCTTCAGAAAACATGCATCGGCCAGGATGCCAGATAGTGAGCTGCTTTAGAAAACATGCATCGGCCAGGATGCCAGATAGTGAGCTGCTTCAGAAAGCATGCATCGGCCAGGATGCCAGATAGTGAGCTGCTTCAGAAAACATGCATCGGCCAGGATGCCAGATAGTGAGCTGCTTTAGAAAACATGCATCGGACAGGATGCCAGATAGTGAGCTGCTTTAGAAAACATGCATCGGCCAGGATGCCAGATAGTGAGCTGCTTTAGAAAACATGCATCGGCCAGGATGCCAGATAGTGAGCTGCTTCAGAAAACATGCATCGGCCAGGATGCCAGATAGTGAGCTGCTTCAGAAAACATGCATCGGCCAGGATGCCAGATAGTGAGCTGCTTCGGAAAACATGCATCGGCCAGGATGCCAGATAGTGAGCTGCTTCAGAAAACATGCATCGGCCAGGATGCCAGATAGTGAGCTGCTTCGGAAAACATGCATCAGCCAGGATGCCAGATAGTGAGCTGCTTCAGAAAACATGCATCGGCCAGGATGCCAGATAGTGAGCTGCTTCAGAAAACATGCATCAGCCAGGATGCCAGATAGTGAGCCGCTTCAGAAAACATGCATCGGCCAGGATGCCAGATAGTGAGCTGCTTCAGAAAACATGCATCAGCCAGGATGCCAGATAGTGAGCCGCTTCAGAAAACATGCATCGGCCAGGATGCCAGATAGTGAGCCGCTTCAGAAAACATGCATCGGCCAGGATGCCAGATAGTGAGCCGCTTCAGAAAACATGCATCAGCCAGGATGCCAGATAGTGAGCTGCTTCAGAAAACATGCATCGGCCAGGATGCCAGATAGTGAGCTGCTTCAGAAAACATGCATCAGCCAGGATGCCAGATAGTGAGCCGCTTTAGAAAACATGCATCAGCCAGGATGCCAGATAGTGAGCTGCTTCAGAAAACATGCATCGGCCAGGATGCCAGATAGTGAGCCGCTTCAGAAAACATGCATCGGCCAGGATGCCAGATAGTGAGCCGCTTTAGAAAACATGCATCAGCCAGGATGCCAGATAGTGAGCTGCTTCAGAAAACATGCATCGGCCAGGATGCCAGATAGTGAGCTGCTTCAGAAAACATGCATCGGCCAGGATGCCAGATAGTGAGCCGCTTCAGAAAACATGCATCGGCCAGGATGCCAGATAGTGAGCTGCTTCAGAAAACATGCATCGGCCAGGATGCCAGATAGTGAGCTGCTTTAGAAAACATGCATCGGCCAGGATGCTAGATAGTGAGCTGCTTCAGAAAACATGCATCGGCCAGGATGCCAGATAGTGAGCTGCTTCAGAAAACATGCATCGGCCAGGATGCCAGATAGTGAGCTGCTTCAGAAAACATGCATCGGCCAGGATGCCAGATAGTGAGCTGCTTCAGAAAACATGCATCGGCCAGGATGCCAGATAGTGAGCTGCTTCAGAAAACATGCATCGGCCAGGATGCCAGATAGTGAGCCGCTTCAGAAAACATGCATCGGCCAGGATGCCAGATAGTGAGCCGCTTCAGAAAACATGCATCGGCCAGGATGCCAGATAGTGAGCCGCTTTAGAAAACATGCATCGGCCAGGATGCCAGATAGTGAGCTGCTTTAGAAAACATGCATAGGCCAAGATGCCAGATAGTGAGCTGCTTCAGAAAACATGCATCGGCCAGGATGCCAGATAGTGAGCTGCTTCAGAAAACATGCATCAGCCAGGATGCCAGATAGTGAGCTGCTTCAGAAAACACGCATCGGCCAGGATGCCAGATAGTGAGCTGCTTCAGAAAACACGCATCGGCCAGGATGCCAGATAGTGAGCTGCTTCAGAAAACATGCATCGGCCAGGATGCCAGATAGTGAGCCGCTTCAGAAAACATGCATCGGCCAGGATGCCAGATAGTGAGCCGCTTCAGAAAACATGCATCGGCCAGGATGCCAAATAGTGAGCTGCTTTAGAAAACATGCATCGGCCAGGATGCCAGATAGTGAGCTGCTTTAGAAAACATGCATCGGCCAGGATGCCAGATAGTGAGCTGCTACAGAAAACATGCATCGGCCAGGATGCCAGATAGTGAGCTGCTTTAGAAAACATGCATCGGCCAGGATGCCAGATAGTGAGCTGCTTCAGAAAACAAGCATCAGCCAGGATGCCAGATAGTGAGCTTCTTCAGAAAACATGCATCAGCCAGGATGCCAGATAGTGAGCTGCTTCAGAAAACATGCATCGGCCAGGATGCCAGATAGTGAGCTGCTTCAGAAAACATGCATCGGCCAGGATGCCAGATAGTGAGCCGCTTCAGAAAACATGCATCGGCCAGGATGCCAGATAGTGAGCTGCTTCAGAAAACATGCATCGGCCAGGATGCCAGATAGTGAGCTGCTTTAGAAAACATGCATCGGCCAGGATGCTAGATAGTGAGCTGCTTCAGAAAACATGCATCGGCCAGGATGCCAGATAGTGAGCTGCTTCAGAAAACATGCATCGGCCAGGATGCCAGATAGTGAGCTGCTTCAGAAAACATGCATCGGCCAGGATGCCAGATAGTGAGCTGCTTCAGAAAACATGCATCGGCCAGGATGCCAGATAGTGAGCTGCTTCAGAAAACATGCATCGGCCAGGATGCCAGATAGTGAGCTGCTTCAGAAAACATGCATCGGCCAGGATGCCAGATAGTGAGCTGCTTCAGAAAACATGCATCGGCCAGGATGCCAGATAGTGAGCCGCTTCAGAAAACATGCATCGGCCAGGATGCCAGATAGTGAGCCGCTTCAGAAAACATGCATCGGCCAGGATGCCAGATAGTGAGCCGCTTTAGAAAACATGCATCGGCCAGGATGCCAGATAGTGAGCTGCTTTAGGAAACATGCATCGGCCAGGATGCCAGATAGTGAGCTGCTTTAGAAAACATGCATAGGCCAAGATGCCAGATAGTGAGCTGCTTCAGAAAACATGCATCGGCCAGGATGCCAGATAGTGAGCTGCTTCAGAAAACATGCATCAGCCAGGATGCCAGATAGTGAGCTGCTTCAGAAAACACGCATCGGCCAGGATGCCAGATAGTGAGCTGCTTCAGAAAACACGCATCGGCCAGGATGCCAGATAGTGAGCTGCTTCAGAAAACATGCATCGGCCAGGATGCCAGATAGTGAGCCGCTTCAGAAAACATGCATCGGCCAGGATGCCAGATAGTGAGCCGCTTCAGAAAACATGCATCGGCCAGGATGCCAAATAGTGAGCTGCTTTAGAAAACATGCATCGGCCAGGATGCCAGATAGTGAGCTGCTTTAGAAAACATGCATCGGCCAGGATGCCAGATAGTGAGCTGCTACAGAAAACATGCATCGGCCAGGATGCCAGATAGTGAGCTGCTTTAGAAAACATGCATCGGCCAGGATGCCAGATAGTGAGCTGCTTCAGAAAACATGCATCAGCCAGGATGCCAGATAGTGAGCTTCTTCAGAAAACATGCATCAGCCAGGATGCCAGATAGTGAGCTGCTACAGAAAACATGCATCGGCCAGGATGCCAGATAGTGAGCTGCTTTAGAAAACATGCATCAGCCAGGATGCCAGATAGTGAGCTGCTACAGAAAACATGCATCGGCCAGGATGCCAGATAGTGAGCTTCTTCAGAAAACATGCATCAGCCAGGATGCCAGATAGTGAGCTGCTACAGAAAACATGCATCAGCCAGGATGCCAGATAGTGAGCTGCTACAGAAAACATGCATCGGCCAGGATGCCAGATAGTGAGCTGCTTCAGAAAACATGCATCGGCCAGGATGCCAGATAGTGAGCTGCTTCAGAAAACATGCATCGGCCAGGATGCCAGATAGTGAGCTGCTTCAGAAAACATGCATCGGCCAGGATGCCAGATAGTGAGCTGCTTCAGAAAACATGCATCGGTCAGGATGCCAGATAGTGAGCTGCTTCAGAAAACATGCATCGGCCAGGATGCCAGATAGTGAGCTGCTTCAGAAAACATGCATCGGCCAGGATGCCAGATAGTGAGCCGCTTCAGAAAACATGCATCGGCCAGGATGCCAGATAGTGAGCCGCTTCAGAAAACATGCATCGGCCAGGATGCCAAATAGTGAGCTGCTTTAGAAAACATGCATCGGCCAGGATGCCAGATAGTGAGCTGCTTTAGAAAACATGCATCGGCCAGGATGCCAGATAGTGAGCTGCTACAGAAAACATGCATCGGCCAGGATGCCAGATAGTGAGCTGCTTTAGAAAACATGCATCGGCCAGGATGCCAGATAGTGAGCTGCTTCAGAAAACATGCATCAGCCAGGATGCCAGATAGTGAGCTTCTTCAGAAAACATGCATCAGCCAGGATGCCAGATAGTGAGCTGCTACAGAAAACATGCATCGGCCAGGATGCCAGATAGTGAGCTGCTTTAGAAAACATGCATCAGCCAGGATGCCAGATAGTGAGCTGCTACAGAAAACATGCATCGGCCAGGATGCCAGATAGTGAGCTTCTTCAGAAAACATGCATCAGCCAGGATGCCAGATAGTGAGCTGCTACAGAAAACATGCATCAGCCAGGATGCCAGATAGTGAGCTGCTACAGAAAACATGCATCGGCCAGGATGCCAGATAGTGAGCTGCTTCAGAAAACATGCATCGGCCAGGATGCCAGATAGTGAGCTGCTTCAGAAAACATGCATCGGCCAGGATGCCAGATAGTGAGCTGCTTCAGAAAACATGCATCGGCCAGGATGCCAGATAGTGAGCTGCTTCAGAAAACATGCATCGGTCAGGATGCCAGATAGTGAGCTGCTTCAGAAAACATGCATCGGCCAGGATGCCAGATAGTGAGCTGCTTCAGAAAACATGCATCGGCCAGGATGCCAGATAGTGAGCTGCTACAGAAAACATGCATCGGCCAGGATGCCAGATAGTGAGCTGCTTCAGAAAACATGCATCGGCCAGGATGCCAGATAGTGAGCTGCTTCAGAAAACATGCATCAGCCAGGATGCCAGGTAGTGAGCTAGTCGGATATCTGGCGCCCTCTGGTGTCCTGTGCAGACCTTCTTAGGATGAGTGACATGCGTCTCCTCCACAGGAAAGGGATGATAGCCTGGATCTCTCAGGGTTTGGAGAAAGTTGTTCCTCAGCCGGATCTAAAGAGCAAAGAGTCGCCAGCAGCTGAGCAGCAGGCTCAGGTACGTCATCGACATTAGTTTTCTTTACTCTACCTGGTCCAGGATCTAGATCCTCATAGAGAAAATGATCATCCAGCTTCAGCAGAAGACAAATGAACCATATCTGAAGAGGTGAAACATCTTTGACAAACTAAAGCAGAGGTCCTTTTGTCTTCTCCTTAAAAGCTAAGGATCAGCAGTGTGAGAGTTAGTTAGGCTTCTTAAGCTTCACATAAACTGAGCACAGATCATCAATCCACCACAGAACTATCTGCACTGGTTGGTAAATCTGATTATGACCTTTTTTTGCTCTGATGCAGCAAACAGCAGCTCCAGCAGGTAAGAAACATATCTGTCTTCCTGCAACTGAACTTCAACTAAGAGCTTCTGCTTCAACACTTTCCAATGTTTAACCTGCAGAACCTCAGAATAGCGGGAAGGAACAGGAAGCAACGGACCAGACAGCTCCGCCCAGGTCAGCTTCATCGCCGCTCTGTAAGGTCACGGTTAGGGACTGGTGGTTTTAAGGGTTGAATATTTATTTGGTAGGTTGACTGGTTTGCAGGTTGGCTGATTAATTAACCGGTTGGTTTATTGATTAATTAGTTTGTTAGTTCTTTGACCGCTTCATTGGATGGTTGATTGATGACCGTAATTTAGTGGCCGTTTTATCAGCAGAACTTACATAATATTTCCAAAAGTGTTCATCTACTTTGATATCAGCATGAATATTTATGAACTTTGAACCAGGATAATTGTTGTTTTACAGCAGGTTCCTGTTCTGTGAAACCTTTAGAATACACAGATATCCAACATAACATCAGCATATAGAAGAAACACCAGGTAACATGACACATTTTAAGCTAGACATCAGGCCAAACGCACCTACCTCTCAGCGGTGAACGCTGTTTATCAGATGGCAGGCAAAGTTCTTTTTAAAAACCACCCGGGATGAATTAGTCTTTATATTATGCAGACTGACATTAAATGCTTTGGTGCAAACGTAGAAGAATGACCTTTAGCCTTTGCAGTTTTTGAAGGGTGGTCAGTATGGGGTAAGATGTTGTTCAATAAAGACGTTTGCCAGGAATTTGTAAAGGAACATCATTATAGGAGAATAAATGTAACATTTATGTTGGTTCCTTGTTGTCGGCTCCTACATATGTGCAACATAAGATGTTTAATCTCTAAAGCCGGGCGTACACTGTCCGATATTTTCAATCGTTGCAAGAAGCTACGGCTCAAACTGCGCAACGAAACCGCAGGGTTTAAAAGTTCCCAGCTCAGGATGTTTGTTCTTCTGCTGTACAACCCGATGCTCTGATGCGATCTACCTGCTCACAGGTCGCACTCAGCACAGAGGGATGGCGCTGGTCGGACTCGTCAATCTCCAAAAAGAGGAAGAACTCGGTTGTTTGCGCATTCGTGATACAAAAGGTTCTGGTAAATCGGCTCGTAGCTCAGCTTCAACAGCAGGATTTTCCCACGACCGCCTTACGACGGCCGACTGAATTTCAAACCTGTTTGATTTTCTTATAACCTTATTATTCCTGACCTGGAGGGGGTCATGAGAGAACTGATCGCCCCCCCCTGTAAACTACACGATGCAGGACGCACCATGAGGCTGAAACTCGGCCCGATCGAAAAAATTCTCGCACGACTGGATAATCGGCCCGAAAAGGGAAAAAAAATCGTAGTTTATTAACAATACAAGTTATGAAGTTACAACTTTGAAAAACTATAAGTGGAAACAACAAATTTTAACTGAATGAATCACAAACTTATAGGTGCAAATCAAAATTTCCAAGTACTAATCACACATTTATGAGTATTTATGAATTTGCAGGTATGAACCTACAACCCCTGATGAATCTTTAGACTCCTGACCAGTTTATAATGGGAATGGAATTAAATGTTATTTTGATCCCCAGGATTAGAATAAAGAAGACCATGAAAACAGAGCAGTAGACTGGAGGTCATATCTATGGTGAAATGTTTTCAACACATGCCCAAAATAATATTCAATCAACTGCTGAGTTCAGATTCAGCGGCTGCGTCCTCCAAAGGCCAGATTCATCGGCCGATTACGTCATAATAAGGCCTGTTCGGATCGGAAGGGTCGTTGTTATGCAGCCAACAAATGCGTCCGTCTGTTAGCCCGTCTTGAAGGACGGGTCCAGTGTGTCTCATGTAGGATATCCTGTGATTTTTATTGCAAATCCAAACAAGCCGGCTGCTCTGTGCTCAGAGGAATAGCGGATCGGCGCTAAACAGTGCAGTTTAATAAAATCCAGTCTGTGAATAATTCCATCTGAAATTAATGAAAATAGTCGTTTTAAATGGTTATTGAGTCATTTATGTGGCTGATAATGTTTGGTTTTTTTCCTGCCACCAACTGCTAAGGAACGTAGCAGCTTATCAGTGTATATTCCCGCTGGCACTATTTGTACTATTTTGCAACTATTTTTTTAACTACTTAACTTGTAGATTAAACATTTTATGCCACGTGTGAAGGAGCTAAAAAAAACAAGAAACAAACACATTTCTTAAATTTATTCAAATCTATTGACTTACAGTAACAAATTCAGTTATTCTTATTCTTACTCCATACAGTGGTGGTAAATGTCCATTTGTACCAGACCTATTGGGATGTTCATTTCCTGTACTGAGTGCAGACATGACAGGAAGTACATCATTTTTAAATGGTACTATAGGAAGATTGGAAAAACAGATTTGTTCCGCTACATAAAATGTCATTATTAAGACTTAAGGCACGATAGAGAGAGAGAGAGAGAGAGAGAGAGAGAGAGAGAGTCTGCAGTGCATTTTATTATAGAGCTGGCTGTAGGTTCCAACATGTTATTAGTTGTTAGTGACCAAACAGGCAGAAAGGAAAGTAGGAAATATTTGTGTTTGAATCAGAGGATGAATTGTTTGACCTCATTCCTGAATAAGGAAGCTGAGATAAGGTGGAACAGTTTTTGTTCCGCCTTAATACTTTAGGCTCATAGATGGTTGCTGTATTGAAAGCTATAGTGGAGGATGTTCTTTTTCCAGGTGGATCATCAGAATAAATGTTCCTCCTAACTGTCAGTCATTCTGGTGATATAATAACCATGGAAGAATGTTTTTCCTTTGCCTAATTGTGAGATAAAATGTTTGAGTTTTTCCTTTCCTCTGCATAAATAGGGCTGATTGTTCAGAAGTCTGGTTCCAGTCTGTATGCAGGAGTTTAGTTATGGAGTTTAGATTGGGGAAAACAGGAAGCAGTTGCCTCCCTGCTCTAGATATCAGTGAACTATGAGAGATAAGATGAGATCAATCAGCCTCCTTCATGCCGTGAGCGGCAGACCTGCTCTGAGTGTTAATCTGGCTAAAATTTATGTCCTTGATGAATTAAAGGGTTTTTTCTTGGGAATAACCAAATGTCCGTATGTGAGAAAGTTCTTTACGTAGAGATGGGATAGTTCCATAGGAGAGAGAGTGTGTTGGGAGGTGCTGTATAAAAGTACTTAGCTTTGCCCAGTCAGAGCTGTTTCTCTCTATCTGAGGACTTTCAATAAATTGTTTCTTCCAAGAAACGCCTCTACCTCAGCTTCCTAACTCTACATTACGTAAGGCCATCCTACGTTCTCGTCCCCATTTTAACTTAGCAGTGGTGAGTGTGACATAGCGTTAAAACGCCAAATCTTCTTTTGGAAAGTAAGATTTTATGAGCGATGCAAATAGCAATGTTTAAACACAGCGTGCACGAGGAGAAATGGGCTCCTGCACGCTCTGGCACTCGATCGAATAGGCGATCCCTCGCAGGAGCGGTACATGGCTGTGCATGTGCTTCTTTTTTTTTTTTTTAGGTGAAGAGGGCGGATCTAATCGTATATTTGTGAAAATGCTCCACTATATCTTTAAGTCAGTCCATGATAATGTTACGAGAAGTTTTAACAAAAAATGGTTAGAAACAGACTTAATGTATCCAAAAGTAATGTTTTTTTAAATATCAGTAATTAAATGATCACATGTTTGCTAATAGATTAAATATTTGAGCCAGGCAGAAATATAACAGTATCATCAGCATAAAGTGATATCTGACCCATTTCCAGCATGATGGAGTGGATCAAGCACGGCATCGTGAAGGTGGTTCCTCAGCCTGAGATCCCTCTGAAGACGGAGCCTGAACCCCAAGCTCCACCCAAAGGTGCTTAAAATGGATTCTACTGACAGTCCATGAGGTTGCATCATTGGAAAATAAAATCTACTGAAACATTTGTCCTGCTTTTGGATGATTACAGCTCCTCCTGCAGCTCCTCCTGCGGCTCCTCCTCCTCCTGCTGCAGCCATGAAGCCAGCCTCAGAGACAGAGTGAGTCAACCATCTGAAACACATTTATTACTATTTCCTTCTGCTCGCTGTTGATCCTTTTAACTTCCTATTGGTCAGATTTTTTAGATTTGCATTTTTGATTTTTAACTTTAGCAGAGTAGCTGATTCCACCAAACCTGCTGATTCCAGCTCAGATGTTTTCCAGTCTGGACAGTAAACCTTTAGATCAGGTAAAGAGACAGAAGATAACGTCTCTCTTTGCTTCTTCACACCTGTAGGTCTGCAAAGGAAGCAGAGCAGCAGCCAAAGTAAGTGGAAATATTTGTTTTGATTCTTGCTTTTTAAAATCCAAACTACTGAAACCTAAAGATGTTGGAGTTGTTAAGGTTCAAAGGTCACCAGAAGCCTGAGAACAATTTCTAACAGTTTTGGAATCATAAAAAGGTTTTAACCTGAAGGATCTCCTCAGTCCTCGAGAGCCAAAAAGAGACACATCATCCAAATTAAAGGCATATATTCTTTTAAAGGGAAAAAAAGTGGGTAAAAATGACTAAATAAATAAAAGTAAAACATTAAAGGAGAAGTCTGGTCAGCAATGAATGGATCCTTATTTATACCTAAAACTAAAACATTCGCAGTGATTTAATTAATGTAGGATTAATCAGTGAAAAAACTAAAAATAATAATTTTCATCGCGATCACTGAGTCTGTGAGCGGCCATCTTTGGCCAAATCTATTAGCCCCTCCCTCCTGCCATCTTCCAGCAGTGACGTCACGGTGCGGTAAGCCTAGCGCCATTCTCCCCGCTTTCCAAGCTAAATCAATGGGAACTACTAGACACATCTGCAATCAACAACAATTATTGAAGATTTCCAGAGGACTTCACCATTGAAATTCACCAGAGCTATAGTGAAACTGACAATGCCCACGTGCATGGCAGCTGGATGCTGGAATACATCGGGTAAAAGTGGAAAAAAGAGTTATTCCACCTTTCTGATTCCTGATCCTCCACGGACGGGTTGGTCGTTGGATCGCCAACTTGAAGAGGGAGGATTTGCCATCGAACTTCTGGCCAGAGAAAAAACCCGTAATATGTAGCCAACATTTGGAAGAAGAATGTTTTCAAGATGACTTGGATAATAGCGCGTTGTGACAAACACCAGATACAGCACTGGGACTTGATCAACAGCCGATACCGCACCGTGACAATGTCACTAACCAGTAGGTGGCAGTAGTGTTCTTTGACAAACATGGATGCCTCCAGTAAAGCACATTCACATGAAAATTACTCTGAATTAAAAACACTGATCATTTATTGAACAGGATGGAATCATTTCAGATTTAAAGAACTTTCAGAAGTTTGGATTCTGAATATGAGCGGAATTCTCCTTTAAGACCAACGCAGTGGGCTGTTTTCATGAAATGATTTTATAAATCTGTTTGCAGCATGATGGGCTGGATAGTCAATGGCATTGGACGCATGTTGCCTCAGCCCGTCCCAAAGCCGGTGAGTGATCTGTCTCTTTAAAGACGTCATATAACCAACTGGAGTCACCTGACCTTCACTGATGATCTGATTTGTCTCCTCCATTCAGGAGGCAGCGAATGCTGAGGTGCAAAGCAGTAAGTACCCACTAACCTCACTGTAACACACCAGCATCAGTCAGAACATGGTACTAGTTCATCAGCAGTCGGCATGGTTCGGTTCTGGCTCTCAGATAACAAAGAGCGCATTAGCAGACCGCATCATCTCCTCACAGTCAGCCTCCATAATCAGGAAATTTCATAAAATCCTAGCTTCCTACCGAGCCGCATGATTTCCAGTGATGGTTCTGCTCAGCAGTGTGATGAACCTCAACATCTGTCGTTTCCTGCGTCTGGAAGCTCTGATCAGACGATCGTTTGTCGTATCCACTTCCCAAACATCCACTCTATCAAGTAAATTCACCAAAGGCTGCCTTCTTCACCTGACTCTCCTTAAACAACAAAATATCCAAATTATAACCAAACTTCCTGAATGTTACGGGCGCCGCCATGTTGGTTTGCTTGTTTCCCTCTAGAGAGCAGTAGTACCGTAGATCGCCACTGCGAGGCGAGGAACTGTGCTAGCATGGCGTTTAAATGATTAACTGAGCTCAGCAGGTTAACTGATCCCAGCTCAGCATGGATCGGTTCCACAGGGTAGGGGGCCATAGTGTGAGCAGAACCTTACCTGCAGTCGGATTTCCGGTCCAGGTGCTGATTGGTTGGCTGGTTGATGGTTAGTGTCAGAGGTGAGGCGGACTCTAACTGAGCTGCTCTTCTCCTTCTGTTTCAGGGGGGAAAGTCGGACTGAGCCCCTAAAATAAAAGGAGAAGGATGTGCAGGATGCAGGACAGAGTCGCTCACACTGAAAGCAGCAGAGATATAACCGTTGGACTGACGCCATCAGTCCAGTAGTGCTCACAGGAAGGCTTTTATGGACATCAACATGCTTTAGTTTGACACATCCAGCTGAGGAAAATACACCTGACAGGTGATCAGGGACAGGACTGCCTGACTTTCCAGGATATTTACTCTGAAGTTCCTGGAGAGCTGATCAATAACCTTCCTGCTGTCCCTCATAAACTGGCTTCAGTCCAGCTTGTTGTAACTTTTACTGGGAGGATGCCACAGCAGGTCTGGATCCAGAGGTTCAGATTTCTACTTCAGCTTCTTGCTTTTTAGATCTGAGCAGCTAAAATACAACAAATAATGCTGGAAAATAAAAGTCTGATCAAGAAATAAGAAAATGGTTTGGGTCTTTCTCTCCTTTTTTTACCACAACATCCATCAATCCGTCCATCCATCCATCCATCCATCCATCCATCCATCCTCCATCCATCCATCCATCCATCCATCATCCATCCATCCATCATCCATCCATCCATCATCCATCCGTCCATCCATCCATCCATCCATCCATCCATCCATCCATCCATCCATCCATCCATCCATCCATCCATCCATCCATCCATCCTCCATCCATCCATCCATCCATCATCCATCCATCCATCATCCATCCATCCATCATCCATCCGTCCATCCATCCATCCATCCATCCATCCATCCATCCATCATCCATCCATCCATCCATCCATCCATCCTCCATCCATCCATCCATCCATCCATCCATCCATCATCCATCCATCCATCCATCCATCCATCCATCCTCCATCCATCCATCATCCATCCATCCATCCATCATCCATCCATCCATCCATCCATCCATCATCCATCCATCCATCATCCATCCATCCATCCATCATCCATCCATCCATCATCCATCCGTCCATCCTCCATCTACCATCCATCCATCCATCCTCTCCATCCATCCATCCTCCTCCACTCCCTCCATCCACCCCTCATCCCTCCTCCGTCCCTCCATCCATCCTCCATCCATCCCCCTCCATCCTCCATCCATCCATCCATCCATCCCCATCCATCCATCCATCCATCCATCATCCTCCCTCCATCCACCACCATCCTCCCATCCCTCCTCCATCATCCATCCATATCCACATCCCTCCATCCATCCTCCATCCATCCCTCCTCCATCCCTCCATCCATCATCCATCCCGCCGTCCATCCATCCATCCATCCATCCATCCACCATCCCCAACCCAATCCTCCATCCCTCCCATCCCCTCCATCCCTTCCCTCCAACCATCCTCCGATCCTCATCCCCATCCAATCCACCATCCTCCATCCATACCTTCCATCCTCCCTCCTCCTCCATCCTCCTCCTCTCCCCCCCCATCCCACACCCCCCTCCCCACCTCCCAATCCTCCTTCCATATCCTCATCCATCCTTTCCTTCCATCCTCCCCCCCTCCCCCTCCTATCATCCACCGCCGTTTCCTTTTCCTCCCTAAACCCCCAACATCTTCCAAAGCTTCCCTCCCCATTCCATCCATCCAAACCATATCCCAGCCCCTTCCCATCCACCGCCCCGCCCATCCATCCTTCCCCCCATTTCCTTCTCCACCCTCCTTCCCTCCTCCACCACCATCATTTCCCCCATCCATCATCCTCCCTCCAACCTCCATTATCATCCTCCCTCCATTATTTCCCTTTTTCAAATCCATCCATATCCTCCTATCCATCATCCCCCCTATCCCCATCCATCCTTTCCATCATTCCTCCTCCCTCCTCATCCACCATCCTCCTCCATCCTCTCCTCCATTCCCTCCTCCATACCTCCCTCCCCATCCTCCTCCATCCATCCCTCCATCCATCCTTCCCCAATCCCACCTACCCTCCCTCCATCCATCCACCTCACCATCCTCCACCTCCCTCATCAGTCCCCTCCCCCCCACCCCACCTCCACCCTCCCCTCCCCCTCCTCCATCCCATTCCCAGCCTCCATCCTCCTCCACCACCCTTCCCTCCCTCCTCCATCACCCTCCCTATCACCTCCCCCAAACATCCCCCCCCTATCCCTCCATATCCATCCCCCCCCTCCATATCCCCTCCCCCCAAACCATCCATCCTCCATCCATCCTCCATCCATATCCATATCCCTTATCCTCCTCCAAAACCACCTCATCACACCGCCTCCCTCCCCCAACCCCTCCCCCCATCCTCCCTCCATCCAAACCAACCCCTTCCTCCATCCCTCCCTTTTATATAAACCATCCTCACCCTCCGTGTCCTACCACCATCCAATATCACTCCATCCAACCATACCCACCCCGTCCACCAAAAATCCCTCATCTCCCTTTCCCCTCCCCTCCCTCTGCCTCCATATCCCTCCATCACCACCATATCCCCCCTCCTCCTCCTCCTCCTCCATCCCATCCCTCCTCCCTCCGCCGCCGCCTCCACCGTCCGCCATATCCTCCATCCTCCTCCATATCATCCAACCCCTCCATCCATCCTCTCCTCCCTCCATCCATATCCGTCCCCCCATTAAATCCATCCATATATTCCGTCCTCCCTCCCTCCATGTCCCCCCAACCCTCCCCCCAAAAATCCTATCCCCTATGTACATCCACCCATCCTCCAATTCTCCTCCACCAAATATGTGCCATTCCATATACTCCATCCATCCATATATAAAATATATATATAAACATCCATCCCTCCATCCGTCCTTATCCCCTATCCATCCTCCCTATATCCACCTTTATCCACCCTCAATCCCTCCCTCCTATAAAATATCCCCAAATATATAAAATATCATCCATCCCTATATATAAAACCCCCCCTTATAACCAATCCATCCATCATATATATATAATGTGTAAAAATATCCTCCATATATCCATATTTATAAAAATCAATATTATCCATATATATATATCCCTATCCAATCCATATCCCTATATATCATCCATCCATATAATCATATATATATATCCCTCCATAAAATATATACCCATCCATATTAAATAAATCCCTAAAATATCCCTCACCCTATCCCCTCCTCCCTCAACCCCATCCTCCACCATATCCCTCATATCCACCCCCATATAACCCAAACCCTATCCCTATCCCTCATCCACATCCCTATCCATATATATATCAAATCCTCCATATATACCCAAAATATATCCCTCCCCCACCCTATAAAATAATCCATATCCCTACCCTATCATCCATCCCCTATATATATAACCCATATATACCCATCCTTATCCAAACCTCCCCTTCCCTATATATATTATATCCCAAAAATATAAATCCCCCCATACCCATATATATCCCTCCCTATCCCCCAAATATATATATAAAAAATTATATATCCATATCATATAAATACCCTCCATATCCATTCATCCATCCCCCCCCAAACCCATATATAACCCTATATATATTCCCTATCCCTACCCTTATAAACCCAACATCCATAATAAAAAATATCCCTCCTATATCCAACCATTTCCCTCCAACCATATATCCCCCAACCCTCCCCCACCTCCATCCTCATCCATCCCTTCCCTCCAAACCTCCCTACATCCATCCATATCCCTTAAAACCATATATATAAAAATATCCATATATAAAAAATTATCCTCCTCCATCCCTCCTAAAATATACCCAATCCCCCATTCCAATATCCTATTAAATAAAAATATCAAAAATCCCTCCCTCACCTTCCTATATATCTATCCCTCCATCCCTCATCCACCCATATCCATATCTCCTCCCTATCACCTAACCCCATAATTATATAAATAACATATACCATAAACCCTCCCCCATACCATCCCCCAACCTAAAAAAATCCCCAACCTCCATCATCCATCCATCCATCCTCCTCATCCATCCACCCTCCACCATCCATCCACATCCATATCCCTCCATCCATCCATCCCTCACCAATCCATTCCCTCCCTCCATCCTTCCATCCATCTCCATCCCCTCACCCTCCATCCATCATCCCTCATCCCTCCCTCCCCCATCCCATCCCCCATCCTCCCTCCATCCCTCACCATCCATCATCCCCTCCATCCATCCTATCCATCACCATCCATCACCTTTCCCTCCCCCATCATCCATCATCCCTCCCCATCCATCCATCATCCATCCCCTCCATCATCCATCCATCATCCTCATCCTTCCAAAACCATCATCCATCCCCAAAACATCCCCCCAAAACATCCATCCATTATCCTCCCCCCATTCCTCCCCAAACCCTCCCTCCATCATCCACCACCATCCATCCCTCCATCCCTCTCATCCCTCCATCATCCATCCCCTCCATCCATCATCCATCAATCCATCATCCATCATCCATCATCCATCCATCATCCTCTCCATCCACCTCCCTCCCTCCATCCACCCCCCATCCATCCTCCATCCATCCATATCCATCCTTTCCCTCATATCATCCATCATCCATCCATCATCCTCATCCATCCATCCATCCTTTATCCATCCCATCCACACCATCCCTCCATATCCACCATCATCCATCCTCCAATCCATCCATCCATCCATCCATCCCTCCATCCATCATCCCCATCCACCCCTCCATATCCCTCCCTTCCCTCCAAACCATCCTCCATCCTCCCTCACCATCCACCATCCACCATCCATCCCAACCCTCCATCCTCATCATCCATCATCCATCATCCACATCCTCCCTCCCTCCAAACCATTCCATCCTCCCTTTCCCTCCAAACCATCCTCCATCCATCCATCAATCCCCCAAACCATCCATCCATCATCCCTCATCCATCCATCCATCCATCATCCCTCCATCCCCCCATCCATCCTCCATCCATCATCCATCCTCCATTCCATCCATCCTCATCCATCCCCTCCATCCAAATTCCCTCCCTCATCCACCATCATCCATCCCTCCATCCATCCACCCTCCCTCATCCATCCATCATCCATCCATCCATCCATCCATCATCCATCCATCCCTCCATCCATCCCCCATCACCACCCTCCAATCCATCCACACCTCCCTCCTCCATCCATAATCCCTCCCTCCATCCCTCCCCCCATCCACCATCCCCCAAACCACATCCATCCACCTCAATCCATCCCTCACATCCCTCCACCCCTCCCTCCATATCCATCCCCCAACCATCCCTCCCTCCTCATCCATTCCCATCCATCCCATCCCATCCATCCATCCATCCATCCACCATCCATCTCCATCCATCCATCCATCCATCCATCTCCATACCATCATCCTCATCCCCATCCCCCACCCATCCATCCACCTCCATCCATCCCTCATCCACCATCCCTCCAATCCCCATCCATCCCCCATCCATCCATTTCCCCATCCATCCCTCCATCCCTATCCATCCCCCCTTCAATCCATCCCCCCAAACCCCCACCACCATCCATCCATCTCCAATCCCATCCATCCACCATCCCCATCCAATCCATCATCCCATCCCTCCCATCCATCCCCTCACCTTATTCCAACCATTCCAATCCATCCATCCTCATTCCATCCATTCCAACCCATCCTCCATCCATCCATCCCTCCATCCTCCATCCCTCCATTCCACCATTCCCCCCTCCCTCCCTCCTCCAATCCATCCCCATCCCTCCATCCCCCCACCATCCATCCCTCCACCCCTCCCTCATCCCTCCACCCCTCCATCCTCCCCCTTTCCCTCCATCCCTCCATCCATCCCTCCCTCCCTCCATCCATCCCTCCATCCCACCTCCATCCATCCATCCATCCATCCATCCATCATCCATCCATCCATCCATCCATCATCCATCCATCCATCCATCCATCATCCATCCATCCATCCATCCATCCATCATCCATCCATCCATCATCCATCCATCCATCCATCATCCATCCATCCATCCATCCATCATCCATCCATCATCCATCCATCCATCCATCCATCCATCCATCATCCATCCATCCATCCATCCATCCATCATCCATCCATCCATCCATCCATCCATCCATCATCCATCCATCATCCATCCATCCATCCATCCATCCATCATCCATCCATCCATCCATCCATCCATCCATCATCCATCCATCCATCCATCCATCCATCCATCCATCCATCCATCCTAGCCGTAGCGTCAGACTCCGTTCATCTCATCCCGTCATCATGTTCAGACTGGACTCACTAGATGAGATGAATGGTGTCTGGTTCTACTGCTTTGTTAGAAAGAAAACGAGCCAAACATCCTCTAAATGTGCAGGGTCATCTTTGAGCACGCCATTTCACTTTTCTTTCACCAGTTCACCGCAGTTCTTCCAGCAGTCCACACTTTCTCTGCTCTCTTTTTCTCATGGTCTTCTCCTTCTTTCCCATCGCCCGGCTTGCCACAGGTTTGCCTGCTGTGTCTAAAAGTAGCAGCAGCAGCAACCCAGACTGACAGCTCATTGGCTCATTTGGATCACGTGCAGCCTGGAGCCGGACGCTCCCCAGGGCTTTACCGTATTAACAGGAGAAGAGGGGCAAGGGAAGTTAGACGCTGTTGTCGGTGTTGATGTTTTAAATCAAGTTGGGTCAGAATTAGCCAGCAAGACCTGAGTCCGCTAATCTGTGACCTCTGGTTTAGAGGGATGACTGGGTCATCGTAGATTAATAGTAGATAGATTATAGTCTGATGCTCCTTCCATTTAAATATTATCGCCTGCTCAGTTCTCTTTGAGATGTTCAAAGCCTGGAAAATCTTTTTGTATTCAGATCCAACTCTAAATTTTCCCACAACATTATCTCAGACCAGACTGGTGTGTTCCCAGTTCCTTGTGATGCTCTCTGTGCTTTAAACAGACCTCTGAAACGATCACAGAGCAGGTTCATTTATACGGAGACTTAAATACACCCAGGTAGATTCTATTTATCATCATCAGTCATTAAGGTCAATATCTGATCATTTAGAATTACTTCTGGAGAAAGTTTGCTGCACTGAAAGTAAAGGTGTGATTCATTTTGCTCGCCCACTCTTCATTTTTTATTTGTTAAAAAACTTTAATATATCCAAAAACATTTGTTCCCCTTTATGATTATGTCCCACTGCTTGATTCTTTAGAAAAAAAATACAATTTTATATATATTTATGTTTTATGCACGATGTGACAAAAGTTAGAAACATTCAAGGATGCTGAATAGTTTCTCAGGGAACTGCATCTGTTTATCTGTCATCCGATCAGTGGAGCATTTCAACCAGTTCAGAAACATGAAGGTTTTATCTGGAACTTTTAGGTCGTTTTTATTTCAAAATGGAGGCAATGAGATCAGCGAACCAACAAACACACTAACCAGTAAATAAACCCTCCAAACAACCAATCAACCAGCCGACCAACATTGCTTGGTACGTCCTGATCCTAAATTAATATTGGATATCGGTCCAATATTAGCCAAACAAACTAATATTGGGCTTTATCGGATGGATGTTATCTAGCTAATAGAAACACTTTGCTTCTGTTAACCATTTCTGTAACTCATTGGTTAATTTTACGTGTCGGTTGTTTTTTTATCCGTTTTGGTTTTTACTTTTTTAAACAATATTTCAAACAACTGTTTGCCACTGTAGACTGAATACAGTCGTAAAAACTCATGGCTTAAATACACAGAAGCTCTTTCTCTTTCCTTCAATCCTTTATGTACAAAGTCATATCTCTATTATTATTCAGATTATTTGCAAACTGTCTTTAATTTTGATAATTGACATTTACCCGTTGGATCAACCCAAAAAGCTTCTCAAACAAATGCAGACATCATTAGATCGTTTAATAGATGAACGCTGAGACACAGAGACGGTTTAGTGTTTTTATATATCAAAGTGATTTCTGTGATATGAGTCTACTAACCAACCAACTAACCAACCAACCAACCCTGTAAACCACCAATAAGTCAGCCAACCAACCAAATAACATCCAACCAAAAATACAATCAACTGAACAACCGATTGGCTAACTAACCAACCACCCGTCCGACGTACTAATTACTCCAACAACTAAATAACCAGCTGACAAACCAACCAACCAACTAGTTGACCAACCCCCTGATTAACCAACCAAACTACTAATCACCTGATCAACCAACCCATGGACCAACTAATCAATTAGCCAATTAACCAACAAATTAACCACTCGACCACCCAACTAACCAGTTGAGGAGGGACCCACCATGGTTAAGAAAGAGCAGCTTCATTCCAAAAAGCAGGTTTGAAACGTTAACCGGAGCAGCTCTGCTTGTCCCTGTGGGTTTAGGCGGCTCTGCTGAGAAGAAGATGGACCTGGTCCTGGAAGATCTGGAGGAGGTGAAGGAGGAGCCGCATGAGCAGATCAATCAGCAGATGTCTAAAATAGAGGTGGGTGTGCTTTAGCTCAGCAGATACTCTGATTATTTACCACCTGTTCTTATCCACACCTGTTTAACATCTGCTCTGGGTTTAACAGATGTTCATGTTTAAGGATGGTTACGATTTTCCAATTAGCTTTGACTCAATGACACAAACATACATATGAGTGTATTTCCTCTATTAAAAGTTCATTGCTGGTCTGGGTTATAACAGTTAGTTCTAAAACTACTAAGAAAGTGACTGGGCTGAACACGGCTCTGAGGAATTCCTCAACAAAGCTGAACATTGTTGCATTTTCAGTTATTTTATTAAATTGGAATAAAAAAAATGAGCAAGTTGAACTTTTATCTACCAGCAACTTTATTTAGGTACATTTATTCATTGCTTAAGAGGAAGAGTAAATCTTCTGATCACTGGAAGCAGCAGGTCAGTGAGGTCAGGACGTGAAGATGACTTCCTGGAGACCCGGGCAAACATCTCAGGGAGGAAGAAGACGGGTTGATGGAACTTTAGAAGTGGCAGATTAGACATGTGAGCCTCTAAGTATATATAGGAGAGATAGGACAGGTGGGACAGCAGGACAGATGGGACAGCCTGAGGGGAGGGACAGGTAGGACAGGGGACAGATCTGGCAGATAGAACAGGTAGGATGGGTTTCTGGGATGGATAGGTGAGATTTTAATGTCAGTGACTTAAAGGACATCTCTGTTACTGGTTGCAGATGGACGATGCAGAGACGCAGGTAGATGAACTGACCCCACTGATGGACAGTATCAAGAAGGAGGCTGGAGACGCTGTCCTCGCTCACATGGAGGAAAGGTTAGCAGCTCACCGTCTTCATCTTCCTCCCCTGTCTTTGTGTGGTCCAGACCTTCAGCTTTTGGAGACGGTTGTTGGAACATGTCATGGTTTGAGTATTTACAGCATTAAAAACAGCAGAGCAGCTCTTATCTCTGCTCCTCTATGGATCTTCTGTCTGAACCATCTTCAGGTTGTATCCATATTTAGGTTTACATGGATTAGGACCTTTTAACTTTCAAAAGTTTAAGTTTAATTCCTGGTTCAGATTGCAGCTATAAGAGTTCACCAGCAGAACCTTTAATATCAAAGAAATGTACAGGATCCAAAAAAAAGGGTTTCTTCTGTCTGAACGCTGGATCTGGATTCTGGATCTCCCCCCCTGTACCAGGCTGCAGCAGGAGCGTCTAGAGGCGGCCCGGGTCGCTGAGGAGATGGCCAGGAAGGCGGCAGAGGAGGCAGTCCGACAGCTGGAGGTGGAGCATTCAGCCAAGATCGTCATAGAAACGCTCCCGGAGTCCAATGAGCAGTAGGTTGCACTCTGCTCTGTCTGAAGCAGAAGAGAATTTGGGGTCAGGAGCTGATTTCCAAACACTGAAACCAGAGGAGCCATAAAGGATCTGACCAACGTTTCTGGTTGTCCACAGACTACCCAACATCCTGGAGGAGGAAAATGAAGATGAACCAGAGTAAGTCCATAGGAGGTTTCTGCAGATCCAAAGAAGTCAAAACTGTCACAGTTGCTGTTTTCCCTGAGGAAGAATCAGTGAAATCCTGATTAGATGCCCCCACAGACAGGATCCCTCTCTGCTGCTAATCAAGAGACCAGAAGTAGTTTAACGATCATGACGCACTGATCAGTACAAAGAGTAAAGTGATGAAAACAATCAATTCCAGAGAGAATTCCAGTTTTTTATAGGTTTTGTGTTAGAAAGCCAAACAGGCTTTGAGACTCCAATAAGCTGAAGGCTCCAGATGTTCCAGCTGCTCAGATTCACCGCAGCTTTCCGCTCTTTTCCTCGTTCAGGCTGCAGCACCTGCAGGAGGACAGTGAGGACAGCACAGATAATAAAAGCAAAAGCACTGAGGCGAATCAAACGGAGGAGTAAGTTCAGCCACATTAGATGAAGATGAACTCCTGGTGCGGCTCTGGGAGTTTCAGCTCAGCTTGCATGCTTTTTCTAAAGAGCTGAATCTGCATCACACCACTGCAAACCTTCCTGATGGTTCCAAACTGCTTAGTTCAACCCAACATTACCCAACTCTATGTTTGCTACTGCAGCACAATTTAAAGCTTAGAAACCGCCGCTCTCACGCTGCTCAGGTGCATCACTGCTATAACATTTACTCAACTGCACCTCAAACATCACTGCAGCTGGTCTTATTTTCATGCAACATCATGCATGTCCTCCATCTAAGCTGATGAAGATTAATTCATCTTAGTTATCAGGGTGCTTGGAATAACAGAACTTGACCTACATTCTTTCAAATTAAAGCAAAACTGTGTAAATGTTTAGGCACTGGGGCCGCTAGAAACTGGAAACGTCCAGGTCTGGAGCCCTTGAAGCCCCTGGTAGGGCTCCCCTGTAGCTAATGAACCAGCCATGATTAATATAAATCACAGAGTTCCTTGTAAAGACAAGGAAAATTTCACCCCCTCGAATAAAACCTACCTCAGAAAACCAAAAATATGTTTGATGTGGTTTGGGTCAAATCTGGTTTTTGAGGCTAATAACTTTTGGCTTAGGTAGCCCTCCTATTTAAGCTCAGACTGGCCATGTGACTCTGGGTCACATGACCACTAGCTATAACAATTTTGGGTGGAAAATCCCACAGTGTTGCTTTAAGCTAATAATTAACAGGCACTCTGGGACTCACATTTTATTTCCAGCTGACCCTTATAGAGAGTATAACATTGAGGCAAACATGGAGTATCCCATTCTGATGTACAACTGGGAATTTGATACCCTTAATCAAGGGCGTAGGAATATGTTTACAATTGGGGGGGACACATGTCGCAAATCTGAGATTCGTAAATATTCAACAGAAACATGTCTTAAGTACGCTACTTTAAAAAAAGGCTATTTAATCTTTTACTTTATTCCTTTATAAATGTGTCTTGCAAAAATAATGCATTTAAAATTTACATAATGCATTTGTTCATAAGATGTGAGCATATCACCAAACAAAATGACTGGAGTCTTTTATTAAGCAAAGGGAGATGTCTTTCAAGGGCTTCAGCCCTTGGCATATTTAGTGTCCGCATACGCACTAGAAAATCAAATATTTCAGTTGGATTAAAAACAATTCAGTAGGCCACACATGTGCAAAGTTTGATATGTTTTATTTTGTCAAACTTGCAATAATGTTTAAAAAATGAATTTATATAGGTTGACTGACAGAGGGAGCTGACAGTGTGGTGAAGAATTATGGACAGGGCGCTTTGAAGCATCTGGTTCAAAAACGCATTATCAACCTTTGGTAGAAATCCATCTATCCTTCCATTTTCTGTACACCCTGTTCCTTAGTGGGGTCAGGAGGTGCTGGTGCGTCAGTCTGTCCCGACCTTTGGTAGAAATGGCGCCTTTAATTCCAATTTGCAGTACAGAACAGAGAAAACTACAGAGTTGTCAATGTTGTGTTAATCTGTTTATAGTCTAAAAAGAGGAGCCAGCAGTTTATTTGAGGAAATAAAGGTGCAGAAGTTAATTAGTTGGTTAATTAGTGGTTGCACGACCAATGCGGCCGCCGCTGCTAAGAATTAAAATTAATTCTCCCTGTGGTTAACTAACGATCAGGAGCGCGGCAGGTATAACATCTGTCCATTTCGGCGAATCAAAACCATGCAAAAAATAAAAAAATCCTCGTTAAACGCACGCCCAGATCGGGCTAATTTCAACACAAGTTGTGTTAGGTGACTGTTACTCACACTGACGTTTCTCTTTTTAAAAAAATCTGAGTAAGTCCTACTGCTGTTTCCGCCTTTTAGTTGGTGGTGGCATTGTACTGAAATGAGATATATATAAAAAAAAAAAAACATTTTGGCTAGCGTGGCAAACGTCTAGAGAAAGTTAGCAGTTAAATATTGGATGAGTGACCAGCCCAAGACTACGGAAGAGGATTAGGGCCACTGAAAAAAAAAAAAAAAAGTTAAGTGATTTTTAAATTTCATTTCAGTTTAATACGGGAAAAAGGTCAGAATTCTGACTTTTTTTTCTCAGAATTCTGACTTTAATCTCAGAATTCTGACAGAATCTGACAGAATTGTGGATCTTAATGTAGATGGGCACCATGAAGGCAGAGATGTGGAGCACTCAGCTTCACTGACAAAGAAGTGAGTTGTTTGAGAGAGCCAGTGACACATTGGTGGAAAATGACAGAATTAGGCAACTTTTTACGTGCCCGAGGGGTCCCCTCATTAATGGAGGAGCAGAAGGTCATTAAACAAGAGAGCTAGTCTCTAAAATAGACATGCCTATGGCTGGATGCTAACATGTTTGTTTTTAAACATACTTTTGTTATATTACATTTGTGTTGTGTTTTCCAAATAATGTAGAAAATGGATGGTGGGTTTATAATGTTTACCTTTTATGAGCAGGACAGGAAGCAGAGAAGTGTAGCATTACCTCCAACTAGTTAAACTCATAATTATGAAGTTATTCAACAAATTCCTCAAGTAAAAAAGTGCAACTTTTATTTTTTATTTATTTATTTTTTACCAGATTTGTTGATTAATTTCAAAATTATGTATTCCTTCCAAATTTCCAAATCTGAAGAATTTTTTAAACCAATATCTACATTATTTAACATTTAGTTTATGTTTTAGCAGTACTTCCTGTTATATTTCTTTATACGTATATTTTACATTTTCTTGCACAGCAAGCTCAGCAGATTTGAAATTGTGTGCTTGTGTACAAGTAGTAAATCTTTACTCTAAACATATATTCTGGTTATTTTTTTAGTTAGACCTTCTTGTTTTTATATATCTGTATAGTACAACCCCCCCCCCCAAAAAAAAACAAACAAAAAAAAAACACTGTAAATTGATTAGAAATATTAATCATCTGTCAGATTTCTGAGAAAAAAGTCAGAATTCTGAGATTAAAGTCAGAATTCTGAGAAAAGTCAGAATTCTTACTTTTTTACCCATGTTAAACTAAAAAAAAATTTAAAAATCAGTTAACTTTTTTTTTCCAGTGGCCCTAATCCTCTTTCGTACAAGATTAAGATGACTAAACCAAAAAGATTCAGTTTCTATATATGAAAGTGAACTGACAACAAAGACGTTTTAAATAGGCAGCATCCCGACAGACCATTTTACCTCTTTCACAAGTTTCTGACTTCTGTATCGCTGTTTCCCTCCCTTCTGCGTGCTCAAACACTCTCACTCAGCAGTTCAGAGAGGGGAGGGGGAGTACAATGACGTAACGCTATGCTGCGCCTTCAAAATAAAAGCACGCTAGTTAAAAAATGTCAAAATCTAATATTTTGCGGTACAATTTTTTGGGGGGGACATATCCACCTGGCTTTTATATTGGGGGGGACATGTCCCCCCCGTCCCCCCCGCTTCCTACGCCGCTGCCCTTAATTCCAATAGACATGCACTGTTCAATCTGGATGTGTGCCTCTGTGCATCTGCCTCTGTGCACAAAGACAGGCACAGAGGCAGGCTCAGTGGTTGGGGGAAGCAGAGAAAAGACGTGGTACCAGGATTTCAGCAGGACTTTAAACTGATCTCCTATGAGCAATAAGCATCTCCCTGAAATTCCTTTTTTTGGACTTGGGATGTCTGTTAAAGGAGAAGAACATACCTCAAACAGGTGTCAGGTCTTGATGTTCCACATAATTTGCTACGTTTTCTCACATTTCGACCTACTGCGAACATTTATATGACACCAGATAAGGTCAGCATTCCAGGGTGGACATGTGTGCTAGCCTGGAAAGTAGGGTGTTAGCAAACAGTAACCGAATAAATAGCTGGTTAGTTAAACATTTCATCAATTTGTTACCAGGATCAAGTTTGGAAAATAGTCACTGCAGCCAGTTTGACCACTTACTGTCATGTCAGGTCATGTTCTTTTTTTAGGCAGTTTCTAGTGTTTTACAGAATAATTACGAAGTTTGTTTAGCTGTCATTGGGATTGGACATCTGCTTGGACTTGCAATGTTCAGGGGTTAGGACAAGGGTTCTAGACAATAAAGAAGTAGCCTGGTCCCCTGAGTTCAAGATGGTGGTCTCTGCTTCTGGTAGATGAGTTGGAGGGATGTTGGTGAAGAATTTCAGTCATCAGGTCAGTCATTGCAAAAAAAAGAAAGTTAAAAACAATCCACTGGACTGTGTTTCCAAGTTTGTTCCAAGTTTCCACCACTGGATAAAACCTGGAACTAAACGCTATTTCTGACATTTTGAATTGAAAAATCTTCCTGGATGGAAGAGAAACGTCTTCAAACTTGGAAGCAAAGTCCAGTGGATTGATTTTAACTTTATTCTTTTGAGTTGGATGTTGGTCCAAGATGAAGGCAGGATAGGAACAGAGATTAGAACCCTTTCTGCAGTACAGTGTTTCTTTCTCTGGGGAAAAAGGAGCTGGACTTTAAGGAAAACACAAAGCTCCATTTATTTTCCAGTCTGGTCCTACAGTCATGGATCCAGAACCATATCCATTATATGAACAAATAAAAGGATCTGACTGTGTAAGATGGTGTCTAAAAGATAAGCAGAGGAGCTCCATCGTCTTGTGATGAAGCTCTGTGTTTCTCTACTATGAGTCAGCCCAGGAGGTTCATCTGAACAAAACAACTTCTAGATGCCTCCACTTGGTACTTCTTCAGTCATATTAGATTGAGAGGAAACTGCAGAGAATGCCAGGAACTTTCAGGGCGAGTTTTGTGGGTGGCAATAGATTTCTAAGCAACCAGAACAAACATTCCTGGTTTGAGACCTCTAAGCAAAATATGATGATCTCCAGGAGGACGTGGAGAGTCTCGCTGGGCGGTTTACAGGATTGTTTCATGGTTATAACATCGTCCGTTTTGGTCCACTGCACTTTTTACTGTCCAAAAACAATGTTATGTTACATTACACAGAAATTCATCGATCACTAGGACCAAGAGGGAAAACCGCAGCTCCAGTTGAAGCCTGCTTCTCTGAGTTTAGACCGCCCACAAGCTCCTGATTGGCCCTCTGTGATTGGCTGTCACCACTGTCTCCTGAAAAGCTCACTGTACAAGTATTTGATGCGCCACTGAACTAGGTCTGTGATTGGATGATCACAGACCTAGTTCAATAAACCCCCCACCCACCCCACACACACACACTTATTCTGAAATCAAAATTTCATCCATGGGAATACCAAGGTTCTCCTTATCTGCATCAGTACGCCTGTAGGGTAACCACTAACTGTTCTTTGGAACACGTCAGCCTGCTTCTTCACGGGTCTCTGTGGTTGCATAAAACTTGTAGTCCATCTTGCTGGATGTTAGGATACCCACCCTATCCACAGTACCTGGATGTTAGGATACCCACCCTATCCACAGTATCTGGATGTTATGATACCCACCCTATCCACAGTACCTGGATGTTAGGATACCCACCCTATCCACAGTACCTGGATGTTAGGATACCCACCCTATCCACAGTACCTGGATGTTAGGATACCCACCCTATCCACAGTACCTGGATGTTAGGATACCCACCCTATCCACAGTACCTGGATGTTAGGATACCCACCCTATCCACAGTACCTGGATGTTAGGATACCCACCCTATCCACAGTACCTGGATGTTAGGATACCCACCCTATCCACAGTATCTGGATGTTAGGATACCCACCCTATCCACAGTATCTGGATGTTAGGATACCCACCCTATCCACAGTACCTGGATGTTAGGATACCCACCCTATCCACAGTACCTGGATGTTAGGATACCCACCCTATCCACAGTACCTGGATGTTAGGATACCCACCCTATCCACAGTACCTGGATGTTAGGATACCCACCCTATCCACAGTATCTGGATGTTAGGATACCCACCCTATCCACAGTATCTGGATGTTAGGATACCCACCCTATCCACAGTACCTGGATGTTAGGATACCCACCCTATCCACAGTACCTGGATGTTAGGATACCCACCCTATCCACAGTACCTGGATGTTAGGATACCCACCCTATCCACAGTACCCTGGCTTCTGCAAAGCGTTTCCCATGCTCAGTTGATTATCTGGTCTGTGGAGGTTTCTGACCTTTCTGTTCCCTTCTTTCTGCCAATCAGGACCGAACTGAAGAGGTAGGTTAGGCCTTCTGATGTCAGTTGTTATTAAGGAAATGTTGGTTTGATGGTTCTCTGTGTTTCAGCTGGAGTTAGATCCTTATGTCACGTCACACTCCATGAACACAAAATGGTTTCATGTTTTCTAAAGCAGCCTTAAACACTGCCGTGATTAGACCACATCTGTTGATAGTCCTGTAATGCTGCTATGAATTTGCACCAAAGCAGAGAAGAAGGCATGGAGTTAATTATGGATTCATACCAAATATGATTCCAGTTCATTTTTAACTAATTTGCATTTTGTTCCTCACTTAACATTTTGGGAGAAAAAAGTGTGGCCAATAGGGCCAATGGAGACAAAGCCCGACTTATTGCGCTGTGTCATCAAGTAGAAAGAGCTTCTATCTGTTGCTTGCTTGCTCCAACGCAACTTGGTGGACCAGGATGTTACACAGCAGTTACAGTCTGGTAACTAATGCTGAAGCCGAACAGAGTCACTGGCGTCCGAGTCCTTCAGATTCTCCATAGGGGCTGCCAGGTTCCGGGGTCCGGGAGATATGGCTGAATCATGGTCACTTTCAGTGTTGGTTCCATCTGTCCAGGATCTGAAACTTCAACCAGACATCAGAGGTTAGGAAATGAGGCCCTCTGGTACTAAGGGAGGACAGCAGAGATCAGAGAAAGAGGCCGGAGCTGGATGCAGAGGCGGTTCCTGGCCGAGAATTACAAAAGCTTCATCTCGCTCTGCTCTTTAAACTTTAACAACACCCCTGATTAGGTGTGATGCAAATTGACAGAAAATTCCAGATTTTTTAAATCTGGCTAAATTTAATATGCATCTAACGTTGGTTTTGCTTTGATCTCTTAGTTTGCATCACTTCTGTTTTAAAGGATAGTACACCCAAAACATGATTAGCCTTCATTTTCTACTCACCCCCATGCTGAACAACACTCTGGAGTACTTTTTTGATATCTCAAATGCATCTGGAGATCTGGGAGGCTTCTTGCTGTCTGCTGACATTCAAATAATGGAGGTCTATGGCGCCCGAGGCAGAAAGGTCCATAAAAGTCCACAAAAAACGTGTCAATATTCCTCCATACTGCTCGTCCAATGTATTCCAAGTGTCCTGAGTGGGTAGCGTCCAGAATTTACTCGAAACGAAGTCATTTAGAATGTTTTCAGAGCATAAACAGTAGTGTATAGGATTTCCTAAAAGCGCGTTCACGAGTCTACGGAAACCGCGGCAGACCAAACCAGATGAAAGTGCGCATTCAGCTCGGCAAAGAACTCATGCTCTTCCTCAACACTGAAGTCCTCAGACATTTTTCTTCCGTTGTTTCTTTCTTTGCACAGCTAAACAGCACATTTCTTCTTCTACGCTTGCATTATCGGCAGAGCAGACGCTGAATGCGCACTTTCATCTGGTTTGGTCTGCCGCGGTATCCGTAGACTCGTGAACGCGCTTCTAGGAAATCCTATACACTACTGTTTATGCTCTAAAAACATTCTAAATGACTTCGTTTCGAGTAAATTCTGGACGCTACCCACTCAGGACACTTGGAATACATTGGACGAGCAGTATGGAGGAATATTGACACGTTTTTTGTGGACTTTTATGGACCTTTCTGTCTCGGGCGCCATAGACCTCCATTATTTGAATGTCAGCAGACAGCAAGAAGCCTCCCAGATCTCCAGATGCATTTGAGATATCAAAAAAGTACTCCAGAGTGTTGTTCAGCATGGGGGTGAGTAGAAAATGAAGGCTAATCCTGTTTTGGGTGTACTATTCCTTTAAACAGGACTCTAGAGAACATTAAATCCCTCGCACCAGTCACATCATTCACAACATAAGGCAGAGGTGTTCCTGGGTTCACCACTGGTGGTTTCAAAGCTATTATGGATGCAAAAAGGGAAAGATAAATGTATTTATTTTTTTTTTCATTTTTACCAAACTCTTTTATTTCTATGGGGGCAGGCCTTTGAGACAGGAAGCAGTTTAAGCTGCGTTTGCCACAGGGTTCAGCGCAGCAGCGTGCTGCCTTGGTACTGTGCTGCACTGGCTGCTTGATGCTGTTGCTGGCTGGGTTGGTGGAGCTCGGGTTCATTGTGCTTTGCTAAGAAGCAAGTTTCAGCACTAATCCTGCTAATTAGGAGCAGCAAAGAAGAAGAGGCAGTGCATAAAACCCTGAGGTCCATCAAGCAGCTTGGGGAGTTCAGGCTCGTAAAAGGGCTTCATTTCACAGCAACCATTTCCACATCTATTTTCCACAGTATGAAGCAGTTGGAACATTTTGCAGACAGTTGGACCAATGATAACAGGAATCAATGCAAATCTGACAAGCATTAAATAAGCTTCTCCTCCATTTTCATCTCCAGTCCCCCGCCTCAAGCAAAGGTTTCTATTGGCAGAGATGAGGTTTGACCATTGGTGGACGTTGGAGCTCCCTTGGACCAATGTTTTGCTCCACAGAGTATGTTTGTGCCCTTGCACAGTTCACTCCTTTATAAATGGTGGGTTTGGGAGCAAAGCAGTGCGTATGCAGCATCCTCTCTGAAAATCCCACTGGTCACGCCGATAAACCAGCATCTTAGCTTGGTCCAGGTCCCTTAGTGTCATTTTATCGGTACCTTAGGCCCGTCAGTCACCCACCTATGGTCCAGTGACTCAGGGAGATGGATCCATAAGGCCAGCAAACAGGAATTTATAGATTCAAGAAAGTAGAATTTAGAAACTCCTACTGTTATGTGACTCCCTAGCCAATCAGTGATCAGCAGCCTCCTGATGTCACATTTTCAGCCTAGAAATGCATTTAAGTAGATACTAAACATACTGTATCTAAATAACCGTTACTGAGTTGGTAGTAGTGGTTAATGGCCATAAGAACTTTTTAACTTTGGTTGCTGGTCTTCAACTACTGACCGTTGGTGATTAAATGCTGTTTATCTGTCTCTGAGAGACACTATGGACAGATCCCAGAAGAACTTTGGGTTCCAGGACAAGATGTCATCTGCTTAGCTTTGCTCCTGTTTTTAGGGGAGGACCTCTGGGAGCCTCACAGAACCGCTCCTTCACTCCTCTTTTCATTCTCCACCTCATCTCAGGTGTCTGGTGGATATCTGTCCAGCTGAAGACGAACCTGAAGCAACAGCTGAAGGGAACCAGCCCACCGAAGCTGAACATGAAACAACGGAGCAGGTCACTCCTTCTTCAACTGATGTAGAACCAGCATCAGAGAGGAAAGACCTGGAGAGTCCTATAAACCAGCAGCCAGAACCACCACCCCCCTCCACAGAGCAGGTGACTTTCCATAAACATCTGACTTATCTGTCCTCTTGCAACATGAAGAGTGTTTCCTAAAGAGTCAGAACCAGAACCTGAGCAGCCTGATGAAAGTTTTTAGTTAGTTCTTGTTTGAGATTTGAAGATCCTCTCACAGAAAGTTCTGGAAAAACCCTGCAGGATCCATCTAAGATTTCATTAAATCTTGTCCCATTTGATTTATTTTAAGTTCTGATTCCCTTTGTTTTGGTTTACTGTAGCAAAAGCAATGGAGACATCCTGCCTCTGCACTTTTTCAAATGTCCGTTAAGGTCCCCTCTATTGTCCAAGAACAATGTTAGGCTACCGTACACAGACATCTGTACTCCGACCATGCAGATAACCGCAGCTCAATCTGAGCTCGCTTCCCTGAGCTCGCTTCCCTGAGTTTAGGCCGCCCACAAGCTCCTGATTGGCCCACCGCCGCCCACAAGCTCCTGATTGGGGCGCCGTCTTTTCTTGTGTGATTGGCTTTAACCGCTGTCACTCCTGAGAAGCTCATTGCCACTGAATGTGATTTGATGGTCAAACATGCTGGTTAGTTATATTAGAAAATACCTGCGTCCCCCCCACCTCTGAAATCAAACTTTCGTCAACGTGCCTCTGAGGGATGGTTTTTGTTCAGAGCTCCAATCAGCCACATCTTCTTCTCTTCTCAGAGCGAAGCTGCGGCAGCATCTGCAGAAGAAGCAGCAGCAGGTGGAACCGGAGGTGAGAGCAAAAAAAACCTTTGACCAAAAAGTGCCAGTGATGTTATGTTGGTGTTGGTCCAGTCTTAGTTCACTCTGTGGTTCCCGCTGGTCGTTAAATGGACAAATACCTGTTTCAGATGATCTTATTGATGTTTCTCCATCCAGTTTTCAGCAGCTGTGCTCCCATAAAGACTTTCCTGCTTCGGTTCCCGTTTGCAGCAGATTGCATGGAGCGCTGCAGGAAGCTAATGCATGAGCATGACCTAACGCCAGCCACGCTGTCCATGCTGAACCCCTGCAAAGGGCTCAATGAGCTCACCCAGCAGCTGTGGCAGTTCCCAAAGCAGGCGCAGCAGCACTGCAGCAGCATCACCAGCCGTTTCACTCTTCCCAGCTTCCTTAGCAGCCTTAACCGCTCCACCCAGCAGCAGAGCTCCCCAGAACCCTGATGCACCCAGTCTGCAGCTCCAGCCTATAAAGTGCCAAATGCAGCTGCTGCAGCTCCCTGGAAGCTGATCCGCTCCAGACTTTCCCCTCTACCACATGCAGTAACCTCCGGTGGCCATTTAACTGGAATGCACATCAGACAGCCTCCTGCTCTGAGAAGCTGGACTAATCAGAACCGAACTTATTCCTGTAGTTTCATGAGTTGAAGGTGCTTTGGATTTGATTGTATTTGGGAATTTTTATTGACATAAAAAACATAAATTCAGTAAATTATATAAACAATGAATATTTTATTGTCAATTGAATAAATCACAGAGAAATAAAACAATAAAAAACCAAATAATGTTAGAGAAAGACAGAAGCAGCTGGAATGGTGTCCATCAGCAAATGATCTACCTGTAGCGTTCAGGCGGCTGAGGTTCTGTTTCAACTTGTTTTCCCCACAAAGTTCTTCCCTGAAGATCCGTGAAGGGTGGGGTAAGGAGAACCCAACCCCACCCAATTACTCGATAGAAATAAACTTTATGAAGATGAAAAGGCTAGCTTTCTGTTAAACTGACTCTATTTGGTCTGAAGATGTGAATATCTTAGTCGCAGAAGCAACAGATGAGTCTCACATCTGTTACTATGGAGACAGGGATGGTTGAAGTAGAGAGAAGGTCCATCATCTCCGCCTCTGTTGGACATTAGGACAGAGCCAAAGGATTCGACTTCAGTTTCACTTCGCTCTAATTGAAGACATATGATTTCAAATATTTAAAAGGAAAACGAGGATAAAAGTGTCTCTAATGTAAATTTGCAGATTTACAGTTTTGACTCTATTATTGTTAAGAGACCCATCTTCTGTCAAACGTCCATTAGAGAGACAGCCTGAGGGAAGAAGCTGTGCCGGATGTTTTACCTGAAGCTAAATGTCTAAATAGGTTGTGTCCAATATGTCTGGATCGAGGAGATGTTAGCCAACCTTTGCCCGACCCTTCCTGTGCGGGTCCATGATGGAGGAAAGGATGATCAACCTCTCTGTATTCATTTAATCAATAAAATTTGTTTTTTTATTAGGAGACGTTTGGATTTATGTAAACGAGTGTTGAACTGATGCCGTATTTCTGGCCCAGATACCCGATACCTGGCTGTGCAGTAGCTGCCGCTACCATCTGTTTGAAATGAATGTGTGTTTATATGAAGAACTGCAGATTACTGGGATGTTAAATAATCACCATCATGGCTTCAAGCTGCTGCCTTCCTTTGTGAAGCAGGAAAAAGACTAAAACAGTGAATCCAGTAGAACTTTTTATTGCCTACCTGGAATGGGTGACAATAGGTGAAGAAACTTTTGGCTCTCAGAATGGTACCGGTGCCCTATTGGTTGGTACTCGCCGATACCGATGGCACCATTTTAGTGCTGGATCGGGGCACCCCCGATACTGGTATCAGTATCGGTGTGACACCAATTTAAACAAACATTTATTTTATAGACTGAGGCCAACATCTTAGGGGGATTGGTGGCCTAGTGGTTAGGGCATAGGACTTAGAATCCTGAGGTTGTGAGGTAGAAACCCACTCTTAACCCCCGATTGCTCCCTGGGTGCTGCACAGTGGCAGCCCACTGCTCCCCAAGGGGATGGGTTATATGCATATGAGTTAATTTATCCACTGTGAGATCAATAAAGTTCAATTTATTTATTCATCTCAGTCAGTCCTTTGTTGTTATTGTTTTTTTTTTAAAGATAAATATGTCCAAACTCTACAGAACTGCAGGTTCTGACAGACCTTCAAGTGTTTATGGGATATTTATGGGAATAATCAGGTTTTATCGCATGCTTGGTCAAACCTACAGAATGTCAGTAAAAAAGTTATTCCTGTTCATCCAATCAGCTGTCTGATGTTTAACTTTTTATGCTATAAATGCACCAAACTGCTGCACAATCCTGCACTTCCTGCCGCTGCTTTTAGATCCCTAAAAGAAGTGCCTTCACAATGAGGCTGGTAGTAAAGCTTCACAGTGAGGCTGGTAGTAAAGCTTCACAATGAGGCTGGCAGTAAAGCCTCACCATGAGGCTGGTAGTAAAGCTTCACCATGAGGCTGGTAGTAAAGCTTCACAATGAGGCTGGTAGTAAAGCTTCACAATGAGGCTGGTAGTAAAGCTTCACCATGAGGCTGGTAGTAAAGCTTCACAATGAGGTTGGTAGTAAAGCTTCACAATGAGGCTGGCAGTAAAGCTTCACAATGAGGCTGGTAGTAAAGCTTCACAATGAGGCTGGTAGTAAAGCTTCACAATGAGGCTGGTAGTAAAGCTTCACCATGAGGCTGGTAGTAAAGCTTCACAATGAGGTTGGTAGTAAAGCTTCACAATGAGGCTGGCAGTAAAGCTTCACAATGAGGCTGGCAGTAAAGCTTCACAATGAGGCTGGTAGTAAAGCTTCACAAAGAGGCTGGTAGTAAAGCCTCACCATGAGGCTGGTAGTAAAGCTTCACCATGAGGCTGGTAGTAAAGCTTCACAATGAGGTTGGTAGTAAAGCTTCACAATGAGGCTGGCAGTAAAGCTTCACAATGAGGCTGGAGGTAAAGCTTCACAATGAGGCTGGTAGTAAAGCTTCACAATGAGGCTGGTAGTAAAGCTTCACAATGAGGTTGGTAGTAAAGCTTCACAATGAGGCTGGCAGTAAAGCTTCACAATGAGGCTGGCAGTAAAGCTTCACAATGAGGCTGGTAGTAAAGCTTCACAAAGAGGCTGGTAGTAAAGCCTCACCATGAGGCTGGTAGTAATGCTTCACCATGAGGCTGGTAGTAAAGCTTCACAATGAGGTTGGTAGTAAAGCTTCACAATGAGGCTGGCAGTAAAGCTTCACAATGAGGCTGGCAGTAAAGCTTCACAATGAGGTTGGTAGTAAAGCTTCACAATGAGGCTGGCAGTAAAGCTTCACAATGAGGCTGGCAGTAAAGCTTCACAATGAGGTTGGTAGTAAAGCTTCACAATGAGGCTGGCAGTAAAGCTTCACAATGAGGCTGGCAGTAAAGCTTCACAATGAGGCTGGTAGTAAAGCTTCACCATGAGGCTGGTAGTAAAGCTTCACAATGAGGTTGGTAGTAAAGCTTCACAATGAGGCTGGCAGTAAAGCTTCACAATGAGGCTGGCAGTAAAGCTTCACAATGAGGCTGGTAGTAAAGCTTCATAATGAGGCTGGTAGTAAAGCTTCACAATGAGGTTGGTAGTAAAGCTTCACAATGAGGCTGGCAGTAAAGCTTCACAATGAGGCTGGCAGCAAAGCTTCACAATGAGGCTGCTAGTAAAGCTTCACAATGAGGTTGGTAGTAAAGCTTCACAATGAGGCTGGTAGTAAAGCTTCACAATGAGGTTGGTAGTAAAGCTTCACCATGAGGCTGGCAGTAAAGCTTCACAATGAGGCTGGCAGTAAAGCTTCACAATGAGGCTGGCAGTAAAGCTTCACCATGAGGCTGGCAGTAAAGCTTCGCAATGAGGCTGGTAGTAAAGCTTCACAATGAGGCTGGTAGTAAAGCTTCACAATGAGGCTGGCAGTAAAGCTTCACAATGAGGCTGGCAGTAAAGCTTCACAATGAGGCTGGTAGTAAAGCTTCACAATGAGGCTGGCAGTAAAGCTTCACAATGAGGTTGGTAGTAAAGCTTCACAATGAGGTTGGCAGTAAAGCTTCACAATGAGGCTGGTAGTAAAGCTTCACAGTGAGGCTGGTAGTAAAGCTTCACAATGAGGCTGGCAGTAAAGCTTCACCATGAGGCTGGTAGTAAAGCTTCACAATGAGGTTGGTAGTAAAGCTTCACAATGAGGCTGGTAGTAAAGCTTCACAATGAGGCTGGTAGTAAAGCTTCACAATGAGGCTGGCAGTAAAGCTTCACAATGAGGCTGGTAGTAAAGCTTCACAATGAGGTTGGTAGTAAAGCTTCACAATGAGGCTGGCAGTAAAGCTTCACAATGAGGCTGGTAGTAAAGCTTCACAATGAGGCTAGTAGTAAAGCTTCACAATGAGGTTGGTAGTAAAGCTTCACAATGAGGCTGGTAGTAAAGCTTCACCATGAGGCTGGTAGTAAAGCTTCACAATGAGGCTGGCAGTAAAGCTTCACAATGAGGTTGGTAGGAAAGCTTCACAATGAGGTTGGTAGTAAAGCTTCACAATGAGGCTGGTAGTAAAGCTTCACAATGAGGCTGGTAGTAAAGCTTCACCATGAGGTTGGTAGTAAAGCTTCACAATGAGGCTGGCAGTAAAGCTTCACAATGAGGCTGGTAGTAAAGCTTCACCATGAGGCTGGCAGTAAAGCTTCACCATGAGGCTGGTAGTAGAGCTTCACAATGAGGTTGGTAGTAAAGCTTCACAATGAGGCTGGTAGTAAAGCTTCACAATGAGGCTGGTAGTAAAGCTTCACAATGAGGTTGGTAGTAAAGCTTCACAATGAGGCTGGCAGTAAAGCTTCACAATGAGGCTGGTAGTAAAGCTTCACAATGAGGCTGGCAGTAAAGCTTCACCATGAGGCTGGCAGTAAAGCTTCACCATGAGGCTGGCAGTAAAGCTTCACAATGAGGCTGGTAGTAAAGCTTCACAATGAGGCTGGCAGTAAAGCTTCACCATAAGGCTGGTAGTAAAGCTTCACAATGAGGCTGGCAATAAAGCTTCACCATGAGGCTGGTAGTAAAGCTTCACAATGAGGCTGGCAGTAAAGCTTCACAATGAGGCTGGTAGTAAAGCTTCACAATGAGGCTGGCAGTAAAGCTTCACAATGAGGCTGGTAGTAAAGCTTCACAATGAGGCTGGTAGTAAAGCTTCACAATGAGGCTGGTAGTAAAGCTTCACCATGAAGCTGGTAGTAAAGCTTCACAATGAGGCTGGTAGTAAAGCTTCACAATGAGGTTGGTAGTAAAGCTTCACAATGAGGCTGGTAGTAAAGCTTCACAATGAGGTTGGTAGTAAAGCTTCACCATGAGGCTGGCAGTAAAGCTTCACAATGAGGCTGGTAGTAAAGCTTCACAATGAGGCTGGTAGTAAAGCTTCACAATGAGGCTGGTAGTAAAGCTTCACCATGAGGCTGGCAGTAAAGCTTCACAATGAGGTTGGTAGTAAAGCTTCACAATGAGGCTGGCAGTAAAGCTTCACCATGAGGCTGGCAGTAAAGCTTCACCATGAGGCTGGCAGTAAAGCTTCACAATGAGGTTGGTAGTAAAGCTTCACAATGAGGCTGGCAGTAAAGCTTCACCATGAGGCTGGCAGTAAAGCTTCACCATGAGGCTGGCAGTAAAGCTTCACAATGAGGTTGGTAGTAAAGCTTCACAATGAGGCTGGCAGTAAAGCTTCACCATGAGGTTGGCAGTAAAGCTTCACAATGAGGCTGGCAGTAAAGCTTCACAATGAGGCTGGCAGTAAAGCTTCACCATGAGGCTGGCAGTAAAGCTTCACAATGAGGCTGGTAGTAAAGCTTCACAATGAGGCTGGTAGTAAAGCTTCACCATGAGGCTGGCAGTAAAGCTTCACAATGAGGTTGGTAGTAAAGCTTCACAATGAGGCTGGCAGTAAAGCTTCACAATGAGGCTGGTAGTAAAGCTTCACAATGAGGCTGGTAGTAAAGCTTCACAATGAGGCTGGTAGTAAAGCTTCACCATGAGGCTGGCAGTAAAGCTTCACAATGAGGCTGGCAGTAAAGCTTCACCATGAGGCTGGCAGTAAAGCTTCACAATGAGGTTGGCAGTAAAGCTTCACAATGAGGCTGGCAGTAAAGCTTCACCATGAGGCTGGCAGTAAAGCTTCACAATGAGGTTGGCAGTAAAGCTTCACAATGAGGCTGGTAGTAAAGCTTCACAATGAGGCTGGTAGTAAAGCTTCACAATGAGGCTGGTAGTAAAGCTTCACAATGAGGCTGGTAGTAAAGCTTCACAATGAGGCTGGCAGTAAAGCTTCACCATGAGGCTGGCAGTAAAGCTTCACAATGAGGCTGGTAGTAAAGCTTCACAATGAGGCTGGTAGTAAAGCTTCACAATGAGGCTGGCAGTAAAGCTTCACAATGAGGCTGGCAGTAAAGCTTCACAATGAGGCTGGCAGTAAAGCTTCACAATGAGGCTGGTAGTAAAGCTTCACAATGAGGCTGGTAGTAAAGCTTCACAATGAGGCTGGCAGTAAAGCTTCACAATGAGGTTGGCAGTAAAGCTTCACAATGAGGCTGGCAGTAAAGCTTCACAATGAGGCTGGCAGTAAAGCTTCACAATGAGGCTGGTAGTAAAGCTTCACAATGAGGCTGGTAGTAAAGCTTCACAATGAGGCTGGCAGTAAAGCTTCACAATGAGGCTGGCAGTAAAGCTTCACAATGAGGCTGGTAGTAAAGCTTCACAATGAGGCTGGCAGTAAAGCTTCACAATGAGGCTGGCAGTAAAGCTTCACAATGAGGCTGGCAGTAAAGCTTCACAATGAGGCTGGTAGTAAAGCTTCACAATGAGGCTGGCAGTAAAGCTTCACAATGAGGCTGGCAGTAAAGCTTCACAATGAGGTTGGCAGTAAAGCTTCACAATGAGGTTGGTAGTAAAGCTTCACAATGAGGCTGGTAGTAAAGCTTCACAATGAGGCTGGCAGTAAAGCTTCACAATGAGGTTGGTAGTAAAGCTTCACAATGAGGCTGGCAGTAAAGCTTCACAATGAGGCTGGCAGTAAAGCTTCACAATGAGGCTGGCAGTAAAGCTTCACAATGAGGTTGGTAGTAAAGCTTCCCAATGAGGCTGGTAGTAAAGCTTCACAATGAGGCTGGCAGTAAAGCTTCACAATGAGGTTGGCAGTAAAGCTTCACAATGAGGTTGGTAGTAAAGCTTCACAATGAGGTTGGCAGTAAAGCTGACCAGATCATCTTTTCTTCTGTTGGTTCTGAGCCGTTGACTCTGCAGCATCGCGACTGTTGCTCATGGACACAGTGGATCAAAAACGGAGAAAACTTCCTGTCATGTTTCTGCTCCTTTAACAAACTAGTGCGTCGTTTTAAAAAAATCCAGGAGGAATCTGCTGCAGACAAAAAGGCACAAACATGACTTTTAAAGGAATAAAATATGATTAAAATGATTCATAATGATTAAAATGAGTAAACTAAAAGAATAAAACTTTATATCTGAGACCGAAGGCTTAAGAAGATCATGTAGATGGTGAAGTATAGAAAGTGGTTAGGATCATTGCATATGTTTAGACCATAAGCAGAAAGCTGTTTCAGAACAATCTGCAGCCAAAGTCTTACATCAAACAGTCAAACAGTCTCTAATGCTCCTGAGACTGATGTGAAAAGCTAAATATAACTTGCAAAGCGATGTCAGATGAATCAACAGTCTGATCTCTGAAACAGTTCAGGTCCTTCAGGAGCTGAAGGTCGTCCACAGGCTGGATTTACCTTTTAAATGCCACAGATTAGTCAATCTGTATTTCTTTTAATTGTCAAAGAATTGATTTAGCAGAATAAAGAAGGCCGTCTTCATGATCCCAAAAATATTTCCAACAGGAAAAAGATCCAGATCCAGCTTTTGAAGCCGCATCCCTGGGATTTGACCATAATGAGGTTTGGAATAACTTCTCTAAAAACACGGCGCCGTGTTTGAAGCACCGGGAATCTGGGCTCCTCCTGTGGATGAGAGGATTACGTTTCCCTGTTAATCAAGTTTCATTTGGATGCAAGCTAAACGTCAAGCTGTCGGCAGAGTGAACTTCCATGAGAACATGTAAATAACAACGTCATCTGCATAGAGAATAATTAACCCTTTAAAGCCCGATCCAAGAATAAAACAAAACAGAAAATTACTTTTTTTTTGGTTTGAAGTCCTTATTTGGCCTTTTAACAAAATATTTAAAAAGAAAAAACAGAAATACATTTTTGATATTAATTATTTATTAAGTCAATATTATTTTTTGTGTAGTCTTCTGCCATCTGTTATCAGGTATATCTGATTGTGTACAATAGGATTTTGAGGAAAGTTTTTACCAATAAATTATGCAAAAGGTGTCAGACGCAAAACATTTTAGAAACCGTATGTATCAAATATGATACATTTGGCATTACAGGGTTAAACAGAGAAAAGTTATGTCATTAAGTAAAGTATTCGGTATTTGATTAAAAATATTCCAAAACACTGTTTTTTTCTTATGAACCTTTTGACACGTTTCAGCTTCAATATGAAAGATAAACTTACTGACAAATTATATTATTGATCCCCAAATTACAATTATTACACACACCGACATCATTCATAATGAGGAATACCAAGTTTAGAAATTAACAAAACCTAAGGACATACATATTTGTTACTTAAAGAAGTTTCTGTTAAACAAATTTAATCCAAAAATGAACTCTAGATGTACAATATACTTTCAAAATTAATTAAGTTCAAGATTATTTAATTTAAAAAAACAGGGTCTTAGGATGGGACCAAGTGGAACACCTTTCATGATAATAAGATGGAAACTGTGAAAACTCAAGCAGACGGTAAATATGGACCATAAATGGATCAAGGATTTTCAAGTAGTTTAACTTTTTGACAACAAAAAACAAATTAGTTTTGAATGACATCAGGTTTAAAAAAATAAAGAAATATAAACCCAGACTAGAAGTTTGGAAAAATGTAATTTGGCATAAATAAAGAGTGACTTTTTATTGAATTGTAAAACTAAGATGTTTCTGCAGCTTTTGGCGTCTTTAAATCTCTTTAAACATTTAATAAATTCAATAAACAGAATTTTGCGTTCATTAGGAATAATCTATGGACCCCCCCCCCCCCCCCCCCCGTTCCTAGATCCTCTCAGTCATTCTAAAACTGCCTGTAGTTTAATTAATTCTTTCTTTATTAAATTGATTTTGTTTTCCTTCAGCTTCTCTACAGCTTTTCTGTGATATTTCCCCAGATTTCCTTCCTGTTGGAATAAATCTATCTGAGAAAATCCAGAGTGCCTGTCATCCTTTCATCTGGTTTTTATATTTTTATTGTTTTTTGAGGAGATTATTGTTAATAGTTTAACTGATGTAAAAGAAGGAAACAGCTGAATTAGATGAGATCAGTGGATGATATTGAGACATTTTATATTCTAATGCTGTGTCTATAAACCAAATCATAAAAGGTAAATTACTTTAACTTGCATTTGATCATTTTTTAAACATTTTATCAGATTAAAAATCTCCTGGAGGCTTAAAAAGCTCCCAGTGCTTCAGAAGTGTTTGCTGTAGAGGTTTGATGAAGCAGCAGATGGTCTGAACAGCTCAGATCCAGTGTTTCTCTGATTTCACGCCGTCTCTGCGGTTCGCCGACATTCCCTGAAGCACCAACACTTGTTTTGTGGTCTGCTCCTCAGAGAGCTGCAGGAAAGCTGAAGCTTCCAAGGTGAAGGTGGCGGGTCAGGAGGGGCTACACGGACACAACCTGAACATCCCGCAAATAATCACCACCCCAGAACCCGAGGCCAACACTCTGATGGTCCCAGAGATCAGGTAACAGCAGGCTGGCCTCAAGGGGGCGCCGTTGCAGGTGCAGGTAAAATGTTTCATAGGTTTATACATGAGGGCGTTCAGAGTAAAACGAAAGGCGATCATTTCATGCCAAAGACATGAATTTATTGACAGGATCATCTATGGGTCACATATCATTGAAAGAAAAGTTTAAATAATGATTTAAAACAAATTAAAGAACCCATAAAATGACAAAAAGGAAGAGAAAACAGAGAACTTTCCAAAAAGATCAGAAGAAGGCAGAAATATTTCTGTAGTAGTAAAGCTGGACCTCTGGTTCAGAACTGTTCTGGTTGATCTGAAGAAAACTGATGAATAAAACCAGAAACCTTAGATTCACCTTGTTCCTCTTATCAACTGAAGATTGTTAAGTTAATCATGGCATCCAGTTCCATGATCCCTGGGATGAGAGACCGGTCCCTGGGATGACAGACCGGTCCCTGGGATGACAGACCGGTCCCTGGGATGACAGACCGGTCCCTGGGATGAGAGACCGGTCCCTGGGATGACAGACCGGTCCCCTGGGATGACAGACCGGTCCCTGGGATGACAGACCGGTCCCTGGGGACGGTCCCTGGGATGACAGACCGGTCCCTGGGATGAGAGACCGGTCCCTGGGATGACAGACCGGTCCCTGGGATGACAGACCGGTCCCTGGGATGACAGACCGGTCCCTGGGATGACAGACCGGTCCCTGGGATGACAGACCGGTCCCTGGGATGACAGACCGGTCCCTGGGATGACAGACCGGTCCCTGGGATGACAGACCGGTCCCTGGGATGACAGACCGGTCCCTGGGATGAGAGACCGGTCCCTGGGATGACAGACCGGTCCCTGGGATGAGAGACCGGTCCCTGGGATGACAGACCGGTCCCTGGGATGAGAGACCGGTCCCTGGGATGACAGGACCGGTCCCTGGGATGAGAGACCGGTCCCTGGGATGACAGACCGGTCCCTGGGATGAGAGACCGCGTCCCTGGGATGACAGACCGTCCTGGGATGAAGAACGGCCTGGATTACATGACCGTCCCTGGATGAGAGACCGTTCCCTGGGATACACCGGTCCTGGATAAGACCGTTTCCCAGTTTGACAGACCGTTCCCTGGTATGACAGAACCAGTGCTTCCCTGATTGGTTTATATTTTTATTGTTTTTGAGGAGATATTGTTACTAGTTACTGATGTAAAAAGGAAACGCTGAATTGATGATCAGTGGTGATTGACTTAATTCTAATGTGTGTCTAAAACCAAATCATAAGGTAAATTACTTAACTTGGATTTGATCATTTTTTAACTTTATCAGATTAAAAATCTCCTGGGGCTTAAAAAGCTCCCAGTGCTTCAGAAGTGTTTGCTGTAGACGGTCCCTGATGAAGCAGCAGACTGGTCTGACGCTAGATCAGTGTTCTTGATTCACGCCGTCCCTGCGGTTCGCCGACATTCCCTGAGAGCACCAACCTTGTTTTGTGGTCCTCTCTCGAGAGCTGCAGAAGCTGAAGTTCCATGGTGAAGGAGCGGGTCATGGAGGGGTACACGGACACACCTGAACTCCCGGAATAACACACCCAGAACCCGAGGCCAACACTCTGATGGTCCCAGAGTAGGGTAACAGCCAGGCTGGCCTCAAGGGGTGCGCCGGTGCAGGTGCAGGTAAATGTTTCATAGGTTTACTGAGGGCGTCAGAGTAAAAGAAGGCGATCATTCATGCCAAGGACATGAATTTATGACAGGATCATCTATGGGTCACTATCATTGGGAAGAAGTTATATGTTAACAAGATTAAAGACCCCATAAATGACAAAAGGAGACGGAAAACAGAGAATTTCCAAAGATCAGAAGAGGCACGAATATTTCTGTGAGTAGTAAAGCTGGACCTGGTCAGACTGTTTGGTTGACTGAAGAAAACTGAGAATAACCAGAACCTTAGATTACACCTGTTCCCTTATCAATGAAGATTGAAGTATCATGGCATCCGTTCCATGATCCCTGGGATGAGAGACGGTCCCTGGGATGACAGAACCGGTCCCTGGGATGACAGACCGGTCCCTGGGATGACAGACCGGTCCCTGGGATGAGAGACCGGTCCCTGGGATGACAGACCGGTCCCTGGGATGACAGACCGGTCCCTGGGATGACAGACCGGTCCCTGGGATGACAGACCGGTCCCTGGGATGAGAGACCGGTCCCTGGGATGACAGACCGGTCCCTGGGATGACAGACCGGTCCCTGGGATGACAGACCGGTCCCTGGGATGACAGACCGGTCCCTGGGATGACAGACCGGTCCCTGGGATGACAGACCGGTCCCTGGGATGACAGACCGGTCCCTGGGATGACAGACCGGTCCCTGGGATGACAGACCGGTCCCTGGGATGAGAGACCGGTCCCTGGGATGACAGACCGGTCCCTGGGATGAGAGACCGGTCCCTGGGATGACAGACCGGTCCCTGGGATGAGAGACCGGTCCCTGGGATGACAGACCGGTCCCTGGGATGAGAGACCGGTCCCTGGGATGACAGACCGGTCCCTGGGATGAGAGACCGGTCCCTGGGATGACAGACCGGTCCCTGGGATGACAGACCGGTCCCTGGGATGAGAGACCGGTCCCTGGGATGACAGACCGGTCCCTGGGATGACAGACCGGTCCCTGGGATGACAGACCGGTCCCTGGGATGACAGACCGGTCCCTGGGATGACAGACCGGTCCCTGGGATGACAGACCGGTCCCTGGGATGAGAGACCGGTCCCTGGGATGACAGACCGGTCCCTGGGATGACAGACCGGTCCCTGGGATGACAGACCGGTCCCTGGGATGACAGACCGGTCCCTGGGATGAGAGACCGGTCCCTGGGATGACAGACCGGTCCCTGGGATGAGAGACCGGTCCCTGGGATGACAGACCGGTCCCTGGGATGAGAGACCGGTCCCTGGGATGACAGACCGGTCCCTGGGATGAGAGACCGGTCCCTGGGATGAGAGACCGGTCCCTGGGATGACAGACCGGTCCCTGGGATGACAGACCGGTCCCTGGGATGACAGACCGGTCCCTGGGATGACAGACCGGTCCCTGGGATGACAGACCGGTCCCTGGGATGACAGACCGGTCCCTGGGATGAGAGACCGGTCCCTGGGATGACAGACCGGTCCCTGGGATGACAGACCGGTCCCTGGGATGACAGACCGGTCCCTGGGATGACAGACCGGTCCCTGGGATGACAGACCGGTCCCTGGGATGAGAGACCGGTCCCTGGGATGACAGACCGGTCCCTGGGATGACAGACCGGTCCCTGGGATGACAGACCGGTCCCTGGGATGAGAGACCGGTCCCTGGGATGACAGACCGGTCCCTGGGATGAGAGACCGGTCCCTGGGATGAGAGACCGGTCCCTGGGATGACAGACCGGTCCCTGGGATGACAGACCGGTCCCTGGGATGAGAGACCGGTCCCTGGGATGACAGACCGGTCCCTGGGATGAGAGACCGGTCCCTGGGATGACAGACCGGTCCCTGGGATGACAGACCGGTCCCTGGGATGACAGACCGGTCCCTGGGATGACAGACCGGTCCCTGGGATGAGAGACCGGTCCCTGGGATGACAGACCGGTCCCTGGGATGACAGACCGGTCCCTGGGATGAGAGACCGGTCCCTGGGATGACAGACCGGTCCCTGGGATGACAGACCGGTCCCTGGGATGACAGACCGGTCCCTGGGATGACAGACCGGTCCCTGGGATGACAGACCGGTCCCTGGGATGAGAGACCGGTCCCTGGGATGACAGACCGGTCCCTGGGATGACAGACCGGTCCCTGGGATGACAGACCGGTCCCTGGGATGAGAGACCGGTCCCTGGGATGACAGACCGGTCCCTGGGATGAGAGACCGGTCCCTGGGATGACAGACCGGTCCCTGGGATGAGAGACCGGTCCCTGGGATGACAGACCGGTCCCTGGGATGACAGACCGGTCCCTGGGATGAGAGACCGGTCCCTGGGATGACAGACCGGTCCCTGGGATGACAGACCGGTCCCTGGGATGACAGACCGGTCCCTGGGATGACAGACCGGTCCCTGGGATGACAGACCGGTCCCTGGGATGACAGACCGGTCCCTGGGATGAGAGACCGGTCCCTGGGATGAGAGACCGGTCCCTGGGATGACAGACCGGTCCCTGGGATGACAGACCGGTCCCTGGGATGACAGACCGGTCCCTGGGATGAGAGACCGGTCCCTGGGATGAGAGACCGGTCCCTGGGATGAGAGACCGGTCCCTGGGATGAGAGACCGGTCCCTGGGATGACAGACCGGTCCCTGGGATGAGAGACCGGTCCCTGGGATGACAGACCGGTCCCTGGGATGACAGACCGGTCCCTGGGATGAGAGACCGGTCCCTGCGATGAGAGACCGGTCCCTGGGATGACAGACCGGTCCCTGGGATGAGAGACCGGTCCCTGGGATGACAGACCGGTCCCTGGGATGACAGACCGGTCCCTGGGATGAGAGACCGGTCCCTGGGATGACAGACCGGTCCCTGGGATGAGAGACCGGTCCCTGGGATGACAGACCGGTCCCTGGGATGAGAGACCGGTCCCTGGGATGACAGACCGGTCCCTGGGATGAGAGACCGGTCCCTGGGATGAGAGACCGGTCCCTGGGATGAGAGACCGGTCCCTGGGATGAGAGACCGGTCCCTGGGATGAGAGACCGGTCCCTGGGATGAGAGACCGGTCCCTGGGATGACAGACCGGTCCCTGGGATGAGAGACCGGTCCCTGGGATGAGAGACCGGTCCCTGGGATGAGAGACCGGTCCCTGGGATGACAGACCGGTCCCTGGGATGACAGACCGGTCCCTGGGATGACAGACCGGTCCCCTGGGATGAGAGACCGGTCCCTGGGATGACAGACCGGTCCCTGGGATGAGAGACCGGTCCCTGGGATGAGAGACCGGTCCCTGGGATGAGAGACCGGTCCCTGGGATGACAGACCGGTCCCTGGGATGAGAGACCGGTCCCTGGGATGACAGACCGGTCCCTGGGATGAGAGACCGGTCCCTGGGATGAGAGACCGGTCCCTGGGATGACAGACCGGTCCCTGGGATGACAGACCGGTCCCTGGGATGAGAGACCGGTCCCTGGGATGACAGACCGGTCCCTGGGATGAGAGACCGGTCCCTGGGATGAGAGACCGGTCCCTGCGATGAGAGACCGGTCCCTGGGATGACAGACCGGTCCCTGGGATGAGAGACCGGTCCCTGGGATGACAGACCGGTCCCTGGGATGAGAGACCGGTCCCTGGGATGACAGACCGGTCCCTGGGATGAGAGACCGGTCCCTGGGATGACAGACCGGTCCCTGGGATGAGAGACCGGTCCCTGGGATGAGAGACCGGTCCCTGGGATGAGAGACCGGTCCCTGGGATGAGAGACCGGTCCCTGGGATGAGAGACCGGTCCCTGGGATGACAGACCGGTCCCTGGGATGAGAGACCGGTCCCTGGGATGAGAGACCGGTCCCTGGGATGAGAGACCGGTCCCTGGGATGACAGACCGGTCCCTGGGATGACAGACCGGTCCCTGGGATGACAGACCGGTCCCTGGGATGAGAGACCGGTCCCTGGGATGACAGACCGGTCCCTGGGATGAGAGACCGGTCCCTGGGATGAGAGACCGGTCCCTGGGATGAGAGACCGGTCCCTGGGATGACAGACCGGTCCCTGGGATGAGAGACCGGTCCCTGGGATGACAGACCGGTCCCTGGGATGACAGACCGGTCCCTGGGATGAGAGACCGGTCCCTGGGATGAGAGACCGGTCCCTGGGATGAGAGACCGGTCCCTGGGATGACAGACCGGTCCCTGGGATGACAGACCGGTCCCTGGGATGAGAGACCGGTCCCTGGGATGACAGACCGGTCCCTGGGATGACAGACCGGTCCCTGGGATGACAGACCGGTCCCTGGGATGACAGACCGGTCCCTGGGATGAGAGACCGGTCCCTGGGATGACAGACCGGTCCCTGGGATGAGAGACCGGTCCCTGGGATGAGAGACCGGTCCCTGGGATGAGAGACCGGTCCCTGGGATGAGAGACCGGTCCCTGGGATGACAGACCGGTCCCTGGGATGACAGACCGGTCCCTGGGATGACAGACCGGTCCCTGGGATGAGAGACCGGTCCCTGGGATGAGAGACCGGTCCCTGGGATGAGAGACCGGTCCCTGGGATGACAGACCGGTCCCTGGGATGAGAGACCGGTCCCTGGGATGAGAGACCGGTCCCTGGGATGACAGACCGGTCCCTGGGATGACAGACCGGTCCCTGGGATGACAGACCGGTCCCTGGGATGACAGACCGGTCCCTGGGATGACAGACCGGTTGTGTTTGTCTTCTTGGAAAAATGGCAAAGTGGAGGATGAGAGGATTGTTACCCTGTTAACAGCATTTAATTTAGGGACAAGCTAAAAGTCCAGCTGTCGGAAATATGAACATAAGAACATGTAAATTACAGAGTCGTCTGCATAGAGAATGATTAAATAATGAAAGCCTGGCTTCAGGGGGGCTTCAGGGGGGGGTCCCTGCTCCGCCATACTGGCTGACGTCATGTGCCTCAATGTTTCCGTCATCATGGGGACATAGTGAGTCTTCAGCTGTAAGGAGACGGAGGCTTCGTTTTTCTTTGCTCTGCAGTGTCTGTAACTGTGACTGGTTTAAATTTGCTATTAATATGTTCCAAAGAAGTGAAAAAAGACAATCCACAGGACATTTTTCTTCCCATCCAGGAATCTTTCTCAACTAAAAATGTCTGGATTAGCGTTGAGGTCCAAGCTTTATAGAGTAGCCCAACGAAGCCTTGATATGGCTGAGAAAACATAGAAACTCAACAATAGAAGGTCCACTCCATTGCTAAGGGGTCAGCCTGCAATACTGGCCTATGCCTCTGAAAGGGGAGTGGTCAGGGTCATCGTTGGACTGGCTGAGCTGCTTCCCTGCAGGGCGATGAGGATTGAGACGATAGGAATCAAATATGCTTAAATAATCCTACTATAACTTAACTTCCTTATTTCTGTTGTTTTCTACACAAAGTGAAATTAGTTATAAATCTGTATAGATTTGTTTTTTTTTTATTATATACTGAACAGCTACTTTAACAAAGTAATTAAAAGACACACTATGTTTAATTCCATATAAAATAATAACGCTGTCCCCATAAAAGCTCTGAGGGCCGCAGCGACGTGTTGAGATGAGTGGCGGGAGTTTAGTGAGGTCATGATGACATAAAAAGGCAGCCAACCTAGCATAGCTTATCTATAGAAGCATGGCGAGCCGATAAAATCCCTGCCTAGTTTTCCTTCATCCTGTCCGCATTAACCCAGTGATTTTCTCCCAGTCTGTGCTGTAAAGACGGACATTTAAATGGTTGAAACTAATCTCTATTCATGGTTTTACTTCCATGATTATCCGCCTCTGATGGAAGCTTAGCATAGAGAAGCTGGAAGCTCCTCCATGAACAGATCTTTTGAAGTGAAGCATTTTTCACTAAAAGGATATGACATAAAAATGTTTAGAAGAAGCAGAGTGTAGAAAAAAAGCATCACATAGATCCAGTTTATGCAGTTTATCAATAAAATAAATGTGATTTTGGGGTGAACTACACTAAACTTCTAGGTGTTCTAGGTCCTACTTCCCAAAGCTCTTTTCTGCCTGTATAGTCAGAGAATCTATGGGAGATGAAGATAAATTATCTGCTTGATGCGTTTTTCTCCACCAGAGCTGATCTGTCTGCAGGCGAGGATGATGAGGAGCTACTGAAGGTGGATTTGAAGACCTGGTCAAGTCAGGGAGACCTGCTGACTGCAGACGACGAGTAAGAAATACGAAAAAAAAAAATAGATTCCTCCTCCGGCTCTGTCTGTTATCCTCATCATCATCCTCTGCTCCTGCAGGATGCGTCCTCTCTCTGCCGCCAGCATCGGCAGCGTTGTGATCCAGGAGCGCCTGAATGAGCTGGTTAAGCTTTTTAAAGGTCGGACTGAGAGACAGAAGGACCGCCTGGTGGATCCGGATGAGTCTGAGGAGGAGAGTCCCTCAGCATGTACGTCACCCTGGATTCAGATTATTTATCTGGAGATCCAGTCACAAAAGCAGTGCCTAGAAAGTTCTGAATTTAACCTGTAGAGAAGAATGCAGGGTCCAGATTATTTCCAAAGGATAAAGAGACTTTACTGCTGTGTAGAAAGTTTGAAGTCTTTTAAAGTTCTAACCCTGTTAGAGGTTAAAGGTTTAATCGATCTGAAACTGAACGCTCAGCTATCAATGCTACCACTGACATTTAAGTCCTGGTCCCTGCAGCTCCTAGCAAAGCTCCACCACCTCCTCCTCCACCGCCTCCTCCAGAAGAAGAGAAGAAGGAAGAAGCAGCAGCGCCAGAAGAAGAGGAAGAGCTGTTCCAGTTTGAGCTCCTGGGGCATCCAGTGAAAATACCCCATCTTCCCCCGATGCCTGACTGGCTGCGAGCTATCCTGGAATATCGCTTTCCCTCCAGCATTGACCCATTCACAGGTGAGAACTTCCTGACCGTACTTCATCAAGATTCCCCTTAGCTTGCTGTTATTGCAAAATGTGTCTGGTTGTGCTCAGTCAAGCTGGGCCTGATTAGCAGAACCAGAACCAGAACCAGGGCTCAGCTTCTGGTGACCTTTCTGACTAATCATGAGGTAAAGGATAAATCCTGATTCTTTAAAACCGGAATCAGAGCTTTATTTGCCAGTTTGCTGGTGAAGGTTCTCAGTCATCCAGATAATAGTCATTCCAAAATATCAGAAATAAAAACACACTGGACTTTATTTTCCAAGTTTGAAGACGTTTGGCTTCCCATCCAGAAAGCGAAGCCATGAAGTCAACGCTGCTCCAAACGTTAGAGTTGAGAAAGCTTTCTGGATGGGAAGCCAAACATCTTCAAACTTGGGAAACAAAGTCCAGAGATTGATTTTGCTTTTTTTAAAACCTTTTTGGAATTTGCAAAGCTTGTTCAGAAAACCATTTGGTTCTTATTGGGTCTCAATGAAAACATTTAAGATATGAATATTTAAAAATCTGCATTTTGTATGTGTTTTACACCAGAGGAAAACTGATTCATCTGGATCCTCTGACTCTTATTCACACGGAACCACCGGAGCAAACGATTATCCCTGCGTTATCCCCGTGTAGAGGCACATTCAGGAGTGAGTTGATGTGCAGGCTGCATAGTGATGGTGTGATCAGGGTGTATAGAACAAACCAAAACTTGCAGTTGACACAAAGCAAATTTCTTGTCAATCCGTGTTTCCTCAGGCAGTAAGGGTCTGGAGGAGGATGTGATGCAGGGTACAGGAGCATAGGGCACACTAAAGGTGTTATCCCAATGTAGAGGGCGACCCTGGGGTGATGCAGAGCAAAGCAGAGTGAGGCAAGCAGAGAGAGGTGAAGAGTCCCACTGCGTCTGAGAAGTAGACGGACCGCTTTTGTGTGCGTTTACATAGCCAAACCCAGTGCAGAAGAAACAAAATATTGTTGGCAAAGGATGAAGTAGGGAATTCTGCCTTGAACGCTCTGGCATTCTTTCTGCCCGCTGGGCTTCTCCAGTGTACAGCCGTCCTCTTTTAATCCTCCACAGTTAGCTTCAAGAGGCTAGCCTCTCCCTGCTCTGGCGCTCTCTGCCCAGCGAGCGTCTCTGATCGGCCTCTGTCCTCCTCCAATCTGCCGCTGTGGTTACTTAGCTCCAGAGGGGGACATGGTCAACTGGTTTTGGTGCTCTCTCTGCTGGTTTTCTTACTCTGATTTCCCTGCTGCTACAGTCTGAGCTCCAGAATATCTTCATACCTTACCTTAAGGTTGCAGGGATCCAGCCACCTCTGGACACCCTGAACTGGGTATAGGACCAGTATAAATACAGTTACACGACTCACTCCGTTAAATCGTTGTCCACCATGTCGAGGTGAAACAGACAACTACCAGACTGAATGCCAAATTTACCGACTGTGAGAATAGCTTTCATTGGCCAGGCACATTTCTGGTACAATGAAAGGCGAGCTGTCAACTGTAAGAATATTTAAAGTAGGAAAGGAGGAAAGAGAAGAGAGAATGTCTCCTTGAACCCCAGTGGGCCTCAGCAGATGGCCGCTCACACTGAGCCTGGTTCTGCTGGAGGTTTCTTCCTGTTCAAAGGGAGTTTTTCCTCTCCACTGTCGCTACAAGCATGCTTAGTGTGAGGGATTGCTGAAGAGTCAATGAGTCGATGCAATCAGCTGGTTTTCCTTAGATAGAAAACTTTGAATCAATCTGACTGGATGATCTGGTTGATCTGGATCTATAAAGTGACCTGAGATGACATGTTGTGAATTGGAGCTATAGAAATAGATTGAATAGAATTTAATTGGAATCCATCTCAGTAACAGTGGAATTCTGTTTCTGTCCCAGAGTAAAATGTTGGTTTTCCATTGTGTCGTTTTATCAAAGATGATTCTGTTCATGAAGTTAGCAGAACATTCCTTATTCTATTGAATATCTGCTTTGCTAAGAGAGATAAAACTGAACTCTCCTGTTTGCTTCATGACCAGACCAGTCCAGTTTCTGCTCCTTGTTTGTGTCCCGGTTGGTTTCCACCATCAAACAGCGTTGAAATAAACTCAGCTTTTCCACACTTCCTCCCTCAGATCTGATCTATGTCATCTGGCTGTTCTTCGTGGTGGCGGCCTGGAACTGGAATGTGTGGCTGATCCCTGTCCGCTGGGCGTTCCCCTATCAGACACCTGAGAACATCCACCTGTGGCTGCTGATGGACTACACCTGTGACTTCATCTACATCGCAGACATCCTCATCTTCCAGCCCAGGCTGCAGTTTGTCCGTGGGGGAGACATCGTGGTCCGTAAACAGACAGAGAAAAACGTCTTTCTCATTCTGTCCTTGCATTGCATGCACCTTTAACTGGTTTAACTGGTTTTATTGACAGTGTGATAAAAAGGACATGAGAGAACATTACATGACCACTGAGAGGTTCAAGGTGAGAACAAGTTTGTCTCTATCGTCTCTTTTATCTTCTTTGCTTATTGCTATTTAAAGTAAATCTCCTGAATCGGTAAATTAGGGCATTCTTAGTAGTTTGGTTGTGATCCACTGAGCAGACGGCTTAATGTTTGGTTCCAGATGGATGTCATCAGTCTATTTCCCATGGAGATATTATACTACTTCACTGGGGTGAACTCTCTGCTTAGATTCCCTCGTCTGCTGAAGGTGAGATCATTTCCTTTTGCTTTATTTGGTTCAAAATGTCCAGATAAAGATTTCTCAGTGTTGCTTCTCTTCCAGTACATGGTGTTCTTTGAGTTCAACGACAGAATGGAGGCCGTGATGAAGAAGGCCTACATCTACAGGTGAGGAACCAGAGAAATCCAAAACTCATCCATCTATCCTTTTTCCTTTAGCCCACTTGACTCTTATTTAATCACCTCTTGCAAGGCTCTGTGACGCTTTTATGTCAGTTAGATCACAAGAACCAAGAAGATCTTAATTAGCAACCATGATCTGAAAGCTTAAATACCCAGAAGGAAAATCCTTTAGGAACCCCAGCAGCTGTTACCTGCTGTACCTTTTCTTCAAACGTGTCCCATTGTTTCACCTGTTGTTGTGTGTCAGGGTAATTCGGACCTCTACCTACCTGCTGTACTCTCTGCACATCAACGCCTGTCTCTTCTACTGGGGCTCCGACTATGAAGGCCTTGGATCCACCAAATGGGTCTACGATGGAAGAGGCAACGCGTAAGACCGTCTGCAGCGATGAGCTTCTGCTTTTTTCATTCAGTTATTCAAGCATTGGGTCACACATCCCAATATCTACGACAAATACAGAAACCCAGGAGTTCCTGAATGTGTGCGATTAGACCAAACGATTAACAATGAGGTCACATTTCTTCACCCGAACACTTCATCAAACCATTTTTATAATAAAGAGATATTTATTCATCAATTCTGCCTAACACTGAAAAAACCCACTTTGACTCTAGCTTAAGGTTTGAGGAATGAAACAATAAAAATTTTGATAGTTTCTGAGATGTTCATTTGTGATAGCGTATAGGGGCATGCCAAAAAAATGAAAAATCAAACCACTGGACTTTGTTTCCAAGTTTAAAGACGTTTCTCTTCCCATCCACAAAGCTCTCTTAATGAAAAATGACAGAAATATTAGAATCAGATTCTGATATCAGAAATACTTTAATAGTGTTGAGTTCCAGGTTTTATACAGTATTCCAACAAAGCCTTGTTTTTGCTTAGAAATAATTAAAATTGAACCGGACAAACGGGTCCCCCCCTTTGGAATGGGGGTTGGTTTGGCTTCTTTGTTAGCCTGCAATGCCCCATACCTGTCTATGTCTCTGAAAGGGAGCGTATAGGGGCATGTATTGGGACAACACTAAGCTTCATCTTCTTCCTAACCGTTTAGCTGATGGTAAAAACACCACATCAAGTAAAACCTGAAGATCTTCTCCAGCCACAAAACAGGCCTAAATCAGACATTAGCTTAGCTTTCCTGACAATGTTTGGACACCTATCCAGCAGTCGTTGTTAAGTCTCTGCTCGCATTAGAGCTCCAGCGATTTAAGCCTATTTTGTGCTTACCGTGACCCAAATGAAGACGAAGACACAATGAAGATGTTCTGGCTTGTTTTTGGACTTCCTGTCAGTGATGAGAGGATTTCATGTTTACAGTTACATCCGCTGTTACTACTTCGCTGTAAAGACGCTAATCACCATCGGCGGACTGCCAGACCCAACAACTGTCTTTGAGATCTGCTTCCAGCTCATCAATTACTTTGTGGGCGTGTTTGCTTTCTCCATCATGATCGGTCAGGTTGGTCCAACAACAAACTGTTTAGGAGTTCTGGTTCTGTTTTGACGGGTTGGTTTGGGGAGTATTTTCTTACATTAATCTTGGCTCACTTGTTTTTGGTTTGATTTCTCCGTCACAGATGAGAGATGTAGTCGGAGCAGCAACAGCGGGTGAAAATTACTACCGGGCCTGTATGGACAGCACTGTCAAGTATATGAACTCCTACAACATCCCCAGAGAAGTCCAGAACCGCATCAAGACTTGGTACGACTACACCTGGAAGATCCAGGGCATGCTGGGTAAGCAGCAGAACGGAGATACTGAAAACAAGAAGGCAATCCAGAAAGTTCTGAACAACTGTCCATGATGAGCATCGAAGTTCGAGACAATCAGGCAATGATAATCTAAACCTCAGTTTTCAGGCAGTGAGTCCCGTATCACTATACCCATGGAGGGGTAATTTTTGCAGAACTAGACGGTTCTGTTGCATTCAGGCAGGTTTATGTCAGTTTATTTTCTTTCTATGGTATCAGATAGTCATCGTATTCTTCAGGAAGCAGTTTCTATGATGTTGCACTAATCAGGAGGCATTCAGTCTCCCTGAAGACCTCCTCACAATGGACCAATAGTTCACCATATGACAGAAAGACTACATGGTTTTCTGGGTGCTTTTAGAAACCCAGGTGATGGTGCAGGTTATCTGAGCATTAGAAACAAGACTAGACTTCCTGTGGGGAAGTATTGGTGCGGCCATCATGGCCCCGGGTGGAGTTTAAAGACACCAGAGGCAGGTGCTCCACCCATGTGGATTCCGGCATGCACAGATGTGACTTGGTCAGGACCGGAACAGTTCATTATGAACATCATGATGTTCTAGAAATTTTACAGACAGATTGTATGTGTTCTTAGCATTCTGCCTCATAGTCTTATAACCCTACAGCCAATAGGTTGGTGTCATGTGGCTACATCAAACAATCCATGCAACCACAAAGCTATAAATGCCAGGCTAACAGGTTTAGGCAGAACATCTTAGCCAAGGGGTGATGGTGGTGGAGCTCTGGTATGTAGGAGATTGGACTAAACATCTATTAAGTTGGTAACTAAGCAAATAGGAGCAACATAATTGCTTTCTTCCTGAAGTAGCTTCAGTTTTGTTTTTGTTTTTTTCATCTGATCTGGCCTCAATCTTGGGGCGACGGTGGCACCGGATGCCGAAGGTTGCCCTGCAACCGTAGGGTTGTTGGTTTTAAGCCCCAGCTCTGGCTTCTAGTGTCACTGTGTCCTTGGGAAGACACTTTACCTGCATTTCCTACTGATGGCGGTTAGAGGGCCCGGTGTACGGCAGCCTCACTTCTGTCAGTGGAAATTTAGTTTGCCACAATCAGTGTGTCAGTGTGTGAGTTAATGGGAGAATGACTTAATTTGATGAAAAGCACTTTGGTCAAGTCTCCTGATTTGATAAAGTGCTATATAAGTACAACCCAAGCCAATCTGCCAGAAAGGCGAGAGAAATCTAATATGGAGGGATCCCACCTGAAGAAACCACTCTGCTTTAGCTTCCATTCTCTGCTGACAGAGCTGCCAGGATCCTGAAAGCAAAGGAAACCTACAGTATTATGATCTCTGACAAATCTAGAGAGACCGTAGGGTGAGGATAAACGTCAACAGCGTTCCTGAACGCCCCATGGTGAGTTCATGGTGACTGTGTGTTTCCAGATGAACAGGAGCTGCTGATTCAACTACCTGCTAAAATGAGGCTGGACATTGCTGTAGACGTCAACTACTCCATCGTCAGCAAAGTGGCACTTTTTCAGGTGAGAAACTAAGAACCGCTGGACCAGCGTCAAACAGCTGCTACAGAGAACAGCCGAGCATGAAAATCTGGCCGTGTTTGTGTCTTGCAGGGCTGCGACAGGCAGATGGTGTTCGACCTGTTGACCAGGCTGAAGTCTGTTGTGTACCTGCCTGGAGACTTTGTGTGTAAAAAGGTCAGAGCTCATCTTCTGTGTTGGTTTGGGAGCTTCTGCTGAGCTGAACGTGGCACTGAAATGGCGTCCGTGTGTTTCAGGGGGAGATTGGAAGGGAGATGTATATCATCAAGCAAGGGGAAGTTCAGGTGGTTGGCGGTCCTGACCTGCAGACCGTGTTCGTCACCATCAGAGCTGGCTCTGTGTTCGGAGAGATCAGGTCAGAAACTCTGCAGACTCACAGAAAGGCTTAAAGACTGCAGATAAAATTTGAGTTTAAAGTTTGCTGATCAATATCCTGACAGACTTTCTCTCTGATTGGTTAGTCTGCTAGCCGGGGGTGGGGGAAACCGGAGAACAGCCAACGTGAAGGCTCATGGATTCGCCAACCTCTTCATTCTGGATAAGAAGGACCTGGCAGAGATCCTGGTCCATTATCCCGAGTCCCAGAAACTCCTGCGAAAGAAGGCCAAGTAAGATCCGGGGACACCAAACTGGACCTGGTTCTGTGATGTGATTGGTTACTATTGATGGGGGTTAAAGAGAAGCTTGGTTCTCATTTGGGTTTTATTACTTTATAAAATATTAGTTTGAATATTTTATCATACAATGCAGAAGACATCAGTTTGATCCTTGAAGGTCTACCGGAACAGCAAATGAACCTCAGGAAATGTGAGGTCACAGTGGCTCATTGGTTGGACAGTTTAGATGATGTCACACAGCATCATCAGATCCGGTCATTGTACTTCCTGGTTCTGTCTCTTAAAGCTCACAGAGACCGAAGCGTTTAATGTGATTAGTTTGACGGATTCATTAGTGACGCCCTGTGTGGATCAGACTCAGCATCACCCGCCGCAGGTTCTAGAAGACGTAGAGGGACATATCAGCGGGTCAGAGCCACCAGAGTCCAAAGGAAGCGGACGATTTGGCAAACTTCTATAAAAGTTCTGGATTCCAGCCTCAGACATTTATACTGGTTTCCTCCGTTCTCCTTCCTGTGTCTGATGTGTCCTCGACAGGATTACTCCCATCTCTAATCAGCTCAAGCTGCTCGCTCTACTTTGTCCAGGAGAACCAGGTCACATGATCTCTGTGATCCTCCTCAGGTTTTCTGCTCAGTCAGACAGAATGTGACGTCCCACTTTGGGATGCAGACCTTAAACGTGTCGGTTGGACCTCAGTGTGGTCAGGCTTCCTGTCTGCCTCTCTCTGCGCAGGAAAATGCTGACCAAGGACAAGAAGCCGGAGGAGAAGGAGACACGTAAGGAGGCAGCGGAGGTCATCCCGCCCCGACCAGACACCCCCAAACTGTTCAAGGCTGCTCTGAAGGTGACGGAGCAGGCGGGCATTGAGGGGACCTTCGCCAAGCTGAAGAAGGTCTACAAACCATCTGAGGCCCAAACAGAGGTACAGGAGTTTAAGGAGGGGAGGAAAGGAAGGAGGATAGGAAGCTTAACAATCGATAAAGAGAAATAAGTGACATGAGGAGAAGTTATTGTCAGGTCTATGGGGGGGTGTTATCTTGCTCTTTCCTCTTTATGGAATTGTTGAGTTTTAACCAAATAACTGCCTCCTCTCCTCCATCTGTGTTTAATCAGGCTCCTCCCCCAATCTCTCCGGTCCCGCCCCCTTCTCCGATGCACCGCCGCTCTCCGGTCCCCCGGAGCCCGGCTCCAGAGGACAGAGACGAGTCTGTGGCAGAGACAGCGGACAGCTCCGTCATCATCAGGATGACGCCACGCAAGGAAGGGGAGGAGCTTCTGACTGTGGAGGTGACAGCAGAAGCAGCGAAGAAGGAGACGAAAGAGGAGACGAAAAAAGAGGATTAATGAATCAAATTCAGCACTTTTTAATTTTTTGCTTTTCTTCATCACCATTTGAGTTTGTTTGGGAAACTGCAGCAGCGCATGGCCACATGTGACACGCCTGAATGAGGGGCTTCTGCTCCCCCAGGAAGACAAAACATCCTATTAGGAGCCGTGATGAAAGAAACTCCATTTCCCAGAGTTCCTTGCAGCTTTAACATAATGCTTCCTTCACTGAACTGAAGCTTCTAGATGCAGCGCTGTGTTGTGAGAGGATGATTGATCTGCTCCGTAGCTCCAACAAACATAAAGCTTTCAGTTACAGTTTCTTTGGAAAAAATATTTTTAAAATTGTTTCTGACTCATCTATGTCTCTGAGGGATGAACTTGCTTATGACTTGAAATTCTGTTAAACTGTAAACTGATGGCCATTGTTCTGACTAGCAGCCATGAAGGTCAATAAATATCCAGAAACAAAAAGCAGACATTTGTATGTTTCAGGGTGATTCTAACTGTTTTCCAGTTGTAGCCTCTAGGGGGCGCCATTTATCCTTTTCTCTCTATTTCCATCTTTGCCACCTTTACATCCAACACTATTCAGCTATAAGGAATTACTGAGTCTGAAAAATATTCCCCAATATGAAAAATGTCCAGTTTTATTGGAGCTCTGTGTTTCTAAAAGATTAAACATGCAGCTTTGTTAAAGTTTGCTGTTTGAGCAGAAAGCATCTCCTAGATGTTTTTATTAGGATGAATCCCTGAACTTAGAGCTTCAGGAAACAGGAAGGGCTCGCTGTTCCGCTCAGAGCTGCAGAGGAAACATGGACAAACTAGGAAAGGAGGAAAAGATAAACAACCTGGAACAGGAAGCTGCTGATTAGTGGGAGAGAAGAAGACTGAGGAGCTGCTTTAATCATGGCTTTGTCTGCAAGGGTTTCTGGCTGTGCTGGAAAAAAAACACAAGCTTCTGATGACTAATAAGGTCGTTAATCATCAGGCATTCGTTAATAAACTGTTTATAAACTGGTTATTCTCTGCAGAGCTCAGGATGGCACACTGGGAAAAGATCCAGGTCTTTGATAGAACTCGGTTTCCCAGAGTTCAGCTCTACAGCTATGGAGTGAACTTTGTTTCAGTATTGTTGCAAGAAAAAAACACATTTTGCAAAGGAAAAAAAAGTGCAATTCAGAAACTAAACTTTGAAAAAAAATGTTAATGAAAAAAATGTTTTGAAAGTAGGATGGATATTAGGGCCAGGGTAAAGATTTTTTTTTCTTCTATTTAGAGGATAAAGTTAAGTTACAAGAATAAAGTCGTAAAATTACAAAAATAAAGTGGTAATATTACGGAAAAAAAAGTCACAACGAGAGTAGTCATAAAATTACGGGAATTAAGTCATAATATTAACAGAATAGTCCAAAATTTACGGGAAACCAGTAGTATTTTATGACAGCTCTCAGAAGAATCCCTTCTTCCCTAAAATGAGGAATGTGGAGCATCATGGGAAGTTCTACTTTAGCATCGGTTTGACGAATTAGGAAATCTTTAAACTGGGCAGGATGTCAAAGTGGACTCTGGCTGCTGATTGGTGGAGCGGGTCGGCCATCATCTGCTGGGCGGAGCTCCAAGCTTTCTTTTCTTGTGGTATGATGACTTTATCCTAGTAATATTACGACTTTATCCTAGTAATATTACGACTTTATCCTAGTAATATTACGACTTTATTCTCGTAATGTCACGAATTTATTCTCGGAATATCACAAGTTTATTCTCATAATATTACGACTTTATTCTCGGAATATTACAAGTTTATTCTCGTAATGTGATGACTTTATTCTCGCAATAGTACGACTTTATTCTCAAAATATTACAAGTTTATTCTCGCATTGTTACAACTTTATCCCCGGAACATTACAAGTTTATTCTCGTAATATTATGACTTTATTCTCGTAATGTTATGACTTTATCCTCAGAGTATTACAAGTTTATTCTCGTAATGTTACGACTTTATTCTCGCAATAGTACAACTTTATTCTCAAAATATTACAAGTTTATTCTCGCATTGTTACAACTTTATGCTCGGAACATTACAAGTTTATTCTTGTAATGTTATCACTTTATTCTCGCAATGTTACGACTTTATTCTCGCAATAGTACGACTTTATTCTCAAAATATTACAAGTTTATTCTCGCATTGTTACAACTTTATTCTCGGAACATTACAAGTTAATTCTCGTAATATTATGACTTTATTCCCGTAACTTTATCCTCAGAGTATTAATAGTTTATTCTTGTAAAGTTACGACTTTATTCTCAAAATATTACAAGTTTATTCTCATAATGTTACAACTTTATTCTCGCAATATTACGACTTTATCCTCAGAGTATTAATAGTTTATTCTTGTAATATTACGACTTTATTCTCAGAGTATTAATAGTTTATTCTTGTAATATTACGACTTTATTCTCAAAACAAAAAAAAAATCTCTAACCCGGCCCTAATACTTAGTACTACAACAACCAGTTTCAGAAAGAAAACTTGGAGCTCCGCCCAGAAGATGATGTCAGACCAGCTCCACCAATCAGCAACCAGAGTCCACTTTGACATCCTGCCCAGTTTGATGCTGCCGCTAAAAGATTTCCTGATTCGTCAAACCGATGCTAAAGTAGAACTTCCAATTCAATTCAGTTTATTTATATAGCGCCAAATTCACAACACATGTCATCTCAAGGCACTTTACAGTTCAACCAGATCATCCAGTCAGATGATTCAAAGTTTTCTATCTAAGGAAAACCAGCTGATTGCATCGACTCATTGACTCTTCAGCAATCCCTCACACTAAGCATGCTTGTAGCGACAGTGGAGAGGAAAAACTCCCTTTGAACAGGAAGAAACCTCCAGCAGAACCAGGCTCAGTGTGAGCGGCCATCTGCTGAGGCCGACTGGGGTTCAAGGAGACAGAAGCAGACATAGAAAAAGAAGCATAGATACAAAAGGCAACTGTCAACCAGCTCCACAGGCGGCCCCGTCCAGGAAACACACAGCCAGGCAGACGAGCTCCGAGCCAGCTCCCATGTCAGAGGATGAAGAGAGCACATCCAGTTAGTCACAGTCAGAGAAACAGGACTACACTGGAAAACAGGCCGATCTCCAACATCAACATCTCCAACATCTAACTTCCCATGATGCTCCACATTCCTCATTTTAGGGAAGAAAGATCTTCTTCTGAGAGCTACTGGTTTCTCGTTACAACTTTATTCTCGAAATAGAAAAAAAATCCCCTGGATCCTCGCTCTTTTTGGCCCTCATGTCCCTCCGTTGTCTCACAAACTTGCCCTCACTTCCTCACCGCCTCGGCCGTATCTAGACCCACAGCTAGTTCCTGATTGGCCCTCTGGCGTTGTGGCGTGGAATAACATAGCGCAGACCACGCTTCAATACTGGGCAGAAATCAAAAATATCTGCGACACGCTCACTGCGACACACTGCTGGGGGAGGATAACCAGGCCTTTAGGCCTGTTTTTTTGGTTGCCACAAACTGAATAACCAATAATTTACACAGGCAACAATAATGGGACAGAATTAACTCCATAAATGTCTCCCTTTAGAACCAGCCTGGAGTTCTGCAGCGACTGAAATGATCTCTGAAGGTTCCTCTGATTCATCTGATTATGAATGATTATAGAAGCTGCAGACACTGATAGAGCAAAGATACTCTGAATAAAGTGACTGTCTGATCTGAACCCGTCGCAGCTCTGATTAAACCTGAGAATGATTCCATGATTAATCGGATTATTACTCTGCCATAGTGGTAATAATAAAACTCTCTCATACTCTGGTTGGTCTGCAGAGGTTTGTAAGCCTGTAGGTCGTCCTTGCAGAGGAACTCTGAGCTCCTCCAGTGTCTGCAGCAGAACTTTTCTAGGTTTTCTGCCAACAGTCAGAGAGATAAAAGAGGCTGTTTGTGTTCTGAGGACTGATATGAAGGAGCTGCAGCTGACTGGACGTCCTGAGAACACAAGCAGACTGAAACAGTTCCAGGAGAAAACACGCAGGTCAGAATCACATTCTCAAAGTGTTTTTATTCCTCTAGAAATAAGAAATTAGAGCCTGAGAACAGAACTCCCACCAGGGTACGGTGGGCGGAGCCTGCAGCTGTCTCACCTGGACAGGTAGGCGCTGCAGATGGAAGCAGCAGCAGATCTTCATCCATAAAGGAGCTGAGATCAGTTCCTAAGAGACAGAAACAAGGTTTCCATGAACAGGTGGATCATCCAGAGTTAGAAAGAGAATAAAATAAAACTTAATGTTTTCTAAAAGTCTGCTGCATTCAGGTTCCATTAATTAAGAGCAGAGCTTTTAACATTAAACAGTTTAAATTATCAGCTTTGTTTAGATGTTGGAAAAACATGATCAAGATTCATGAAACTTTTTAAAGTAAATGACGTAGATTAGACAAAAAAACTGTGAAAATGTTCGAGAATTCATTAGAAAATGAAAGTTTATCTTTAAAGCGACATTATTTTAACAGCATTTTAGCTTTTATTGTTTCGCATCCGGAAACTTCTGGTCTGTTTAGAGGCTTTTATGTAACTTCGCACAAACTTCTGGTTCAAACTTCTTTATTATTTAATCCTTTTATTGTTTGTCACGTGACCCAGAGCTGCGACCCGCCCTCATTTCTATAACAGCGCCGCTTTATTCCCGCCCTCACTCATTTGTCCGACGGTCTTTGAATTCATCGCCGTCAGTCCCACAGCTGAGCGGCTCAGCGCTCTGAACTCCCGCAAACACCCGCAAACTGACTGATTTTATGCGGGAGCCTCCGTCCGGACAGCGGAGCAGCCAGCGGGAGGAGGAGGAGGAGCAGCAGGAGGAGGTAAGGAGGAAGTTGCAGCTGCTGGGTCTCCGGGTCCTGCGTGGGGCTCCTCCCGCAGATCCAGCAGCTTCCACCGCTTTCATTCGGGACAAAAGCTCGCGGCCTCACCTGCTCAGCTGGGGACCCTCCACGTGTTGGTTTCCATGGAGACGGTGACGGCAGCCCTGCAGCTGTCAGTGAGGGCCCGGTTCAGTTCAAAGGGTTCCGACTGAGTGCTTAGATCTGACCGCTCAGCGGAGGGTTTATGATGCGGAGCAAGAGGCAGGGGCGGATCTAGACCAAGTATACCAGGGGGGCCAGGAGGGGCCCGGCCCAGAAAAACATCAAATAAAAAACGGAGCAAGAGATTCAAATATATAAAGAGACCTGCATGAAGTGAAATTTCTATTTAATTAGGTTTAATTAAAATTCTATGTCTTATTAAGTCAACATACATTCAGAATTTAGGAATTTTACATATTTTTTACTTAATTTAAAGTCGTAGGGAAGCGGCCGTTCCAACCGTTGCATTCCTGAATTCTCCCAGTGGCGCCCGACTTTACACCAGTGAATAAAGTGAATGTGATTGGTCCATTATCAAGGGGGCGGGATTGTTGTGGCAGAAGGTTCGCAAGCAAGTTTGGTTGTGGCCGGTTTGTGGGAAGCATCTTGCTAACCAGTTAGCATCTTAGCGCTAGCAGGTTCCCAATGGGAAATTCCATTGGGACCAAGTAGCACTAAATTGGTGACTTAGAAACGACGCTGTCAGGGAACGCTATGGACAGCGGAAACATGCAAGAGGAGGAGAGTTTAGTGTCGGAGGTCGTGGATGAGTCTCCTCCGTCATCCATTTTTTATTTAGAGGAGGAAAGCGGGGACGAAGATGTTGTGGAAGAGGACGCCAGGGCGGCAGAAGCTTGGTTTGGTGTAGAAGGCTTCCAGCCGTACATGTTTGAGCCCTTGCCTCGCAACGCTGCCAGTTCTGTTAGCTCTACGCCTGCCGAAGACACAGACCAATAAAGCCTTATTATCACCTTATTGTTTTTTAAATAATTAGTAAAACAGAATTTGTAAAGAAATAAATGAAATAGATCTACAAATTCCGGTTTTTAACACTTTTAGCCCATTTTCTGTAGTGTCCAGGATGAAATTGAATGATCGACACCAAAATTTTGACAATTGGTCCTGTCTCTGCTATTTGGCTCATGCAGAATCCCCCCCTGGCTGCTTCAGAATGGCTAGCATAGAGCATGTCCGATAATGTCCTTAAAACAACCTTAAACGTTCTTTTTTTAAAATATGCTACTCATCGGGTCGTCAGCGCTGTTCAATGACGTTCCAAAAAAAGTTTCGTAAAGAAAAAACGTTCCTGTAGTGTTTTATTTAGCATTTTGTAAATCCCATTGAGTTCTGTTGGAATAGTCAATATCCCTCCGCCACCGGAAACGGAAATGGGGCCTGTTTACACAGTTGTAGTCTTTTCGCAAGGCCCAAGTGTTTCTGCTTCACTCTGTGTACTCCGACGTCGAGGTGCTAACGTCTCTGTTAAACACTTTAAAAAACTCTGAAAATGGAATACGAAAGGTGGATTCTTCTCCTACACAGTGGTCCTACATTCCCAAAGTATAGAGACATTGTCACCAACTAGTGGTCTGGAGTGTGAAACGCTTCAGATTCGAACCGGAAGTTTATAAGCGTTTGTGATGTATCGGAAAAAATAGTTCTGGGATTTACAAAATGCTAAATAAAACAACACAGGAACGGTTTTTCTTCACGAAACTTTTTTTGGAACGTCATTGAACAGCGCTGACGACACGGTGAGTAGCATATTTAAAAAAAGAACGTTTAAGGTTGTTTTAAGGACATTATCGGACATGCACTATGGAAGCCATTCTGAAGCAGCCAGGGGGGGATTCTGCATGAGCCAAATAGCAGAGACAGGACCAAGTGTCAAAATTTTGGTGTCGATCATTCGATTTCATCCTGGACACTACAGAAAATGGGCTAAAAGTGTTAAAAACCGGAATTTTCCTTTAATACAACTATTCCTTATTTATTTACATTAATTATGTTTTTGATAAAAATCCTTTGGCTAAAATGCCATCAGAACGCTGATAATATTCAGTGTGTCTCAGCCCCCCCCCTTCAGTGTCCACCATATTGGATCAGTCCATTTGCTGCACATGTTCAGAAAGGTCCAAACAGACAGCAGCAAACCATTTGAAAACAAACCATGCAAAGAGCAGTGTTGCCAACTTAGCGCTTTAGTCGCTATATTTAGCCACTTTTCAGACCCCTCTAGCACTTTGATTTCTAAAAAGACTTTGGAGACAACATCTAAAAGCAGCGAACTCTGCTCTCCAGAGCGAGTAGATTGGTAACCCCGCCTCCTGCTCTCCTCTATCTTGTCTGCTGTCATGATTCATGCAGCTATTATTTCATCCAAATGGAAAATGGAGAACAGATAAGCAGATCATGGCTTGTCTACAGTGAAAAGAAGGACTGGGTTATTTACTTTGGCCTTTTTGGAAACACAGGAAGGAGCAATCAGCTAAGTGAGCTTAGTGCTTGGAAACAATCTTTCATTCCTTTAGAGACAGCATGAAAAGTCAGCTGAGTACAAAACATAGAGAGGAAAACAAGAAGAAAAGGGACAAGAAGAGAGGGACACAACCCAGAACAGATAATGGATGTCTATTCTATTAACATTTCTACATCTGGAGAATGGGGCTGTTCTATGCCTTCTCCATTCAGAGGGGCCCCTGCCTGTCTTCGCCTAGGGACCCAGATTTCCTAAATCCGCCCCTGCTACTGGTAATGAAGCCCGTCTCTCATTCAGCACTTTGGACCCATGTGAGATAAATAACGCTAAATGGTTTCTGTTACGGTTCCAGTGAAGTTAGAACCGGATCCTTTCGGAGTTCCACCTGGACCAGAACTGGGTTTCCTGCAGCTTGATGAAGGGGTCAGACGGGGTCAGAGTCTCACCTGCTAGAGGAGAAATTGATGGATTTAAAAACTATTCCTCTGATTCATTAATATTTCCAATCTGCAACTTTTAATTCCTCCAAAGTAGAATTATTTTAATGCTGCATAGAACTGGGAACACTGGGAACCAGAGCCCTAGATCTGTTGAAAGCATGATGTATGATGAAGGTTCTGTTATCTTGGACATATTATTAAAAGCAACGGGACTGATTGTCTCATTCTTTGCGTTAATAGAACGGGTCCCTAAAGCAACTTTACGTTGACCAACAGTTGATGGAACTGATCTGCTGCTTCATTCATGGTTTGAATGGCGCTCATTCATTAGCAGATATTGCTTTCTCTATTGGCATGATTTATAAAAAAAGTTATGCATGTGTCAATTTAAAAAGAAACCTTTATTAATACGTTGAAGGAAACATTAACATTAGACGGTGGATGGAGGAAGCAGTGAAGCGAGCGCCTCAGGTGATCTGAAAATGGCTGCTGGAGGCAATGATGAATATAGGCGTATATTCTGCTGTACAATGAGGCCTACGATTCCGTTCTTTACTGGAGGATTGAACCTATGCTGTTTCCCAGGATGCACTGCTTTCAGTGGTAACTAGGCGACTGCCAGAGAGGAACCAGAGAAACTTATCAGATCCAATCAGCCCCCCCCCCTAGTTGTGTCTGAACAATCGCAGTAGATCTAATCCTCGCATGTCTAAAATCCGGGATAATTTATCCGACTCGTGAGCATCTGGAAATAAATATCTATACCAGGGAGACTTGTTATGTCTGCATATTGCTTCAGGTTAATAGACCACATCAATTAGGCTTTATGCTTCCAAAAACAAAACAGGCATTTATTTTCTCAGGAAATACGTTATTAACCTTTAACACATTATATTTTAGTACGTTTACTATTGTAGGGAGGGAAGAACGTCAATTAGGTCTTTTTAACAAAATAAAATCGAGGGTGACGCGGATGTAGATCTGGATACGCGAATGAGCTGATGGCGCGGGCACGGGACGGATCATTGTGCTTCCGGGACGGATCATTGTGCTTCCGGGACGGATCATCGTGCTTCCGGGACGGATCATCGTGCTTCCGGGACGGATTGGGCTTCCGGGACGTATCGTGCTTCCGCGGGACGTATCGTGCTTCCGGGGGACGTATCGTGCTTCCGGGACGGATCGTGCTTCCGGGGGACGGATCGTGCTTCCGGGGGACGTATCGTGCTTCCGGGGGACGTATCGTTCTTCCGGGACGGATCGTGCTTCCAGGGGACGTATCGTTCTTCCGGGATGGATCGTGCTTCCGGGGGACGTATCGTTTTTCCGGGACGGATCGTGCTTCCGGGGGACGTATCGTTCTTCCGGGACGGATCGGGCTTCCGGGGGACGTATCGGGCTTCCGGGACGGATCGTGCTTCCGGGACGGATCGTGCTTCCGGGGAATGTATCGTTCTTCCGGGACGGATCGTGCTTCCGGGGAATGTATCGTTCTTCCAGGACGGATCGGGCTTCCGGGGGACGGATCGGGCTTCCGGGGGACGGATCGGGCTTCCAGGACGGATCGGGCTTCCCGGGGACGTATCGTGCTTCCGGGGGACGTATCGTTCTTCTGGGACGGATCGTGCATCCGGGGGACGTATCGTTCTTCCGGGGACGTATCGTTCTTCCGGGGGACGGATTGGGCTTCCGGGGGACGGATCGGGCTTCCGGGACGGATCGGGCTTCCGGGGGACGGATCGGATCGTGACAGACACCTTTCAGCCGAGCTGCTGGAGAAGAACAGCCCAACTTCTGGTCTAAAGGAGACGCCTGAGGAGGGAGTTTGTTGTGTTTGTGGCAGAATTACCCATCATGCAACAGTGCTTTTAGCAGTCTTAATGTCGGTTGCAGCAGAGAGAATGAGGTCCTGAATGAGCCGGACCTGTGGTTCTGATGTTCCAGTGATCCGTAGCGGGTCTCTGGCTGCAGATTCTGGATGTTTGTGTTGAACAGGAACAGTTTGATGTTCTGTTAACATCTAAAGCTTCCTGGCTGCAGAAGCAGCGGCGCTGACATCACAGCAGAGCTGCTTTCTGTCGTCTCCTTCTGTTTATTGCAGGTTCTGTGTTTTTGTTTCCGTCTGCGTGGCAGAACCCGCCGGCTGCAGACGTCTCTGGGGGACGGTTCTGCTGGATCCTGGTCTGCAGACTGAGGAGGAATCCTGGCAGGAGAGACGTCCTTCCTGGTTTTATCCCAGGACCTCCAACATTTGCTGATGAGCTTTTCAGATCTGTCCCCCCCCCCCCCCCCCCCCCCCCCCCCTGAAGTTCAGGTTGTTGTTCTGCTGTGAGCAGGGCTGCCAGTGAGGCGTTCAGGGGTTTCAGGGAAAGCTCAGTGTCACAGGGGGAGCTGGAGCCAGTTTGGTTCCTCAGAATTTTCCTGAATGTTGGAGCTCGTGGCAGTAAAACCAGCAGCAGTAACCCCCCCCCCACCCAGATGTTGAACAGCTGCAGCTCTCACAGCTGACTGGAAGTTTTCTGCTGAGGATTTTCCGTTGCTAAGTGAAGACCTCTGGCTTCCTGTTGGGCTGGAAGGAGGCTGCAGGGTGTGTCTGCAGACCGACCGCTGCAGCTCAGCCCTCTCTATAAATAACTGAGGGCTGCAGCCACATCACAGGAAACCTCAGCGCTCAGCGTGGAGCAGAGCTGCGCCGTTAACCGTTTACTGCCACATGGAGCAGCGCTGAGGAAAAGCTGATGGAACGACTGGAAACAAGCCGGCTGTGTCTGAGCCTTTAGCTCGTACTCTAGCAGCAGGTCGGTCTCAGACGGACAGACGGGGAAAAATTATAATCCAGACATGGTGGAAGGATCAACAGTTAGTTATGTTCAGAACCTGGAAAAATAAAGCAGGAATCAGGAGCAGCTGGTGGTCTAGTCAAAGGGTTTTTACATTTTTGATTCAGCATTTTGAAATGTTTCTCTCTTTATTTTTTATATTTTTTATAAATCTTTTTATTGAAAAGTCAGAGCTAGAAACAATAAATCATCATGGTTACAAAAAATTTTTAGTTTTTCAAAGTTTATACACACTCGACAGTGAACCTTCAGCAGACTTCAGATTTTGTCTGTTAAACGTAGGTTTGCATCAGAATAAACAAATGAATCCAGTAATCGATTAGATTAGATTAAATTAGATTAGATTAGATTAGATTAGATGTAGTAAGTAAGAATAGTTTGATCTGCATTCCAAGGTCTTCATGGTGATCAAAGGATTTTATTACTGAAAACAAAAAAACATTTCAGTCTGAAAAACTCAGACAAAGAGAAAAGATTAGGAGAATTTATTGATAAAATGACTTTAGTCTTTGGCGCTCAGACCACGGCAGGAAACATAGCGCTGAATTTAGATAGATATGGATGAACAGAGTAAAGAACAGGGCTGTTTCCCCCCCCCAGGCCTGAAACTGCTGGTTGGAGTGGAGATAGATGGAGTTGGTCAGTCTGTAGACTGCTGGTTGGAGTGGAGATAGATGGAGGTGGTCAGTCTGTAGACTGCTGGTTGGAGTGGAGATAGATGGAGGTGGTCAGTCTGTAGACTGCTGGTTGGAGTGGAGATAGATGGAGGTGGTCAGTCTGTAGACTGCTGGTTGGAGTGGAGATAGATGGACTTGGTCAGTCTGTAGACTGCTGGTTGGAGTGGAGATAGATGGAGGTGGTCAGTCTGTAGACTGCTGGTTGGAGTGGAGATAGATGGAGGTGGTCAGTCTGTAGACTGCTGGTTGGAGTGGAGATAGATGGAGGTGGTCAGTCTGTAGACTGCTGGTTGGAGTGGAGATAGATGGACTTGGTCAGTCTGTAGACTGCTGGTTGGAGTGGAGATAGATGGACTTGGTCAGTCTGTAGACTGCTGGTTGGAGTGGAGATAGATGGACTCGGTCAGTCTGTAGACTGCTGGTTGGAGTGGAGATAGATGGAGGTGGTCAGTCTGTAGACTGCTGGTGGAGTGGAGATAGATGGAGGTGGTCAGTCTGTAGACTGCTGGTTGGAGTAGAGATAGATGGAGTTGGTCAGTCTGTAGACTGCTGGTGGAGTGGAGATAGATGGAGTTGGTCAGTCTGTAGACTGCTGGTTGGAGTGGAGATGGATGGAGTTGGTCAGTCTGTAGACTGCTGGTTGGAGTGGAGATAGATGGAGGTGGTCAGTCTGTAGACTGCTGGTTGGAGTGGAGATAGATGGACTTGGTCAGTCTGTAGACTGCTGGTTGGAGTGGAGATAGATGGACTTGGTCAGTCTGTAGACTGCTGGTTGGAGTGGAGATAGATGGAGGTGGTCAGTCTGTAGGCTGCTGGTGGAGTGGAGATAGATGGAGGTGGTCAGTCTGTAGACTGCTGGTTGGAGTGGAGATAGATGGACTCGGTCAGTCTGTAGACTGCTGGTTGGAGTGGAGATAGATGGAGGTGGTCAGTCTGTAGACTGCTGGTGGAGTGGAGATAGATGGAGGTGGTCAGTCTGTAGACTGCTGGTGGAGTGGAGATAGATGGAGGTGGTCAGTCTGTAGACTGCTGGTTGGAGTAGAGATAGATGGAGTTGGTCAGTCTGTAGACTGCTGGTGGAGTGGAGATAGATGGAGTTGGTCAGTCTGTAGACTGCTGGTTGGAGTGGAGATAGATGGAGGTGGTCAGTCTGTAGACTGCTGGTGGAGTGGAGATAGATGGAGGTGGTCAGTCTGTAGACTGCTGGTGGAGTGGAGATAGATGGATGTGGTCAGTCTGTAGACTGCTGGTTGGAGAGGAGATAGATGGAGTTGGTCAGTCTGTAGACTGCTGGTGGAGTGGAGATAGATGGAGGTGGTCAGTCTTTAGACTGCTGGTGGAGTGGAGATAGATGGAGGTGGTCAGTCTGTAGACTGCTGGTTGGAGTGGAGATAGATGGAGGTGGTCAGTCTGTAGACTGCTGGTGGAGTGGAGATAGATGGAGGTGGTCAGTCTGTAGACTGCTGGTGGAGTGGAGATAGATGGAGTTGGTCAGTCTAGACTGCTGGTTGGAGTGGAGATAGATGGAGGTGGTCAGTCTGTAGACTGCTGGTGGAGTGGAGATAGATGGAGTTGGTCAGTCTCTAGACTGCTGGTGGAGTGGAGATAGATGGAGGTGGTCAGTCTGTAGACTGCTGGTGGAGTGGAGATAGATGGAGGTGGTCAGTCTGTAGACTGCTGGTGGAGTGGAGATAGATGGAGTCGGTCAGTCTGTAGACTGCTGGTGGAGTGGAGATAGATGGAGGTGGTCAGTCTGTAGACTGCTGGTGGAGTGGAGATATATGGAGTCGGTCAGTCTGTAGACTGCTGGTGGAGTGGAGATAGATGGAGGTGGTCAGTCTGTAGACTGCTGGTTGGAGTGGAGATATATGGAGTTGGTCAGTCTGTAGACTGCTGGTGGAGTGGAGATAGATGGAGTTGGTCAGTCTGTAGACTGCTGGTGGAGTGGAGATAGATGGAGGTGGTCAGTCTGTAGACTGCTGGTGGAGTGGAGATGGATGGAGTTGGTCAGTCTGTAGACTGCTGGTGGAGTGGAGATAGATGGAGGTGGTCAGTCTGTAGACGGCTGGTGGAGTGGAGATAGATGGAGGTGGTCAGTCTGTAGACTGCTGGTTGGAGAGACGGTCTGCTGAGCTTTATGGGGAGATCCAGTGGACTGCGTGAGCTGATACTAGAGCTTCACTCAGGGACCTGGAAGATGGAAGTCCAGCTGGATAACACAGGATGAGAGAACCTGTCCATGATGAGCAAGCATGAAGCGACAGTGGAGAGGAAAAACTCCCTATTGGATAGAAACCTCTGGCAGAACCAGGCTCAACATGGCGGTCTGCTGCCGGACCGGTTTAGATGAGACAGGGAACGCAGTGAGAGTCCAGGAGGAATGACGCTCTGATGAAGCTTTAGCTACGATGGTGGAGGGGGGGCTGGAGGGGGGAGGAAACGGCGTCATCTGAATGATGTCACAGCGCATCGCCGCCTGCGTACAGGAGCAGACAGGAGCGGATCGGAGGCCTTTAAATGAACTCTGGATGCTGATTGGCTTTCATGGAGGCGGGGTTCAGAGCTGATTGGCTTTCATGGGGGCGGGGTTTAGAGCTGATTGGCTTTCATGGAGGCGGGGTTTAGAGCTGATTGGCTTTCATGGGGGCGGGGTTTAGAGCTGATTGGCTTTCATGGGGGCGGGGTTTAGAGCTGATTGGCTTTCATGGAGGCGGGGTTTAGAGCTGATTGGCTTTCATGGAGGCGGGGTTTAGAGCTGATTGGCTTTCATGGGGGCGGGGTTTAGAGCTGATTGGCTTTCATGGGGGCGGGGTTTAGAGCTGATTGGCTTTCATGGAGGCGGGGTTTAGAGCTGATTGGCTTTCATGGAGGCGGGGTTTAGAGCTGATTGGCTTTCATGGAGGCGGGGTTTAGAGCTGATTGGCTTTCATGGAGGCGGGGTTTAGAGCTGATTGGCTTTCATGGAGGCGGGGTTTAGAGCTGATTGGCTTTCATGGAGGCGGGGTTTAGAGCTGATTGGCTTTCATGGAGGCGGGGTTTAGAGCTGATTGGCTTTCATGGAGGCGGGGTTTAGAGCTGATTGGCTTTCATGGAGGCGGGGTTTAGAGCTGATTGGCTTTCATGGGGGCGGGGTTTAGAGCTGATTGGCTGATAGGATGAAGCTAAATAATCAGTTTATTCGTTGAATTTCTGCTTCGGATCCATTTCTGAAAAAACAATATTTGAAAATCCATAGAGGGGCCAGTGGCCCTATAGACGTGGCCCCGCTAGCAAAGAGAAAATATAGAATAAATTTATGGGAAATAAATTCTGATTTTCAATGAAACAGAAACTAATAAGTCACCTGGACTAATTATTTTCCTTATTTTGACTGTTTTATTTTATTTCTGAATTTAAATTGAGGTTTTTTCACTTTTAGCTTCGGTCATTTTGAGATTTTTTTCTTTTAGATCTAAAGATTCTAGAGCAGAAAAGGGCATCTTGGTTCTCATAATCTATCAAGCGATGAACTTTTCCTGTTTTTCTAGTTTGTTGTTGTTGTTTACTCTTAAAACCAATTTTTACTTTATTTTTTTTAAAGTTCCATCCCCTTTAAAATCCATTTTGTGAATCATAATCTTTGTTTTCAATCATATTGGAACAAATTTCTCTTCAAATTTAAAGCAAATCCAGAAAGGAAAGGAAAAGCTGCCGTCCTAAAGCTCTGGACGGTCCAGTGCTGCATCTGGAGCCGTAATCCAGTTTAATCCAGTTTAAACCAGTTTAATCCAGTTTAATCCAGAACCGGGAAAGAAAGACGCTCCTTCAGCTTTAGCTGCAGAAGGTTTGAAAGGGAGATGATCAGGAGGAACAGTCCTGCTTCTGGTAGCGTTCATATGATTGATGGATGGAGCTGCAGAAGAAAAGCATCCCCTCAGCATCATGCAGCCCCCACCGTGCTTCTTTTTCTGCTTCTCTCCAGTCCTCCAGGTGAGGATGACCCACCTGAGGAAGCTTTAGAAACTGACCTTACTTTAAAGCAGAACTTCATCCTGCTGCTTGTTCTCTAACCAGAACCAGAACATCCCAGTTGGACTGGGAGTAAATCCCACTGTTGGATTTAGATTTTCCCTCTTGGACTGAAGAGGGTTTTATTTTTGCCAGAACCAGCTAACGGATCCTCCCTGTATCAGAGGACTGAAACCTGATCTAATGGGTCCTGAACTTTGTAGAATCTGTGAGGTTCTGAAGCTGGGCTCGGTTCTCCATCATGCCCAGACATGTTGGAGCGGCTCCAGGTTCTGAAGAACCGTCAGACCGATGCCATGTTGGATCAAACTGATCCGATGGGAAACGTCCTTCCTTCACCTCCGGTCAGCCAGAAGTGTGGCGGCGCTGGTTCCTCTGACCGGTTCTCTTTCAGCCATCCTGTCTGTCGGATCAGAACCAGCCACTGTCTAATAAACTATACCCAGTTATTAACAGAGTAATGACGTGTCTGCTTTGCTGTTGGTGTCGTGTTTAAACGTCTCACCATCGTGGTGAATCTGCCGTGTGTCGCCGTATAAACGGTCCGGTCAGTCACACTTATATCAGATAAATATTTTACACCATCACATCTGCAAAGAGACGTCCTAGTCCAACATTGGGTGGGGGGCCCCAGGTGTCAGTGACGGGGCCCCTAAGAGGTCGGGGGCCCCTAAGCAGCTGCAGTCTCTGCTTACTGATAGTTACTTCATTAGATCCTGAATATTTTTACCTGCTGAGCTCTGCAGCGATGGTCTGCAGCCAGCAGGGGGAGCCAAGGAGCAGGAACACATGATCAGAAGAATCATTTCAGTTTTTTCTGATTCTAATTAAAATAGACAGTCTGCAAAATTTAGAAAGTTCAATTTCAATAATTTACTTTAGTCTACAAAAAATACATGATGTAGGAAATTCAGTTTAAACATTATTTTGATATAATATGATCAAAAACTCATAAATTTAAGATGCAACTGCTTTCCATTTACAGCAATAAATATTTGAAAATAAAAAAGGACCAACTTAGATTTTCTGCATAGAATCTATGAGTTAATTTAAAACATAAAATGTTGTCAGTCAGGATCAGCTGTTTTATTAAGTAAGAGTAGAAAACTTAGAAAATAGAAACAGGAAATAAAAGCAATTCGTTCCTTTTATTTCAACAAAATTCATCTAATTGAATCTCTTCTTTAAAATTAATTGCATCTATTTAGTTGGTTTGGTTTTTAAAATGGGGTTTATTGGAGAAATGGGTTATTTGATCCGTTTAAAGTGAGAATTACTGTTAAAAAATGTTGGATTTTTTCTATAAAAGCTTCTTAATTGAAACAACTGAATATAATCGATTTTACTGAAGGATTAATTATAAACCATACATTTAATATCAAGTATATGTAATAAATATTTCTGTTTCTTTTCTGAGTTTAAGAAAATGTGATGAATTTAAATTATTATTTTAAATAATAATTATTAATTGAATTTAAGGACTGTGGTTTAGCTTTGCATATTTAATTATACAGGTCCATCTTAAAATATTAGCATATTGTAATAAAGTTCATTATTTTCCATAATTTAATGATAAAACTTGAACAATCACCTGGATCAACAGATTAACTGGTTCATCACTCAGACCCCATCATGGGTCAGACTGCCGACATGCCTGCTGTCCAGAAGGCCATCATTGACCCCCCCCCCCCCCCCCCCCCCCCCCCCTCAGGCCAGAGGCTCAGACACAGAGAGATATTTCTGAAGCAATAGTCTGTTCCCAGAGTGCTGCTGCATCACGCCGCCTCAGAGGGAAAACGCAGCTTCTCCACCTGTACCTAATATTGTGGCCGGCTCCAAGCTTAAAAAAACGCAACATGAGGAACTAGAAAACTCAGCTGTTGTAAAAGAGCATTTTGTTTCTATTCAGTTTATTTCTATAGCTCTAATTCACATCATGTCATCTAACTTTATAGATCCACATCAACCAGATCATCCAATCAGATTGATTCAAAGTTTTCTATCTAAGGAAAACCAGCTGATTGCATCGACTCATTGACTCTTCAGCAATCCCTCACACTAAGCATGCTTGTAGCGACAGTGGAGAGGAAAACCTCTGGATCATCATGGGCTAAATGACTCGATGTCTCTAGATGTTTATATTCATCAATACTCGCTGGTTGGAGCCGTGGCTCGTCCACCATTTTGTTTTCTGCACCATATTTACACGCTATACTAGATGCTCGGTGCAGAAATTCTGTCTGTGCGAAGCGCCTTACTGTCGACGCCATGACCGATGCAGGAACAGATCTAGAAGCTAAAATCTACCTGAGCCTGGCTGGTGAATAAAGACAGAAGTAAAGAGGCGCTTCATAGCGTCAGCTCCTCTACTATCCTGCAGCAGCTGCTCCGACAGCAGGTTCTGCTCCTTCTTCATTTATTCGTTTCTTTCAGCCAATCAGAGTGAGCTGCTGACGGTTCGTCTCTGTGGTTCCAAACAGACGCAATAAAATGAGCAGAATGGAGGAAATGAAACCAGAGGATCCGATCCATGATGGGATGGAGATCAGGTTCAAAGTATTTATTTTAAAGTTTTATCGTCTAAGAAGCATTTCTCAATCCTAAATAAAACGATGAATTTGCCCTGATTGTCTGTGGCGTTCCAGATCGACAGCCGGACCGACATCAGACTTCCTTTGATGGATGCTGAAGGTTAGAGTCAAAACCTGAAAGCTGCAAATATGAAAACTGGTTAGAACTGGTTGGGATTGATGATTGGGATCAGAGGGTTCTGATCAGTAGGTTCTGTGTGATTCTGATCCACATCGTTGGTTCTGTGATGCCTTCAAATAGTTCAGCACTGAACTGGAAGATCCGGTCTGATCAGAACCGTGAGTCTTCAGACGGATTGAGGAGGGATGGGTAAAGCCAACTGGTTTAGGAAGTTTATTTACTTATTTATTTCCCCCAGAGAGTCCAGAACCCGCAGATCTGGGTCACATGTGAGGAGATGAAGAACAGAGCTCCTCCTCTTCCTCCTCCAGTCTGCATTCGGATCTTTCCCTCCTGGAATAAGATCCTGTCTGGTTCTGATCCGTTTGGACTGAAACCATCAGCGTGGTACCGTTGTGTTTACAGGGATCTGGTTCTGTTTGTTGGTTTAAAATGTGAGCAGCTCGCTGCTCTGGGTTCTGTTTGAGTCCCGGTTTCTGCAGGTCCGGATCAGAACCTGCGGTGTGAAAGAGGAGCGGTTCTGGTTTTATCAGCGGAGCTGGTTAATGTGTGACCTGTGGATAAACCGGGTCGGTGACCCGCCATAATCCAGCTGTTTTTATGGGCCGGCACGACAACAGAAGGTTCTGGTTGTTAGGGTGGAGCAGCTGGAACAGAACCGACCCGTTTATCAGGATGGAAGGTTTGGTTCTGCTGATACCCGAGTCTGCATCAGTTCTCTGGTTTGGCAGACTTATGGTTCTGATCCAAACTCAGAAGTTCTGTGTTCTGCAGAACCCTCCTGCTGAGCTGTGACCTCTTTGTAGATTGGGTCGGTACTGCTCCAGCCCCTCCTCTTGGTGAAGGTTCTGAAAGGGCCCGGTGGGCCACACACTCTGCCCTTTGTTCCTGTTCCTGGAATCTTTCCAGCCATGTTTTACGGTCCAGTTCAGAGCGGGTCGGCACCGCGAGCCGTCGGCCAATCAGAACTCAGCAAAGCGGGTTCAGCCGACTGAAGCTGGCGGCCCCCATCAGGTTCTGGACGGGGGGGGGGGAGGGGTTCTGACTGCAGAGAAAAGTTCCCTGAGCAGCTGGGATCAGTTCTGACCCGTTCCTGGTGATGCAACTCGGCCCGTTTATCCTGCAGCAGATGGTCCTGGGGGGGGGTGACGTTTTAATCCGTTTCATTCAGAGGAAACTGAGCAGAACCGCTCTGCTACAGGAGGGAACATGGATGGATTCGGACCGCACTCGGCTCCGGTTCTAATGTTCAGCTGATGCTTCGTCTCTGAAGGAGGAACTGGAGCCTGAATCGGTTCCTGTCAGCAGAACTAAACCTTTGGAACGTGTTTCCTTTTTTTGTCAGAACCCAAAGGTTCTGCTCGTTATGGGATCAGTGGTTCTGGAACCTTTCTAGGTTCTGTTCTAGATCTGGGAGGTTCTGTGGATGCTGCTGCTGCAGGGATCCGATGTGACGCCTGAAAGCTGAAGCTGGCGGATCCGGTTACCTGAGGACACCTGAAGACGTGACAACAACAGGGACAAGGTCCAGACGTCTTATCAGTTCTGCTGAACCGGGACGTCAGAGCTGAGGGGGCGGAACCGGGACAGGGGTGAAACGGGTCCCGCTCGGCTGTGAAGAGTCAGAGGAGGATTGGATCAGGATCCAAACGGACCCGGTGAGGGCAGCGCTGATGGAGCCGCGGCTGGCCGGACTCTGAGCCGGGCCTGCAGGAAGGACCGGGTCATGTACGTCCTCTGCACCCTGGCTGTCCTGACGCTGCACAGCCTCCTCAGGAAGCGGGTCACCGGCGAGCCCAACGGAACCGCTGAGGCTGCAGGGAAGGAGGATGTGCCGGTCTCCCCGGGTCAGGGGGGAGGCGGTACCGGCAGGAGACCGGTCCAGGTGAGAAGGACAGAAACTGATCTAAAGCAGAGAAACGTTCTTCCAAACGGGTCAGAGCTCATTACCGGGTTAAAACCAGCCTGTTCTGATTCTGCTTGGTTCTGTCTCAGTTCTGAATGTTTACTCAGTATTTGGGTCAGCAACCCGTTCAGAACCCGCCCTACCGGACCGGTTCTGCCCAGATTACAGAAGTTTTAGTGTTTTATTCCAGATCCCCAAAAAATTCAGTCAACCTTTTGGTCTGTTGCCATGGAAACCGTTTTCTACTTCGGATCGGACCGGTTCTGATCCATAACCCAGGCTGGTCAGTGGGAGGAGCTCTGCAGTGGTTCTGGTGGGGAAGCTTCAATCTCAGTTATGTCACTTCCTGTCAGCGGGCCAAACCTCTGGCTCTGCTGTCAGGCCGTTATGTAACGACACGACGATGATGATGATGATGATGATGATCTTCAGCTGAGCGGTTCTGATCGGACCCTGACTGGGTCGGTGGTTCCACTTGGCGCCGTGAACCTAAACTCAGACCTTAAGAAAATTAAAACCTTTTTGGTTCCAGTGATGCGTTCAGGGAAAACCTGTAAAATATATCATCTAATCAGAGGAAACCCAAACTGAACAAGGAGTAAAATCATTGAAATAAGATTTTAATGAGTTTTATCTGAGCAGGAATTAAAAATCTTATTTCCAGAGGTTCCCTCCTGACCCAGAAGAACACGGAGAAGTTCTAGGTGACGTAAACCGGACCTGAATCATTGGGGGGGTGGGGGCAGACGGAGCGGTGCCGCCGTGTTTTCCGTCATGCAAGCTTGAGCCCAGCAGCTGCTGAAGCGTGACATCACAGAGTCCGATCAGCCAATCAGAGGCATGCTGTGGGGGAGGGGCCGCTCTGCTGAAATATTTATTCATCATGGGGAGGGTGGGATTTCGGGGGGTGTGATGCTGCTCTACTGTTGCTAGGGAAACGAAGGGAGGAAGCAGTGTGTTTTGGTGAGGAGGGGGGGGGGGTCATTGGATGATTCTGTGTGTCGCCATGAAGCTGCAGCGCTGAGGAAGATGAGGCTCCAGGGAGGTAAGGATGGATGGATGGAGGATGGAGGATGGATGATGGATGGATGATGGATGGATGGATGGATGGATGGATGGATGGATGGATGGATGATGGATGGATGGATGATGGATGGATGATGGATGGATGATGGATGGATGGATGATGGATGGATGGATGGATGGATGGATGGATGGATGGATGATGGATGGATGGATGGATGGATGGATGATGGATGGATGGATGGATGATGGATGGATGATGGATGGATGATGGATGGATGGATGATGGATGGATGGATGGATGATGGATGGATGGATGATGGATGATGGATGGATGATGGATGGATGGATGGATGATGGATGATGGATGGATGGATGGATGATGGATGGATGGATGGATGATGGATGGATGATGGATGGATGGATGGATGATGGATGGATGATGGATGGATGGATGGATGGATGGATGGAGAGGAGGATGGATGAGGAGGATGAGGAGGAGACGCTGCTGCTCTGTAACCTGATGCAGCAGCTCATGTTCCTGCTGCTGAGCTGAATCCTCTCAGACGGCAGCAGGACGTCTCTCTCCGTTTGCGTCTGAGCATTTTCCTCTCCAGACGGTTCCTCTGAGCCTTTCTGAAGCTCCTGCTCTGTTGCAGCAGGTGTGGGCGGAGCCTCAGTCCGGTATTTTAAGCATTAACGGCTACGATCTGCTGGTAATAGAAGCTGTAGGTCGGTGGAAGTGGGTCACTGTGCTGGGGGGGGGTATCGATTAGGCTGGGAGGCTTGGAAAACGGAGCAGAGCGATACTGGTTGACATCAGATGCTTTAACCAGGGGGGGGGTCAATGGGAGGACGTCCTCCATCAGACGGAGGGTAACGGGACCGACCCGGATCTCATCTCCATCTACAGCTGCTTCTGCTCTAATGCTGCTCTGCAAAAACTCAATTATAAGGAGTCAAGTTTTCTTTAAATGTATTTAAATGTGAGACAATTTGCCATTAGAATAACATTATTTACTGAAAGGATAGTAAACTAGCTAACTCTGCTTAAATTAAGATCCGTTTTTATTTGTTTTTGCAGTAAAAACATTTGATAATCCTCCTGAGAAACGTACGACGATATGTTCAGACTGAGGAGCTCCATCTGCTGGAAAACTACAGATAAAAACTCTCCATGTTGGAGAAATCTGGAGGATGATAAACTTCATCAATCATCCAATAAATATGTTATTTTAATCATTAATAAAATCATTCATGAAATTCATGTTTTAGTCCTATTAAGCATAAATAACATTAAAGGTCTGATTTCTGTTGGAGACTCAGAAATCAGACGGAACCTAAAAACCTTTCAGTGTTTTTGGTTTTTCTGTGATCCTTGCATCTAATCCACACAGATGATGAAGAACCAGAGATTAATACAGAAGATTTCCAATAAATCTTTGTTTTTGGCTTAGATTTAGTTTTTATAGAGCTCACAGCGGTCAGTGAAGGCAGCACAGCCTGGGATCGATTGGTTCTGCCTTCTGTGATGTCATCAGAGACAGGGCTAATGATCTATAGGGTTAGCCAGGCGATGACTCTGTTGACATGGCAACGATACAGAAGCCTGCCTTCTTTCTCAGACTGATCCAAGGTCGGGTTCAGGAGGGACGATTCATTCAGGGGCGATTCCCAGGTGCTCCCAGGCCAAACCGTCCCCCCTCCTTCTCTCAGTGAGATGCCCCCAGAACTACTACAGCCGACCCCTTCCATACAGAAGATGATGAAGCTCCTCCCCTTCTCCAGACCCCAGCAGCATCAACCCATAGCGCCATTATTGAGGTTCAGAAATTAGATTGTTCTGATCGTTCTTCACCACCAGACTGGATCAGAACCAGAATCACTGCAGATAAACCGCAGAGCTGTCTGTCAATCACAGGATCCATCAGACCCAGATACCCCACCTCCTCCCCCTGCCGGTGTTCTGTCAGACCAGCATGCCCACAGTCAGACCAGCATGCCCACAGTCAGACCAGCGTGCCCACAGTCAGACCAGCGTGCCCACAGTCAGACCAGCATGCCCACAGTCAGACCAGCATGCCCACAGTCAGACCAGCATGCCCACAGTCAGACCAGCGTGCCCACAGTCAGACCAGCGTGCCCACAGTCAGACCAGCGTGCCCACAGTCAGACCAGCGTGCCCACAGTCAGACCAGCGTGCCCACAGTCAGACCAGCATGCCCACAGTCAGACCAGCGTGCCCACAGTCAGACCAGCGTGCCCACAGTCAGACCAGCATGCCCACAGTCAGACCAGCGTGCCCACAGTCAGACCAGCGTGCCCACAGTCAGACCAGCGTGCCCACAGTCAGACCAGCGTGCCCACAGTCAGACCAGCGTGCCCACAGTCAGAGCAGCATACCCACAGTCAGAGCAGCATATCCAGTCACACCAGCATACCCACAGTCAGAGCAGCGTGCCCACAGTCAGAGCAGCATGCCCACAGTCAGACCAGCATGCCCACAGTCAGACCAGCGTGCCCACAGTCAGAGCAGCATGCCCACAGTCAGAGCAGCATGCCCACAGTCAGAGCAGCATGCCCACAGTCAGACCAGCATGCCCACAGTCAGACCAGCGTGCCCACAGTCAGAGCAGCATGCCCACAGTCAGAGCAGCATGCCCACAGTCAGAGCAGCATACCCACAGTCAGAGCAGCATATCCAGTCACACCAGCATACCCACAGTCAGAGCAGCGTGCCCACAGTCAGAGCAGCGTGCCCACAGTCAGAGCAGCGTGCCCACAGTCAGAGCAGCATACCCACAGTCAGAGCAGCGTGCCCACAGTCACACCAGCATACCCACAGTCAGAGCAGCATACCCACAGTCAGAGCAGCATGCCCACAGTCAGAGCAGCATGCCCACAGTCAGAGCAGCATGCCCACAGTCAGAGCAGCATATCCAGTCACACCAGCATACCCACAGTCAGAGCAGCGTGCCCACAGTCAGAGCAGCGTGCCCACAGTCAGAGCAGCATATCCAGTCACACCAGCATACCCACAGTCAGAGCAGCGTGCCCACAGTCAGAGCAGCATGCCCACAGTCAGAGCAGCATATCCAGTCACACCAGCATACCCACAGTCAGAGCAGCGTGCCCACAGTCAGAGCAGCGTGCCCACAGTCAGAGCAGCGTGCCCACAGTCAGAGCAGCGTGCCCACAGTCAGAGCAGCATGCCCACAGTCAGAGCAGCATGCCCACAGTCAGAGCAGCATACCCACAGTCAGAGCAGCGTGCCCACAGTCACACCAGCATACCCACAGTCAGAGCAGCATGCCCACAGTCAGAGCAGCATATCCAGTCACACCAGCATACCCACAGTCAGAGCAGCGTGCCCACAGTCAGAGCAGCGTGCCCACAGTCAGAGCAGCATATCCAGTCACACCAGCATACCCACAGTCAGAGCAGCATACCCACAGTCAGAGCAGCATACCCAGTCACACCAGCATACCCCCAGTCAGAGCAGCGTGCCCACAGTCAGAGCAGCATACCCACAGTCAGAGCAGCGTGCCCACAGTCAGAGCAGCATGCCCACAGTCAGAGCAGCGTGCCCACAGTCAGAGCAGCATACCCACAGTCAGAGCAGCGTGCCCACAGTCAGAGCAGCATACCCACAGTCAGAGCAGCGTGCCCACAGTCAGAGCAGCGTGCCCACAGTCAGAGCAGCGTGCCCACAGTCAGAGCAGCGTGCCCACAGTCAGAGCAGCATACCCACAGTCAGAGCAGCGTGCCCACAGTCAGAGCAGCGTGCCCACAGTCAGAGCAGCATACCCAGTCACACCAGCATACCCACAGTCAGAGCAGCGTGCCCACAGTCAGAGCAGCGTGCCCACAGTCAGAGCAGCGTGCCCACAGTCAGAGCAGCGTGCCCACAGTCAGAGCAGCGTGCCCACAGTCAGAGCAGCGTGCCCACAGTCAGAGCAGCGTGCCCGCAGTCAGAGCAGCGTGCCCGCAGTCAGAGCAGCGTGCCCACAGTCAGAGCAGCATGCCCACAGTCAGAGCAGCATGCCCACAGTCAGAGCAGCATGCCCACAGTCAGAGCAGCATACCCCATACCTCTTTAGTTTATCTCTCTGGTTTTGTACGAAAGAATACTTTTTGAACTAAAAAAACGATGTAACACTTGGTGTTTTTGAAGCGTATGACGATCTGACCTTAATTAGTTTTTTTTGTACAAAACTAAAGGGATAAACGCAAATCTCACGCCTTACGCATGCGTGTTGACTGTAGGTATGCTGGTCTGACGGGGTATGCTCACCTGACAGGACCTGCCGCCACCTAAAGGGGGCAGTCCAACGATCAATCAAAGAACGTTTCTTGGAGCAAACGTATAAAGATGAAGATGTTAGCGTTAACCCTAACCCTTTTCTTCTAGCAGATTTTGCATGATGCCGTATATTATTATACTCTCTGTGCATCAGCCTTTAAATCTGACAGATTTAGAATAGAGTTAAATTAATGAAGCAGTTTAAAAACCCCACAGAGCTTCAGTTTCTAAACCAGCAACAAAATAACAGGAAACATGAAGTTGATATTTTGCTGTTTGCTCTAAGTTACACTGAGAATCTGATCATTTACATCCAGCTCTGTACGCACAGACTGACGGGGAAATTAGTGTCTTCCTGCTAAGGTTGTCAAAAGTGTCGATACTCAAAAAAGTATCGATACTGAAACATTGTATCCGGATACAATACTCATTTTCAAAAGTATCGATACAGCCATCTAAAGTGCAAAATAGAGGAAAATGCACTTTCTGAACACTGTTTGATAGAATAATTCTACGCACTTTTCAGTTTCAGACTAATTTTTTGTAACAGGTGCAGCTGCTGAGAATTATTTCTGCTTAACTGGTTTGGCTAGCGCCAAGGAAGGAACACTTAATTTTAATTTTGTACGTTTTTTTATCAAACTTGCTTAATATTGTGCGCAGCAAACAACCTCAAAATATTATTTCTTGTATTTTTTTACTAATGAAAATATTTCTGTTGAATTTTAGAGTCTTTTTTTCTTGTGGTATTGAAAATGGTATCGAGTATCAAATATTTTACTCAGTATCGGTATCGAGTTGAAAAGTTTAGTATCGTGACAGCCCTACTTCCTGCAGCCAGAAATCTGCTGCTTTTTACAGCCGATGCTGCACAGGAAGCCATTTTTACTGCGTGTCTAAGTGGGGAGTACCAACATGGCGGACGGTTGCTTCACTTTGTATTTCAGTGAGCTTGCGTTTAAAAGATTTCAGCAAAGATGTGCGTTTTGTTTTTATTCCTCTTGTTTAATGGCAGCTGGTAATCAACCCTCAGATGCATTACTGCCACCTTCTGGTTAGCAGAGTAACTGCTTCATCCAGCTTTAGACGCTCGTATGACGCTCTCATACCTTTTATGTTTGGTAATAGTTTGTTTTCAAAGTTTTAACTTTTGTACTTGTATTCTCATCAATCATCTGAATGTATATTTGAGTTGACGACGGCAACAAATCTAAATCAGAAATGATTTTTTACATTTATTGACTAACTGGCAGCATAGTGGTCAGGGCATAGAGCTTAGAATCCTGAGGTTCTGGGTTTGAGTCCCACTCTCACAGACTGCCACTCTGGGTCCCTGAGCAAGACCCTTAACCCCACCCTGCTCCCCAGGCGCCGCACCATGGCCGCCCACTGCTCCCCAAGGGGAGGGGCTAGATGCAGAGAGGGAATTTCTCCAATGTGAGATCAATAAAGTTTAATTATTATTATTTAAAAATTCTGAAAGCATTTTATGGGTCATTGTCCCAGTCTAGACTACTGGTTCCAGTTTGGATTCCATGCTGTCTGGTTCTGGTGATTCTGGAACATGATTGTTTTTATGCTTTATTCAAAAAGAAAATGGATGATTAGATCCTGAAGTCCAGAAACATCTGCAGTGATGGAACCTCACAACCTTCAGACGGTTCATGAACTCAAAGAATGTTTTTTATTGGTTGTAGAGCGTCATCATTTCAGCGTCCCGCCCCCGCTTGTTGCTGCTCCATTTACTGATCCGCTGCGTTGCCTTTATGTCGGGTTCATTGGTCTCCGTTAACGACCGACTGTCACTCATCTCCTTTATACTTCCTGGTTCAACTGATCTTTATTCTTTTTATATTTATCACCACAATCTGTGTGTTTTACTGCTAATTGGAACATCTGGCCATGGTTTACCCACATTGTGAGGACTCTGCTCTTCCTTTGGTGAAATATTATGTTGGATGAGTTTAGGGTGATGAAGATGAGGATGAGGATGAGGTGTGTACAGTGTGTAAGAACCTCTGGTGTCAGCAGCTGTCATGGTGAATAAAGCTGAGGTCAGAGGTCAGAGGTTATAATCCGCTCTGCTCTGAGCCTTAGGTGTCTGTTTGTGTTTGAAACACAGATGAAGGTGATTTCCTGTCCGACTCTGAGGACCAGGCGTTTGGTTTGCATCTTTCTATGTCAGCCTGTTTCATCTTGTTCTTCTGACCAGAGATGCTGACACATCCCCCCCCCCCATCTATCTCTGGTCAGCTCACTGTCAAATAAAGGCCAACGGTGCCAAAAACCAACAAAGCTGCATCATGTGGATCAGTGTGAAGGTCATGGAGGCCTGAAACAGAAGCACAGAAACTCAATGAAAGACAGAAACTGATCTTCCTTTGCTTTGACCTTAAAGTAGCCTTTAGTGTGTTTTTACTGTTAAACATCAAATGTTAACAGCCTCTTATGTTTCTTTACAGTTAAAACAGAAAATAAAGACCCAACAGATTCCCACCTTCAGATGTTCCAAAATGATTTTTACCATTTGGGGGGGGATCCCACTCTATGACCACTTTTAGATGGAAAAAATAGCTTAAAACAGGATAAAGATAATTAGGATTAACGTACCAGCTAATAAAAAATAGAGAATAAAAACACTAAACGATAATTAAAAAACAGTTGAAAAATGTAGTTGGGTTTTTTTTCATCAAAATAAGTCATTTCATAAAAATAAGTCTTAAAGTATTATGTGCTAACCCAGCAAAGACAAACCAGTTCAGATGTGGGAGTAGATGGCATTAAATGAGCTAGGAGTTAGTTCAAGCTAATTCCAAAAAAGTTCAAATCAATCGACCGACTTTGTCTCCAAGTTTGAAGACGTTTCTCTTCCATCCAGGAAGCTTCTCCATCCAAAAAAACAAAGATCTATTCTTGACCAGCTCAGGCCAGATTTAACCAAACCAAGCAAATAATGAAGAATTATTAGGTGGTGAATTTATCCCGTTTATTCTTTTGTCTGAATGACTCCGTCATGGAAAACTCAGACCAGAACTAAAACCCACCTTTTATTTTCCCGGTTCAGATTGACGGCTGATTTTGTCACCATAGTTGGCTGTCCATGTTGCCGCGGTAACCACCTCATTTACTGTCTGTGTAGCAGTGCTAACTCCAACTTGGCTAGCTTCTGGTAACCCTGCTCCATCTTTTTGTGTAGCCATGGTAACCGCAGTCTGTTCCTTTGATCTGAAACATAGATATTTGCACTCAGAAGTTTGGATACTGGATACTTATCATCTAGAGACAGATTGATGGGAAAGCAAAGCCACTTAGGTGTTGTTCTGGTGTTGTTCTGGTGTTTGCTTATTTTGAGGTGGTTGTTGCTGTGAGAAGCAGCTGAATCATCGCGTTGAAACGGTTCTGCTGAGGCAACTTTCTGACCTTTAGGTCGACGTTCAGTCGATGCTGCTGTAGCTTTAAGGTAAAGTGAGAGTTCCTCCTTACGCTACTTGTTCTGTCCTGCGGCGGTTAACTGACCATCTGCTCTGGGGATTATCAGATTACCTTCATCCCGACCAGCTGCTCTGCCACCAGTTTTGGTCCTCAGGTGGGTCTCCAGACTACAGGTGGAAGGAGGTCCTGAAGGTGGTCGGTGGTTCTGGGTGAATGGCTGGAGGGCAGCATGCTGAGCTGGGTGGGAACACTGGTCAATAAGAGCTGGCTGGAGCAGCGGCGGATGGGACATGGTGCTGACAGGAAGTCTGGCTGTGGAGCGGTAAGGTTCTACCAGTTGGTCCTTTGGAGGAATTAGAGATGATCTGATGTTGCTTAATAATAGAAACTGAACTTTATTGATCTCCTATTGGAGAAATTCCCTCTCTGCATTTAACCCTTCCAGTGGGGAGCAGCGGGCTGCCATCATGGGGCGCGATCGGGGGTCAAGGGTCTTTGCTCAGAGAGGCAGACTGTGGGAGTGGGTTTCAAACTCACAACCTCAGGATTTAAAGCCCCATGCCCTACCGCTACGCTGCCGCTCTGCACTGAGGGTCAATATCAGGTGAAATGGGATCTAATTGGATGGTTCTGATGCGGGAGAAGGAACTTTCTCCCGGGGGGGGGGGGGGCTTCTTTCTGCTCCCCACAAAGGAAACTAAGCTGAGGATCCAATCTGATAGAACTAGAGCTAAGTAGATCTCTTTTCTCTGCCTGGGGGGGCCAGGCGAGGCGGACAGATGGCGTCTGTTTAAAAGTTCTCCGTCTGTCTGACCTTCAGCTGCTAAATGAGATGAAAACACCTTCAGGTTCACGTCTGTCTTCACCAGGTGAGCCCATCAGAGGCCTGAGGTTCAGTCTGCTGGGAACCTCCGACCTGAAGCAGCCGATTAGCTCTGCAGCGCTAACCAGCTCAGAGACGCATCTCCATCACGGACTGGAGTCTGACCCCACTGGATCGGATCCAGTTCTGTTCATACATTTAGAGCGACAGAAGTATGCGTGAACCAGTGGGGGGGGTTGTGGGTTTCAGGTATGACCCCCCCCCCTTGTGTTTTGGGGTTTTTAATCTATTTTTCTTTCTTTTTAACCTTTTTTTATCTAAAAGTTGTAACATCAGAACTTTTGATCTTCAAAAGGAAATATTGCTGTACTTGTTCAACAGGAAGTGATGTCATCATTCCAACTTGGGTAAAGATTCTACCAGGTCTAAATCTTTTTGTAAGGCTCCTGTCACACCTTAGCGATTTCTCCAGCGTCTGCCTGACGTCCCAGAATCTCCTAAACTCTGCAGACGCTGAACTTTCTATGGATTTTATTTTATTCTGGGCGTAAACATAATTATTCATAAAGAGGCCAGAACTTCAGCCTAACTTCTGCATAACGCACAGCAGCGTAATGCCCAGGAAATGATGCACAGTGTCCTGAAGGGGGCAGCGATGCGCCCAGAGGCGCCCGACCTGCAGAAAAAGATGTCTTTGATCGGAGTATTAACCTGGCTGCTGTTTACTGTTTAAATAAATTCATAAAAATAAAAACGTTTCTGGTGGCAGCAGATTGAGCGTCATGTCTGCTAGGAAGTGTGTTGGTGGTGGGCGGGACATAGGGAGGATCCATCAATCACCTTCTGGCTCCCCCTACCATCAGATAACCGACCTGGAACTGATGGCCCACGGATGGCAGACGCTGGCAGACGGCGGGACATTGTTAGCATGCTCGCCGTACTCGCCACGTCCTTCAGCGTGTTCATAGCTTATAAAAACGTACTCATAACTTATCCATCGTATGGCAGCGTTTTGGCCATTTTGACTGATTGGTTTTCAGGTCCAGTTTCCAGAGATCCGCCTTTTGTTCTTGGTTTAGTTAGAAACTGAGACCATGTGACTTTTAGCCGCTCTTTTGTTGGAGGCGCCGTACATGAGCCGTCTGCACATTTCTCCACTGTTTCTGTGGTGGTGTCACAGCGCCACCAATGGGTCTGGCATGCATACCACAGCATCTTCAGCGTTTTAGAAACCAAGCCGTGTCTGAGAGGACAGGAGCTGCCAGGTGTGGAACGTGTTTGTGAAGATGTTTCCTTTAATCAGTGGTTTCATTCCCATTTTGGCTCATGGGATTTTCTTATAGCTCATCCAGTTTATCTAAACCAGCTGATGCTGTTTCTCTCCTGGCTTAGAGATGATTTGTGAAAACTTTCAGATTTCAGCTCCTTTCATACGTTTTAAACTTAGAAAATGGCCAGCTGGTTCAGGACTCGTTTAACCCCCAGGATTTAGATCACTTTTGGTATTTTAAACGATTATTCCAAACATTCCCACCAAATGCATTTAATGAATTTCCCAGAAACATTCCCTATTTTATCCACCAGGGGGAGCTGTCAGTCTGCAGTACAGACCGGACTGTTTCTGAACTTGAGGAAAAGTTATAAACCAGATGCAGTCATTTTGTTTTTCCTGCCAGTTTTCCTCTAACTTCCCGTTTTTTCCGGTCTGCAGCCGGTCCAGCGGTCCAGTGCTCTGTTCAACCCGGCGGTCATGTTCGGGACCAGAAAGACCTGGGACATCGGTCAAGCCCCGTGCCTGCAGGAGCTCTGGAAGAAGGACATCTCATTGGACGGTGAGTCAGAGGGAGGGGCCTGTAAATACCAGCATGGCTGCATTTTTTTCCTGACAGACAGGACAGGTGAGTCACACCTGAGCAGCCGAAGGGAGAAGGACTGTCAGAGGAACAGGTGAGCTGAAAATGTGGAGTTAGTTCGCTGTGAGCGTCAGCTGATCGCCCTCCAGTCTCTGGAGAGACTTTCAGGTGAACAAACACTGGAGCTATTGTCTGCGTCTGAGCTGCACATTCCAAGCGCTCGGGTTCAGCTGGCTGTGTGTGTAGGTGGGTGTGTTTATGGGATTTAAAAAAGTTTCTAAAGGGTTTCAGATCTGTGCCGACTGTCAGAGGGAAACGCTTCCTGCTGTTTGGCTCCACACTTCAAAACAAACAGAACATGGTTGATTGGAAGGAAAAACTGATCCACTAACTGCTGTTTAGACCGAAGCCCGGCTGCTTTTAGCTGGTTTATTAGTCAGTCTGTCTACGGCTCCGATCAGCTGATCACCGACTCACCATCAGGGTTTTTAAAGTCATCCAATGGTTCCTTCTATCTCAGACAGAAGGAAGCAGGTCTGTCTGGGGGGGGAAAGCAGTAAGTCTTCCCCCAAAACTCTGTAGAAATACATAGAATCCATGGTTCAGCCAGCTGTGGTGCAGTGCACAGCAAAAGGAGGGGCAGCTACGTGTTACCTCGCATGGTAATAGGAAAACGTAATATTGATCAAGACTAAAGCATGTAGTTATTTATTTATTTGACATCTTTATCACCTCTCTGCCGTCTTTTATTCAGCTATAAAGGAAAAGTTGGGTCATACTTAGAACTCTGGATCACATGACTTAGAGCGCCGCTCACATCCAGACTTTAAACTTCTGAAAGTTCTTTAAATGTGAAATGATTCCATCCTGTTCAATAAATGATCCGTGTTTTTAATTCAGAGTCATTTCCATGTGAATGTGCTTTACTGGAGGCATCCAGATCAGGAATCAGAAAGGTGGAATAACTCTTTTTTTCACTTTTACCCGATGTATTCCAGCATCCAGCTGCCATGCACGTGGGCATTGTCAGTTTCACTATAGCTCTGGTGAATTTCAATGGTGAAGTCCTCTGGAAATCTTCAATAATTGTTGTTGATTGCAGATGTGTCTAGTAGTTCCCATTGATTTAGCTTGGAAAGCGGGGAGAATGGCGCTAGGCTTACCGCACCGTGACGTCACTGCTGGAAGATGGCAGGAGGGAGGGGCTACTAGATTTGGGCAAAGATGGCCGCTCCCAGACTCAGTGATCGGAATGAAAACGATTTTTCATTAAATCACGGTAAACGTGTTTGTTTCAGGTATAAAATCCTCCATTGATTATTCGTCGCTGACCGAACTTTTCCTTTAAACGGTCGTCGCATATTTAGGCACAGAGAGCCTGAAAGCGTGAGTTTAACCAGCTAGGATTGGGTTTAAGTTCAGGTTTAATTCATCCAATGATGCTGTGATGCTCTATTTGGCTCAGGAAGAGCTTCAGAGGGAGGAAGGCTTAGAGCTGCATCTAGAACATCTATAGGCAATGAGATGTTCTCCTGCGTGCTTCCATCTCTCTGGGACCTTCATCCCTGTTGGACAGATGTCTGATGTCAACATCTGCTGCTCAACTTCACATTAGCCTGGAAATGGGAAGAGAAACAGATTGGTTCCAGTATGAGGTGGTCTGCTGATGATGATGATGTTCAGGAGGCTGAAGGTCCCAGGAGACGCTCAGTGACGGATGAAGCCAGGAAGGCGTGGCTTTATCACCGGTTAGCAGTGAGTTAGCATCACAGGATGTTAGCCCGTCTGAGGAGCGTCTCTCTGTTCATTTATGGAGTCAATTTTATTCCATTATTGTTGAAATCAACAAACGTATTTTGTATAGATAGAAAAAAAAACACACAACGTATTAATCAAAAAAGGTTTTGAGAGAAACTTTGCTGTTTTCTAAATTGTTTTTGCATAATTTTTTACAAAACAAAGAACGTAAACTACATTTTTTTCAAATTCTGTTTTTGTTCTCATTTTTTTTTTGCTTTTCTATTTTATAAATTTTATATTTTCCAATTTAATAAAAAAAAATTTAAAGTGTCACATTTTTCTTTTAAATTGATGTTAGTCTGTATTTTTTTTGTTTTACGTTTTACAGATCAGATTATTTTCGCTTCAAGCCAGACATGGAGTCAACAAGTCATCTCCATGTCATGTCTTTGTTCTATTCAGCCACTGCAGCAGGTGAGTCCAATCTTCACCATGAATTAACCTGTGCAGATTGGACTCACCTGGTTAATTGGCTGGGTAGATTAAATACATGACATGGAGATGACTTGTTGACTCCCATGTCTGCTTCAAGCTAACTACAAATGTTCGTTCTTGACCAATAAAAAGCTTTGGTTCACATCAGCTGACCAATAGAATCCCTCCTCACACCAGAGGAACACCCCCCAAAAATAAAGAGAATGTGATCTTGAAAAGAAAACGACTCCCAAAAATAAATCTGAAAAATGGAAAGTAAAGAAAAATATTTAAAAAATGTGGTATTTATATTTTATAAACATATAAATTAAAACTTGATCAACTCCATTAAAGTTGCCGTTGTGCTGCAGAGGAGATGAAATGCAGAGTTAAAGCGTCCCACCATTACTGGGATAACGGTACGATAGTTATCATGTTTAATCAAACATTTACTCGGAGCTTCATGCGTTCAGACGTTCCTCCGCGGTTTGGAAAGAATCGCAGTAAAACGTCCGTCGTTTCAAACATCCTTTCCACTTCCTCCTAAAACCTACTTGGAAAACCAAATTCTTTGTCTTAAATGAGAATCGCTGAAACTGACTGAAAGCATAAAAGCGCAACCATCTGGATAAAGTTAACGTTTATGAAATATAATAATCACGTTTATGCAATAATCACGTTTATGCAATAATCACGTTTTTGCAATAATCGCGTTTATGCAATAATCGCGTTTATGCAATAATCGCGTTTATGCAATAATCGCGTTTATGCAATAATCGCGTTTTTGCAATAATCGCGTTTATGCAATAATCACGTTTATGCAATAATCACGTTTATGCAATAATCACGTTTATGCAATAATCACGTTTATGCAATAATCGCGTTTATGCAATAATCGCGTTTATGCAATAATCACGTTTTTGCAATAATCGCGTTTATGCAATAATCGCGTTTATGCAATAATCACGTTTATGCACTATAATTAGCAAAAATTAATTTTCTCAGGTGACAGAAACACACTTCCGTAGAAAACAGCTGTTGTTGCTGTTTTCATCTCTGGATTGCATTTCTTTTGTATTTTTTAATTTTTCTTTCCATTTCTAAGACGTGTTCTTAGCAGCGATCGTGGAGCAATATTCCGCGTTAATCCTGCAGGGTCGGTTCAGTATGGCAGGGGGAGGGACGCGTCTGCAGAGCAGCGGGCTGAAGGTCGTTCCTCTGCCGTGTTTGAACAGTGAGGCCGTCTGCAGACGCTTCCCTCTGAATGTTTGTCTGGTTAAACTGGTGAAGGCTGCAGCCTGTCCCACACAGAGGGGATTGTTCTCCAGTGGGGGGGGGGTAAGCGGTCCCGTGCCCTCAGGGAAACATGTGATTAACAGGTTAATCCGTCACCGGCTGCTGGTCCTTCAGAGACCTGCACAGACTCTGATACAGAGACTCGCTTCATGTGAGAAGATGAGGAGAACTTCCTGGAGGTTCAGTTGGTCGACTTGATTCTGGAAGAGAAGCTGTTGCTTCTGGTCCCCAGGTGTGTTTGAACTTTGAACTTTGAACTTTGTCTCTAAATCCTGTTCTCTGTGTTTGACAGCGAGCTCAGTGGACTTCCTGATGAGTGATGGTGAAGACGAAGGCTCCTTCCTGTCTCTGCCCAGCGCCGCCTTCTCACAGCGCCCCTCTCTGAATGCTGACTTTAACAACACTAACTCGTCCCACCACCAGCTGCTCATTCAGGTAAATACTCCAGCAGGGGGCGCTGTGAGGTTTAACAAACCAGAACCAGCCTAACAAAATGATGATAAAGCAACTGAGCGCTCGGTTGGCTCAGAAACGCTGTGATGTCAGAGGACGTGGGTCTGAGGAGGAGCTGACTCGCTGCTGATGTCGCTGCTGATGTCGCTGCTGATGTCGCTGCTGATCTCGCTGCTGATGTCGCTGCTGATCTCGCTGCTGATGTCGCTGCTGATCTCGCTGCTGATGTCGCTGCTGATCTCGCTGCTGATGTCGCTGCTGATGTCGCTGCTGATGTCGCTGCTGATGTCGCTGCTGATGTCGTTGCTGATGTCGCTGCTGATCTCGCTGCTGATGTCGCTGCTGATCTCGCTGCTGATGTCGCTGCTGATGTCGCTGCTGATGTCGCTGCTGATGTCGCTGCTGATGTCGCTGCTGATCTCGCTGCTGATGTCGCTGCTGATGTCGCTGCTGATGTCGCTGCTGATGTCGCTGCTGATGTCGCTGCTGATGTCGCTGCTGATGTCGCTGCTGATGTCGCTGCTGATGTCGCTGCTGATGTCGCTGCTGATGTCGCTGCTGATCTCGCTGCTGATGTCGCTGCTGATGTCGCTGCTGATCTCGCTGCTGATGTCGCTGCTGATGTCGCTGCTGATGTCGCTGCTGATGTCGCTGCTGATGTCGCTGCTGATGTCGCTGCTGATCTCGCTGCTGATGTCGCTGCTGATCTCGCTGCTGATGTCGCTGCTGATGTCGCTGCTGATGTCGCTGCTGATGTCGCTGCTGATGTCGCTGCTGATGTCGCTGCTGATGTCGCTGCTGATGTCGCTGCTGATCTCGCCACTTTTAGCTGAATGAGGGTCAGTCGGGCGGCGCTTCATGTTCAGGACGGATGAAGCTGTTCTGCATGCGGCTCTGATCCGTCCGTCTGCTTTAATCAGCGTCAGTCAGGGAAGAATCGATTATTGAAATAATCCTCAACTAATTTAGTAATTAATTAATCTATACTCCAGTTAACGATTAATTGATTAATTAGTTTAGTCATCAATTAATCGTTAATTGGAGTATAGAGTTTGTAAAACATGCCTTTAGCTGACAGAGGAGCAGGAATTAGATGAAGATTTAAAATAATATAAACATTTTGCATTCAAGAAAATAACTTTTTCATCCATTAATGTCCTTCATCCAGAACTCCTCTATTGGAAACATTTTAATTATTCCTTATTTAATTTTGTAAAAGTCTTCTTTAAGGAACCTTCTGGCTCTCAGATTTTTTAATAGAATTTTTTAATAAAAAAAAAATCCCAGATAAGTTGATTTGCAAAATAATGGTTAGTTGCAGCCCTGTTAAAGTTATAAAAAGGGTTTATCCTCTTCTGTTATTAATGTTTCAGGAATTCTCTTCTCTGCCTGTAGGGGGCGATGTTTGCTAATCTTAGTGTCAAACTGTTCACAGGAAATGATTGTGAGGCTGTTTACTAATATTAGCACAAGATGATAAATATAATGAAGGAATCTGCAGCAGAAAGATTAATGACTCTATTAATACGATTCAGTTCATTCCTATGGAGCCAAAACACTTTCCAGTTCACCAGATCATCCAGTCAGATTGATTCAAAGTTTTCTATCTAAGGAAAACCAGCTGATTGCATCGACTCATTGACTCTTCAGCAATCCCTCACACTAAGCATGCTTGTAGCGACAGTGGAGAAGAAAAACTCCCTTTGAACAGGAAGAAACCTCCAGCAGAACCAGGCTCAGTGTGAGCGGCCATCTGCTGAGGCCCACTGGGGTTCAAGGAGACAGAAGCAGACATAAAAAAAAAAGCATAGATACAAAAGGCAACTGTCAACCAGCTCCACAGGCGGCCCCGTCCAGGAAACACACAGCCAGGCAGACGAGCTCCGAGCCAGCTCCCATGTCAGAGGATGAAGAGAGCACATCCAGTTAGTCACAGTCAGAGAAACAGGACTACACTGGAAAACAGGCCAAGCTCCAACATCTAGAAACAAAGGTGTTGATGGCAGCAGCACAGCTGATATTTCTCTCCAGGATGGAGTCACAGCCAAACAGGAACAGACCAGATGAAGCTACTATGAGAAAAAGCAGAGAGAGCAGAACGTTAGAGATTGAACTAACAGATTCTGCAGAGTGGGAGAATAGAGATAGAATGAAGCAGAATGATGAAAAAGGGGTCCCTATGTCCTCCAGCAGTCTAAGCCTATAGCAGCAGAACTATAGAGATAGCTCAGGATAACCTGAGCCACTCTAACTAGAAGCTTTATCAAAAAGGAAAGTTTTAAGCCTAGCCTTAAAAGTAGACAGACACGGAGGCAGACACCCTGTCGGACGGCGTCTAAAATGGCGACATCCATTTTAACCTGAACCGGTAAAACAAAAAATCATCTATTTTATTTTCCAGTTGGTAAAATGTTTCCATCTATGGAGATTGCTGATTGCATCGGCTTTTTAGCTTTGCAGTAACCCCTAGCAGCAGGCTGGCATGTAGAGCAAATCAGAAAGAAACGTCCAGCAGAACCAGAACCAGAACCAGAACCAGCCTCTGTGGCCTCCTGCTGATGGAGGATTCCAGAAGGCAGAGCAGAGGCAGAAAAGGAGAATCAGGGCCCTGAACCAGGCCTACTTTCTGTTTCAGTAGGAGATGAAGGATGAGATGATGAGAGGCAAACTGACCATGTGCTGATAGACAGCGTTTATCTTCCTGTTTCCATGGTAACCCAGGTTAGCCACATCCGTCTGCATTTCTGAGTTCAACTTTTTAGACTTAATTTTATGAAACTTTCTTTCCACAGAAAAAAAAAATTCTGATTCTTTCAGCAGGAAATCGGTTTCAGGTTTCATTCTTCCACTGGTCTTAACTGTCTGGTGTCTCCATCCTTTCATGCCGTCTCCACCTGCAGAGAGTCACCTGGTCCTGCTGGTGGACACCTGTCAATGTAAAAACCTTCATCATTTTCTGCTCCAGCTCCTAGTCCTGCGTAGACGTGGTTCTGCTCCAGCTCCTAGTCCTGCGTAGACGGGGTTCTGCTCCAGCTCCTAGTCCTGCGTAGACGGGGTTCTGCTCCAGCTCCTAGTCCTGCGTAGACGGGGTTCTGCTCCAGCTCCTAGTCCTGCGTGGACGGGGTTCTGCTCCAGCTCCTAGTCCTGCGTAGACGTGGTTCTGCTCCAGTTCCTAGTCCTGCGTAGTCGTGGTTCTGCTCCAGTTCCTAGTCCTGCGTAGTCGTGGTTCTGCTCCAGCTCCTAGTCCCTGCGTAGACGGGGTTCTGCTCCAGCTCCTAGTCCTGCGTAGACGTGGTTCTGCTCCAGCTCCTAGTCCTGCGTAGACGTGGTTCTGCTCCAGCTCCTAGTCCTGCGTAGACGTGGTTCTGCTCCAGCTCCTAGTCCTGCGTAGCCGTGGTTCTGCTCCAGCTCCTAGTCCTGCGTAGCACTGGTTCTGCTCCAGCTCCTAGTCCTGCGTAGACGGGGTTCTGCTCCAGCTCCTAGTCCTGCGTAGACGGGGTTCTGCTCCAGCTCCTAGTCCTGCGTGGACGGGGTTCTGCTCCAGCTCCTAGTCCTGCGTAGACGGGGTTCTGCTCCAGCTCCTAGTCCTGCGTAGACGGGGTTCTGCTCCAGCTCCTAGTCCTGCGTAGCCGTGGTTCTGCTCCAGCTCCTAGTCCTGCGTAGCACTGGTTCTGCTCCAGTTCCTAGTCCTGCGTAGTCGTGGTTCTGCTCCAGTTCCTAGTCCTGCGTAGTCGTGGTTCTGCTCCAGCTCCTAGTCCCTGCGTAGACGTGGTTCTGCTCCAGTTCCTAGTCCTGCGTAGACGTGGTTCTGCTCCAGTTCCTAGTCCTGCGTAGTCGTGGTTCTGCTCCAGCTCCTAGTCCTGCGTAGTCGTGGTTCTGCTCCAGTTCCTAGTCCTGCGTAGTCGTGGTTCTGCTCCAGCTCCTAGTCCTGCGTAGACGTGGTTCTGCTCCAGCTCCTAGTCCTGCGTAGACGTGGTTCTGCTCCAGCTCCTAGTCCTGCGTAGCCGTGGTTCTGCTCCAGCTCCTAGTCCTGCGTAGCACTGGTTCTGCTCCAGCTCCTAGTCCTGCGTAGCACTGGTTCTGCTCCAGTTCCTAGTCCTGCGTAGTCGTGGTTCTGCTCCAGTTCCTAGTCCTGCGTAGTCGTGGTTCTGCTCCAGCTCCTAGTCCCTGCGTAGACGTGGTTCTGCTCCAGTTCCTAGTCCTGCGTAGACGTGGTTCTGCTCCAGTTCCTAGTCCTGCGTAGTCGTGGTTCTGCTCCAGCTCCTAGTCCTGCGTAGTCGTGGTTCTGCTCCAGCTCCTAGTCCTGCGTAGACGTGGTTCTGCTCCAGCTCCTAGTCCTGCGTAGTCGTGGTTCTGCTCCAGTTCCTAGTCCTGCGTAGTCGTGGTTCTGCTCCAGCTCCTAGTCCTGCGTAGACGTGGTTCTGCTCCAGCTCCTAGTCCTGCGTAGACGTGGTTCTGCTCCAGCTCCTAGTCCTGCGTAGACGTGGTTGAGACCATTTCTAGAGCTCAGTCCCTTCACAGCGCTTCCTGTTGCCGTGGTTTCATGAGGACGGTGTGTCTTTTTGCAGACTCTGCAGGACAAGGTGTGCGAGTTTCAGGCTCGGTTCTGTTCGGAGGAGGTTTCCCGTCAGCAGCGGTTGCAGCAGCAGAAGGTGGGAGGAGCTCGGACGCTGCAGGAGGAGCAGTTCTTGGCCACGCCCAAAGGTGAGACCATCTTCCACTCTTATCTTTTATAACTTATGAGGACCTTGCTATGACCTGACCTGACCCCTAAACAAAACCAGGACCAGTTCAAACCAAACATAACCTCCGACCCAGGAACAGAAATCCTACTTATAGGAACTTTTCTCTGTCGGTTGGTAACTTTAGGTCAGAGACCTGGAATCACATGAAGGGTCCATCGTACGCTACGCTCACAGCATGAGCAGCAAAACGCCGTCTGCTGCTTCATTTCTGATGCTTTTCCACATTAAGGTCCGTCGCTCCTGAAGCGCAGCCAGGAAAGTCTGCAGAGACGCTTCTGCTCCGGTGTTCAGTGGCAAAGAGCAGCTCTGCTGAATCTGCTGCGATCAGCGGCTAAAAAATGGTTTGAATCTGTTTTTAAGGGAGAAATTCCTCCTGAAAGCATCATCTGTTTATTCAGTTCATCCAGATTATGATCCTGCCTTAAAATATTATTTCACAGTCGAATCGCTCAGACCCCCACATACCAGAACCGGATAGAGGTCTGCGCTGACACATTTTCAGTCCCGCACCTGTAACAGTTTGTTCGCTCCCGCCCGCAATTCCCGCATGATTCCGACGTTCGCCTACTGCTCAGGGCATTTCCTGTCACTAGTTTGAGGAATTAAACACACTGAGCTTAGCTGAGCTCATAACTGGCCGATCCTTCACCATATGCCGCTCATCGTCACGTTCACGTATGAAATAGAAATATAATAAGTTATAATCAATCATTTTAAACACCATATGATGCCCCCCTCCCGGGTGCATTTGAGCATAATAGCCGTCTACAGCTCAGCTTACAATTGATTTAAATGCAAGTAAAACTGGAAAAAATATTAGCCTACCGTTTCTGAATCCAGAATATTGAAAATATAAAATGTTATCCTAATAATAATTATTATTTAAGCGGGCTAGCCGTGGCCTGCCCCCCCCCGTGGTGCATCTCCTGAATAAAAGGAGAGATGGATCGCGCTATGGAACCTTCTCCGTGGTTTTTAGCAGAAAGTGTTTGATGTCTTTTCCAGTTTCTATAATAATAACAATAGGACATTGCTGTCAGGACATTGCTGTCAGGACAGTGCTGTCAGCAGCTGCAGCGGACAGGTGGGCGTGGTTCACACCTGTGGCTCGTTCAGCGGCGTGCGGCCCCACTTCATATGTCAAAATGTGATGTGTATATATATGATAGACTGATAATTTATGATTTTATTTTACATTTTAAAACCCGTTTTTAGTTCGTGGGACTGCTGCTTATCACCGCTCCCACCCGCACTGAGCTTTCAATATGTGTCCCGCGCCGCGCCGCGCCGCACTGCTTTGCATTGGGTCCCTCTGGAGAGCAGGGCTCTAGTACCAGATCTGCTCGGGGCCCCGCCCCTTCTTATGACGTCACCATATGGCAACTCCACTCGGACAAACTGTATCGCATCCGTTTCTAAAGGATCAAATCTCTTTTGGAGTCTCAACATATTATTACCTTTATTTTCTATTATTTTACATTTCATCTGTGATCTAAAGTAGCTGAAAGTAGAAAACAATCATCAGTCTGCTATTTAACAAGGGGACACAAAAAGCCTCCGCTGATTTTATTCTTTTATTTAAACGGTTATTCTACTTGTAGAAAAAGAACAGTTGTTTTTGACACAAATTTAAAGTTAGTGTAGCGTAACATGGCTAACTGAGTGAGCTAAAACAGGCTAATCTGTTAGCTGCTGAGCACAGCTAGCCACAGCGCTACTAGCTCTCCTGCTTTATATCATGGTCGAACAGTTTCTAACTATAAACTTTTTGTTATCGATCAGGTAAAACTTCATCGGTCAGTAGACACGCTAACGCTACAGATGCCGACTCGGCAAACTTGATGCTGTGTGATGTTATTATCGTTGTCTAGGCAACCACAATGTTTACATCATTTGTCAACGTTCATCCAATCCTGTAACTGGCAGGAAGCCGGACCCGAGCAGTTTCCCAGTGCGCTGTCACTGGGAATGCCCAGCAGCAGCTGCTGCAGGCCCAGTCGCCTCCTGGGGGTTTCCCCCTTCTGTTGGTGGCGGCTGGAAGAAGATGTTAGTTTATTAACCCCTAAATTAGCTAAATTATCTGGGTAAAGCACCTGATCTGCTGCTTCAATCACAGGAGGTGTGAACGTAGCATTAGGGTCCCTTTTTTATTATTTTTTTATTATCCCTGGATGGTCCTTGGCTGGTCCTTGGATGGTCCTTGGCTGGTCCTTGGCTGGTTCTTGGCTGGTCCTTGGCTGGTCCTTGGCTGGTCCTTGGATGGTTCTTGAATGGTCCTTGGCTGGTCCTTGGCTGGTCCTTGGATGGTTCTTGAATGGTCCTTGACTGGTCCTTGGATGGTTCTTGAATGGTCCTTGACTGGTCCTTGACTGGTCCTTGGATGGTCCTTGACTGGTCCTTGGCTGGTCCTTGACTGGTCCTTGGATGGTTCTTGAATGGTCCTTGACTGGTCCTTGACTGGTCCTTGGATGGTCCTTGGCTGGTCCTTGGCTGGTCCTTGGCTGGTCCTTGACTGGTCCTTGACTGGTCCTTGGCTGGTCCTTGGATGGTCCTTGGATGGTCCTTGGCTGGTCCTTGACTGGTCCTTGGCTGGTCCTTGGATGGTCCTTGGATGGTCCTTGGCTGGTCCTTGACTGGTCCTTGGCTGGTCCTTGGCTGGTCCTTGGATGGTTTTTGGCTGGTCCTTGACTGGTCCTTGGCTGGTCCTTGGATGGTCCTTGGCTGGTCCTTGGCTGGTCCTTGGATGGTCCTTGGCTGGTCCTTGGATGGTTCTTGAATGGTCCTTGACTGGTCCTTGGCCAGTCCTTGGCTGGTCCTTGGCTGGTCCTTGGATGGTCCTTGGCTGGTCCTTGACTGGTCCTTGGCTGGTCCTTGGATGGTCCTTGGCTGGTCCTTGGCTGGTCCTTGGATGGTTCTTGAATGGTCCTTGGCCAGTCCTTGGCTGGTCCTTGGCTGGTCCTTGGATGGTCCTTGGCTGGTCCTTGGCTGGTCCTTGGATGGTTCTTGAATGGTCCTTGGCCAGTCCTTGGCTGGTCCTTGGCTGGTCCTTGGATGGTCCTTGGCTGGTCCCCTACAATACCTTTTTAAACATCAATCTTTGTTCTAAAACATTCTTTCTGTCGTGATTTGTGGACATTGAGATCTAAAGAGGAGCGCCATCTGCTGGTCAGACCCTGTAATGCAGTGAAAGGTGGAGTCAGATGCCAGAGGGGGGGTCGCTGCAGTGGCTGGAATTTAGAGGGAATTTCCCTGGAAGTTGCAGGGAAGATGGCGGCCATTTAGCTGGCGGTTGATTGGGAGCGGCCATGTTTAACGGCTGCTGCTGTATCTGGGAAAATGCAGAAAACTGCAAAAGCACTGAGAGGTGTTTTAAATCTAGATTAAAGGTCTATAGATTTTCTTTCTTAGAGTGGTCTTTGCTGGAGCTTTCTAAACATCATTAAAGTTTTCAGTCATTTTATTATCGATCATTTTCTTTCAGGTGTGAAGCAGCTGCAGGCCTCTGCAGCTTCAGGTTCTTTCAGCCGTGCAGAAGAGGAGCAGCTGGTGTTTCGGCTGCGTTCACAGGTACGTCTGCGACCCGAGGAACAGTTCCCCATGTCGAGTTCTGACTCGGCTCTGACCTTAGAATGCGATGACTGGACCCGGTCCGAACGCGCCGACTGTTCCTGGAACCATCCTGGGTAGTAAGCGTGTCGCTGCCTTTTGCAGGTGGAGGAGCTGGAGGAGAAGCTGTTGGATCAGACCCAGGAGGTGGAGAGACTTCGCTCTGAACTGGTACGGGCCCGTTGGACCGACTGGGAGACTGGGAGGCCGTCCTTAGAGTCCCACAGCTACTGGACCTAAACCAGAACCTCAAAGTTCTGACCCAGCTGGGTTTTACTTTTAACGCTAGAGCTCCCACTGGCCGTCATTTTCCCATGATGATGTCATCACCTGAGATGGTCCTAGTGTGCGATATAAACCCATTATGGAAATTTAAACCTTAGAAAATAATCTAAGATATAATTTTCAAAGGCTTAATTGTAAGCTATTTTAATTTGTGTTCTAAATTTGTATTAAAATAAATTAAGTTTGAAATTAGAATTTTATTAACATAAATCGATTGATTCCGCCCAAACAAAGCAGATCACTTTTTCACATTTTCACAACTTTTTACCAGTTCAAGGATAAAATCCCTTCAAGCTCCTGAACCAAACCAACTGGTTTATAGCTGATATTTCCAGTAGATCATAAATATCAGCCTCCTTCATGTCGGAACTTTAACAGAATCCTTTCTGACCATCTGATCAAAAACCTCCAGCCTACCTGTGTGGTTAGACTGGAGCACGGACTCTGGTTTGGCTTCAGGTGGATGTGGACCGGCTGAGGTGTGGGCGGTGCTTGAACAAAAGTTTCGCTATTGTCTGCTACGTCTGCGTTGGTTGATCATCCTCGGAGCCGCTGTCAGAATCGGAGCCTCTTCCTCCTCATCGTTCCCTCCCTCTCCGCCCGAATCGCTATCATCAATATTTTGAAGCATTTTTAAAACCTGTTTCGCTGTTAGATTTCCTCTAAAAGCCATTTTTCTATATTAGCTAAAGAGTTCTAGGTTGACTGTTGGTTGCTAGGCAACGGTACCGAACGTCAATCAACCGCGGGAAGAATTTACAATGCAGCTAATAGAGCCATAAAAATGACGACTGTGGAGGATCGAGGTAGAATTAACCATATTTATTTTTTACATTTTAATTTTATTAAAAATATATAAAGTGAAGGAAATATAGAAACAGGAAAAGTCAGTTAACATGAGCAACATAAGTTTTAAATATATTTCTTTCCCTTTAAAATCTCAGAACCGTCAAAATGGCGGCTGTTCCAGTGTTAGAAAGTGTGTTTTAGCAGAAATGTCTGATGTAAACGTTTGGTTCTGGTTTCACTTCATCTTAATTCTGTTAGTTTAAAACCACGGCGCCCACCTGTCCTGCAGGGGGCGACGGACCTGGAGAAGCAGCTGGAGCGGCTGCTGGTGGAGAACGAGCGTCTGAAGCAGGAGCTGAAGTCATGCAGGGGTTCCGAGGGTCAGAAGCTCGACGCCGCGGCCGACAGCTGCAGCCGCTGCCCCCACGCTCAGGTGAGCTTCCAGGTGGGCGTGGTTCTGATGGACAGCGCCTCGCCTTCTGCCTTTCACATTTAGTCGCTTTGAGTTAGCAGCTCCAGGAGAGTCTGAGCCCCCTACCCATGTGTCTGTGCTGCAGGAGGTGGAGGCCCTGCGCAAGGAGGTGTCGCGCTGGGAGAGCCGGGCCCAGCAGAGGGAGCAGCGGCTGGCGGAGGTAGAGGAGGAGCTGAAGGAGAAGAGCTGCAGGCTGGAGGCTCTGCAGCAACAGCTGGACGAGTCCAGGAGAAGACGGACCGACAGCGAGCGCCAGCTCCATCTCCGTCTGCAGGAATGTGAGGATGAGCTGGTCAGACGTGCAGCGGCGCCCTCTAGAGTCAAGGTGAGGAAAAGCAGGTCAGGGAAACGGGGATGAAACTGTTAGAATCCAGCAACTGATGAAGCCGCTTCTGTTCTCCCTCAGTTTGTGACCCAGACGGTGGAGGTGGAGTCGGCAGACTCTCAGAAAGCTGTGGTCGAGATGCAGTTGAAGAACGGCGCCCTGCAGGAGCAGCTGTCTGCGCAGAAGCAGCTGCTGCGGGAGCTGGAGACGCAGCTGCACGAGTCCCAGCGGACCTGCACTCAGCTGCGGACTCAGGTGAGTTCAGGGACGCACCTGCAGCTCTACCTCCGTCAGAAACATGCAGCCTTCCTGGGGTGGGTTGGTGAGGGATAAACAGGAAGGCTGCAGGTGTGACTTCACCTTTAGGTTGATATGAAGAATCCGACCAGGTTCAGGTGATCTGATCTTGTTTTATTTTTCTACACTGGTTCGGCTGCAGCTCCGTCTCTGTGACCTTTTATCCCAGACTGTCAACAATGGAAAGAGCCGCTTGGATCCCAGGTTGTCCAAGGTTGGACCCCCCCCCCCCCTTTGGGTCAGGCTCCAAAGCTCCCTGATAAACCTAAAGCTATGACTCTGTCATTCTAATCAGTTATTATCTACAACCAGAAATATGGATCATCTAAATAACCTTGAGTGCATTTCGGGTTTTACCGACACGCCTTTCAATCTGTGTTAGATTACTCCAGTGTTTTTATTTAGTTCTTTCAAACATTAATATACAAAAGAAAAAAATACTTTTCTAAATGATCTATTCAGTATTAAATAAAGATTATACTTCTTCATATTCTCCAAAAAATAAATGACATCTTAAAATGTGTCTTTAATTGGATCAATATCGGTTCATTAAAAGTGTTTTTGATTTTTTTTCCTTTGGGGAAGCTCTGGACTCTGACCAGTCAGTCAGGAAACCATTACAGTAGATAAACCAGTGTTTAGTGTCGACGTTTGTTAGATTCAGCTGTTTAGAAAACCTGTTTCTGTGTTTTTACGTCTTCTTCATGTTAGCATAGAAACTTTGCATTAGTTACTGGAACCAAAGAAAAAAACAGAAGTTTTCCAAGTTTAGTAAAACTAACCTGCAAAGTTTGGCTTAATGACTTTAACCAGAGGGAAATGTTAGCTTAGCTTAGCTTGACTTCCACTAACATAAACGTTAGCTTAGTGTAGCCTAATGGCTAATAGCGGACGTGCCGCTACCCGATCCGTAGCACGATCAGTAATAGAAATAAGTGCTTTTAGTACCATAATTACATTTTTTATGGAGACCCGGGTGTATATCTTTAACTCACTGGAGAATGCTAATTAACATCTTTAAAAAATGTTTTATGAGACAATTTTGATGCTTTTTACGTTCAACGGCTTCTCTGATGTCATCATGGCGCACGCTCCGAGCATAAACCATCTTTATCTGCATTTTCTTTCTCTACGCACTACTGTATATACCATAATGTTAACAGGAAAGGGGTTAGGGTATTAAAAAAGGAAATTTAATTTAAAACTTCGTTTAAAAATTTCATTGTTTAAAGTTCAGCCTTAAACAGTAATAAAGACATAAAAAATAGTAATGTAAACTCATGACTGTATATTTATAGTTCTAACATGAATTTTTTAAATTCTATAATCATATTCAGCCATCCGTTTGTTTTTTATGTGTATCAATCAGTTCTGTAGACATGAACTGCTGCTGGAGTTAAACACAACGGATGGAGATTTTAAATACGCGTCAGCAGCTACGTTCGAACCGCGCGTCAGCAGCTACGTTCGGACCGCGCGTCAGCAGCGGCTACGTTCGGACCGCGCGTCAGCAGCGGCTACGTTCGGACCGCGCGTCAGCAGCGGCTACGTTCGGACCGCGCGTCAGCAGCGGCTACGTTCGGACCGCGCGTCACTTCAGCAGCTACGTTCGACGCGCGTCACTTCAGCAGCTACGTTCGACGCGCGTCACTTCAGCAGCTACGTTCGACGCGCGTCACTTCAGCAGCTACGTTCGACGAGCGTCACTTCAGCAGCTACGTTCAAACCGCGCGCAGCTTCAGCAGCTACGTTCGACGAGCGTCACTTCAGCAGCTACGTTCAAACCGCGCGCAGCTTCAGCAGCAGAAGCAGCCAGTGATGTGCAAAGTCTCTGGTTGACGCGCATCAAGGCGCAGCTTGAAGCAGCAGCGCCTCATTAGGGTCTGAGGCGCGTGACGCGCTTTACAAGCAGCAGATACTGGAAAAGATGAACTTTAGCTGCTTGACTCACCAAATCAACCAATCAGAGAAGCTGATGTTGGAGCCTGCAGAGAGATGGTGCTGCTCATGCAGAGAAAGGGAACCGAACATCAGTGGTTCTTTATGTTAATGTCCTCTGGATGCTCTAAATAACATCGGCTAATGAGAGACTAAGCTGTGGCTGAAACATGTCGTTCAGATCCATGTTTACGAAGGCGAGATGCAGCGAGCTCAGGGTCAGCTGGAGGCGGAGATGCAGAACCTGGAGGAGGAGAAGAACCGTGTGATCGAGGAGGCCTTCATCAGAGCTGAGAGCGAGATGAAAGCCGTTCATGAGAACCTTGCAGGTCGGCTCCATCTGCTCACTTGATGTTGCTGTTGTGGAGTCTGTGCTTGCTGACAGGATGATGATGATGATGATGATGTGTGCAGGTGTGAGGATGAACCTGCTCAGCCTGCAGCCGGCTCTCAGGACTTTGACGTCGGACTATAACTGTCTGAAGAAGCAGGTTCAGGACTTCCCCTCCATGCTGGATAAAGCCATCTCTGAGGCCAAGCAGGAGGTGAGGGGCGCAGACGCATCACAGAATCGCCTCCTGGCGGCGAGAAGCGAGGAAGAGGAGCACCAGTGGGCGGGTTCTGATGGCGTTTCTGCTCCACCTGTTTCCAGATCTGCCAGGTGATCAGTGATGTGAGCAGCACCAACCAGGAGCTGCTGCGGAAGTACAAGCGAGAGATGAACCTGAGGAAGAAGTGTCACAACGAGCTGGTCCGATTAAAAGGTTCGACAAAACCTTGGTGTCAGTTTAGAAAGGAAAAGCAAACCTAGATTAAAGGCGTGTCTAAACCAGAACCTAGGTCTGGTTTTAACTCAGTGAACCTGACTGATCCTCTGCAGTACCGGCTCTACCAAACTGACCCATCCTCTGTGTGCTCCAGGTAACATCCGGGTCTTCTGCCGGGTCCGACCCGTCAGTCAGGAGGAGCAGGACTCTGCAGATAACAGAACCATGCTGAGCTTTGACTCGGACGATGACGCCATCCTCTATCTGTCCAGCAAGGGGAAGATCATGACGTTTGAGCTGGACAAAGTCTTCCCGCCGCAGGCCTCACAGGAGGAGGTTAGTCCTGGAAACCATCCTCTCCCTCTTAGATTTACCTGAATCCGTCTCACCTGTCTGCCTGCTATCTGATTGGTCCATCAGGTGTTCCAGGAGGTCCAGGCTCTGGTCACTTCCTGCATCGACGGCTTCAACGTCTGCATCTTCGCCTACGGACAGACGGGCTCAGGGAAAACCTACACCATGGAGGTATGAGGCGGATCAGAACCTTTAGTTATCCAGCTAGAAACTAAGCTCTGATAGGAGGAGTCCTGTATGATGTCATACCTGTAAACCCGCCCCCTGTGTTCTCAGGGTGTGGCTGATAATCCAGGCATCAATCAGCGCGCGCTCCACCTGCTGTTCTCGGAGGTGACGGAGAAAGCTCCGGACTGGGACTACAGGATCATCGTCAGCATGGTGGAGATCTACAACGAGACGCTACGGTGAGGAACCTGGTTCTGGATCCAGACTGGATCAGGACCAGAAGGTCTGGAGCAAATGTGTCTTCAATGCTGTGTCAGTGTTGCATTGTTCAAAAGACCAGACGAAAAAACGGAACCAAAGTACCGATGGAAGCCCTGCAGTGAGAATCATCTGGGTTCATCTGAAGCAACGAGGCAAAACTTCTGACCGAAGCTTTGATTCAAATAACAGATTTTCATTTTCAGGTCGATATTCAGGCTCCTGGTAGAAAAGGAAAAGTTCGCTCAGCCAGGAATCACCAATGGATCATTATTTATACTTAAAACTAATACATTCATTTAATGAATGTTGTGTTAATCAGTAAAAAAACAAAAAATTATAATTTCCATTGCGATCACTGAGTCTGGGAGCGGCCATCTTTGCCCAAATCCTGTAGCCCCTCCCTCCTGCCATCTTCCAGCAGTGACGTCACGGTGCGGTAAGCCTAGCGCCATTCTCCCCGCTTTCCAAGCTAAATCAATGGGAACTACTAAAATGGAGATAAGAGACGTTATTCCAATGGAACAAGACAATATACATTTAAAATAAGAAAACAGAATAGCATTGTCTTATTTCAAGCATAATATCTAATTAGCTTATTTTAAGAGTAAAATTACTCATTCCAGCGGCAACTAACTCATTTAGCTGCTGAAATCAAGGTTAAATATACTTAATTAAAAAAATGTACTTATTTCTAAATCATTTTTCAGTGTCGGGTGGGTGTCTCTGCCCCCGGGTGGGTGTCTCTGCCCCCTGCTAGGTCCCTCTGCCCCCTGGTGGGTGCCTCTGCCCCCGGGTGGTGCCTCTGCCCCCTGGTGGGTGTCTCTGCCCCCTGGTGGGTGCCTCTGCCCCCTGGTGGGTGTCTCTGCCCCCTGGTGGGTGTCTCTGCCCCCTGGTGGGTGCCTCTGCCCTCGGGTGGGTGCCTCTGCCCCCTGCTAGGTGCCTCTGCCCTCGGGTGGGTGCCTCTGCCCTCGGGTGGGTGCCTCTGCCCCCTGGTGGGTGCCTCTGCCCTCGGGTGGGTGCCTCTGCCCCCGGGTGGTGCCTCTGCCCCCTGGTGGGTGTCTCTGCCCCCTGGTGGGTGCCTCTGCCCTCGGGTGGGTGCCTCTGCCCCCTGCTAGGTGCCTCTGCCCTCGGGTGGGTGCCTCTGCCCTCGAGTGGGTGCCTCTGCCCTCGGATGGGTGCCTCTGCCCCCTGCTAGGTGCCTCTGCCCTCGGGTGGGTGCCTCTGCCCTCGAGTGGGTGCCTCTGCCCCCTGCTAGGTGCCTCTGCCCCCTGCTAGGTGCCTCTGCCCTCGGGTGGGTGCCTCTGCCCTCGAGTGGGTGCCTCTGCCCCCTGCTAGGTGCCTCTGCCCCCTGCTAGGTGCCTCTGCCCTCGGGTGGGTGCCTCTGCCCTCGAGTGGGTGCCTCTGCCCTCGGGTGGGTGCCTCTGCCCTCGGGTGGGTGCCTCTGCCCTCGGGTGGGTGCCTCTGCCCTCAGATGGGTGCCTCTGCCCCCTGCTGGGTGCCTCTGCCCTCGGGTGGGTGCCTCTGCCCCCGGGTGGGTGCCTCTGCCCCCGGGTGGGTGCCTCTGCCCCCGGGTGGGTGCCTCTGCCCCCTGGTGGTAGCCTCTTCCCCCTGGTGGTAGCCTCTTCCCCCGGGTGGGTCCCTCTGTCCCAGGGTGGGTCCCTCTGTTCCCGGGTGGGTGCCTCTGCCCTCGGGTGGGTGCCTCTGCCCTCGGGTGGGTGCCTCTGCCCCCGGGTGGGTGCCTCTGCCCCCGGCTGGGTGCCTCTGCCCCCTGGTGGGTGCCTCTGCCCCCGGGTGGGTGCCTCTGCCCTCGGGTGGGTGCCTCTACCCCCGGCTGGGTGTCTCTGCCCCCGGGTGGGTGCCTCTGCCCCCTGGTGGGTGTCTCTGCCCCCTGGTGGGTGTCTCTGCCCCCGGGTGGGTGCCTCTGCCCTCGGGTGGGTGCCTCTGCCCCCGGGTGGATTCTGAAAATCTGTTTTCCTGCAGAGATCTGCTCAGGGACAATCCTACGGACAAACTGGACATCAAGTTGAATCCTGACGGCAGCGGACAGCTTTACGTCCCCGGACTCACCGAGATCACAGTTCAGAGCCCCGAGGACATCAACAAGGTAGGAGCTTCCTGTTTGTCCTTTCAGAGTAAAACGCTCTGGAAAGAACCTGTCGATGAAATCAGAACAAACTTCAGCGTTCGGTTCTGATGAGCGTCTCACCCGTCCTCAGGTGTTTGAGCTGGGTCACCTGAACAGAGCGACGGCGTGCACCAACCTGAACGAGCACAGCTCGCGCTCCCACGCCCTGCTCATCATCACAGTGTCTGGATTAAACAGTACGACTGGAACCAGGACACAAGGTGTGGACCACAGGATGTTTCTGACTGCCGGCGGTTCGGATGTGGCGTTTTCAGGCCGCAGAGGGCCTGGAGATTGGACTCTCTGGTTCTGATGGTTGGACTCGTTTTCTCAGTCGGCGCTTTTCTCTGTTCGGCTTTAGGGAAGCTGAACCTGGTGGACCTGGCGGGATCGGAGCGGATCGGGAAGTCCGGAGCCGAGGGCAGTCGGCTCAGAGAGGCCCAGTGCATCAACAAGTCGCTGTCGGCGCTGGGCGACGTGATCAGCGCGCTGCGCAGCAGACACGCCCACGTCCCCTTCAGGAACTCGCGGCTCACCTACCTGCTGCAGGACTCGCTGAGCGGAGACAGCAAGACCCTGATGATGGTCCAGGTAAGTCCGGCTGGAGTCCAGGGCCGGGTCTTCTTGGTGCCGGTGCCTTTCTCACACTTCCATGTCCCTGCAGGTGTCTCCGTTGCCAGGAAACATGAGCGAGTCAGTCTGCTCGTTGAAGTTTGCTCAGCGCGTTCGCAGCGTGGAGCTCAGCTCGTCTTCGTCCAAGAGGCACGAGAACTCGTCCACCTCGTCCTCGCCAACGCACGACAGCGTGGAGGTACAGTGATCCCCGGCCAGCAGCCCGATCTGGGCCAGAACCAACCAGAACCCGCTGGTCTAATCTAGAATAACCATGAAATAAAAAGCGTAGAAGAAGAAACTGTTGTGACTTCTTCCACAGCTGGACTCTCCCCCCGTGACGCCCGTCCCCCTCCCCATCTCCCGGGCCAGCAGCGCTGGCTCAACACTCTCCTCGGCCTCCAGAACTCCCAGTGGCTCCCGCAGGAGGTCCCAGTCACAGCTGTCTGCAGGTAAACGTGCACACTCATGCGCACGCTCACGTGCACACTCAGCCGTCATGGCGTTGACCTCCTGCTGCAGGTGTTTGATCCACCCCTTCAGTTCGGTTTGGTTCTGATGGTTCATCCATTCAGACGGGAATTTTCTGATTCCTTCAGGTTTTCTGGAACCAGGCCAGTTTTTTTATCTTAAGCCCTATTTCCTGCTGAGATCGGTCCGATCACGGTAACCAAGACAACTGTTAAGTGTAAATGGTACGCACAACCGAACCGGACCGTGCCGGACACAACCGGACCGCGCTAACATGGTACTAGTTCATCAGCAGGGTTTGGCGGCGTTCAGTTCTGGCTCAGTTCTCAGATAACAAAGAGCGCATTAGCAGACCGCTGACCGCCTCATCTCCTCAGTCAGCCTCCGTAATCAGGAACGCACGATTTCCAGTGATGATTCTCACAACCTGATCCGTCCCGAAAGCACGATCCGCCCTGCGCCAACAGATATACGTCTGGGTGTCCATCAATTAAACAGCTTCTTTGACATCATCATGGGACACGATCAGAGCAGTAAATCTGATTAAACCATGTTTATCTGCATTTTATTTGTTTATTTCTTTAGATTAAGCACTATATATCATAATGTTAACATTAAAGGAAAACACAAAACTAAAAAAAGACTAGATTAATGATTAAAATCGTAAGGAAGCAGAAATTCCAAACGTTATGATTCCGAATTCTCCTGATTGGTGCCCGACTTTACACGAGTGAATAAAGTGAATGTGATTGGTCGATTATCAGTCAATGTGGCCGGTTTGTCGGAAGCATCTTGCTATCCAGTTAGCAACTTAGTGCTAGCAGGTTCCCAGCCGTACATGTTTGAGCCCTTGCCTCGCAACGCTGCCAGTTCTGTTAGCTCTACGCCTGCCGAAGACACAGACGTCCATCCCCGTGAACACTGGGACGCAACTCAATGGGAAAGGAAAGGATTCTGGTTTCAACCGTTGCGTATATTAGCTGCGACACATGAATCAAGATGCTATGGCCGAAAACATTTGATTGACAGATGACCGTTGATATATGATTGGATGAATTTAGGTGTTCAGGCTGACGTAGAACTAACTGGCCTGCAGGAGATAACGGAAAAAAACACAGATTTTAAGACAGGATTTGTTTTTTTTGTAAAAAATGTCTACATTTTGGGACAATATGGTCTGATAAAGAGAACATTTATATACCTGTTTAAGCCAGAATGATTTGACATTTAAATCTGACTTCGCTACGACTTTAAATCAAAACTGAAAAGTTAGCTCCTGGAAGTAGCGTAGCATCCCATTTCCTGTGCAGATCAACCAGAGACCAGAGATAAACAGAAAGGATTTTAAAGCATTTGTTTTCTTAGGAAATGCATAATTAACCTTTAACACATTATATTTTAGTATGCTTAATATTTTGGGGAGGGAAAATCATCATTTAGATCATTTTAACAAAATAAAATCGAGGATGTAAATCTGGAAGCACAAATGAGCTGATGGCGTATGAACGGGTCGTGCTCCAGGATTGATCGGATGGTGACGATGATTCTTTAGTGGAGTGATGAAGCTAAACGTCTGTCGTTGTTTCCTGCGTCTGGAAGCCCTGATCTTCTGCCTTCTTCGCCTGACTCTCCTCATACTTCCTAAATGTTACGGGTGCCGCCATGTTGGTTCGCTTGTTTCCCTCTAGAGAGCAGTAGTACCGTAGATCACCACTAGGAGGCGAGGAACCGTGCCAGGGTGGCGTGTAAACGTTAACTGATCCTAGCTCAGTCCGGATCGGTTTTCAGGAGTAGAAATGAGGTTTTAGGGTGAAGCTGAATTATTTTGGATGTTTAGGGAGCAGCTGATGTTTTATTTCATCCATTCCTACAGAACCTCAAACTTCCTCCTGATGTTCCATGAATTCAGCGCGGAAATAAAGCGGCAGAAAAGCTTTTATTTTGTTGTCTTCAAACTGAATAAAACCTGCAGCCTTCTCTGGCTTACTGCAGTGCATCATGGGAACTGCGGTCCTTCAGTGACTGAGCTGTGCCTCCTAAACGCTGCAGGTCGGAGCTGTCCCAGAGACGGAGCGCCATCGCTGTCAGTCTGTCCCTCTACCTCTGTGTCCTCATTCTGTGCTCTGATTGGTTGGTTTCCAGACAGACAGGTAGACAGAGCCGGCCCATTGGTGGGGGACGGTGGGCAGGTAGGTGGGGTGGGGGGGTTGCTGGATATGTTGGCATGGCGCTCTCAGCATGGCATGGTGACCCCGTGTTGTCTCTAACACCCCCTCCCCCCCAGCTGTCACTTCTGAGCTTGTGTTTGTGCTGCAGAGTCCTGAACGGGCCCCGCCGAGGCTGCCGGACCTGAGCGGGCCCCGCCGAGGCTGCCGGACCTGAGCGGGCCCCGCCGAGGCTGCCGGACTTGAGCGGGGCCCGCCGAGGCTGCCGGACCTGAGCGGGCCCCGCCGAGGCTGCCGGACTTGAGCGGGGCCCGCCGAGGCTGCGGGTCCTGAGTGGCCCCCGGCCCCTGAGGGCTTTAGGCTCTTCTGGGTTCTTACACAGTTTGATTCCATATAGATAGAAAGTTTCTGAACCATCTGGACTCTTCTATCTTCAGGAATGAGTCCAGATGTTCTGTCTCTTTCCTGGTTCTGGTTTCATGGATTTTTCATACTAAGGTTTATGTTTCTACATCAGTAGACGACACATTAATTATAAAGGTTATTATTTTATTTTTTTATTGATATTTTAACAAGCACCTAAAGGAGAACTGTGGAAAAGTCAAGTCAGACATGAAAGCTGTGTAGGAATCCTGGAAACCTGAACTCTGACGGGTCAAAGGTGTTTCCTGTTCGGACCCGTGGCCGCCTTATGGACCAGAACCATTTAGTGAGACACCAATTATTACCCAAAGCAATGGGGCAGCGGCGCGGCGCCCTCTGCTGGCTGACTATCAGAATGCAGGTCCAGCAGAGCTGTGTGGAACCTGGAGGTTTCCCTTCCCGCATGCCGGTACCCCCCCACTCAGGGCCGAGGAGACGCGGTCCAGATGTTTCTGTGATCTTTCTTCTCACTGATGTTTCTTCCTGCAGGACGACTGAAGCTGACGGCCTGAGGGACGCTGAGAAGTCCAGGGAGACGGCGGGGTGTGGGACATCACCCAGAGGACCGTCCTCTGGAATCAACGTTTCTACCGTCAGAAGACTGGACCTTACAGAGCGGGTCAGAATTGATCTGTGAGCGGAAACCATGATGATGACGATGATGATGATGATGATGACGGACCGCTGAGACTCTGAGGACGCGTCTCCTAAACTGAACCCCCATTGCTCTTCCTATTCTCTCATGTTGCACTTTAATTTAGGTCGTTTTCTGAGTGACAGGTTTTTCTTTGAGGCCGACGGGCGGACGGACGGCGCCCCCTCCCTGTAGGCCGACGGGCGGACGGCGCCCCCTCCCTGTAGGCCGACGGGCGGACGGCGCCCCCTCCCTGTAGGCCGCCCCCTCCCTGTAGGCCGCCTGTCTGAGGGCTTTTATTTTGGTATTTTAGTTGAATTTTGGAGGAGAATCAAACTTCTGATAATCTTTAGGTGTTCAGATCAAAGGTTGAATCTAAAGCTTCATGATGTGAGGTTCTCCGCTGTTCGGTTGGACCTTTCAGCAGACTAAAGATGTGTGGACAAATTCTGGACCTGCAGCCTGTCTGTCCCCCCCCCTCGTCCAACAGGAGGTCATAAGAACGTTTGTTTCCTGCAGAGCTGCGGTTCTTGGTACCAAATGGATCATCTGGTAGTTCTGCTCTGGACGCTGCAGGGTTCTGATCCAATGTTTGTCTCCTGATTGTTTTTTCTAAATGTTTTTATTAAACTTTCCTGAATCGAGTCTCTGCATCGTTCATCTTGATTTCCAGAAGTTTTACCTTCGTTCCACAGGAAACGGACATAAAATCATTATTCTCCTACTGATGGATGCAGGTCAGAGGTCAGGGGGAGAACCCCCCCCCCCCATGTGCAGGTTCTGTCAAACCGTTTCACGCTTAACTCCGAACTCATTTAGGACAACTTCCATTAATGTAAGAAATTAAGAAAAATGAATCGACTTCAGTTCAAACATTTCAGTAAAAACCAACTAAGCTAATAAAACCAATTAGCTGCTATAGTTCTACACAGGAAATGTTAAATGATGCAACAATATCAGTTCTGCATGGATTTTATGTTTGAGAACCAAAGTTTCTGTCAGTTTGGAAAATAAGCTTTAAAGGAATAATCAGTAAAAAATAAAAAACATTTTCATTCCGATCACTGAGTCTGGGAGCGGCCATCTTTGCCCAAATATAGTAGCCCCTCCCTCCTGCCATCTTCCAGCAGTGACGTCACGGTGCGGTAAGCCTAGCGCCATTCTCCCCGCTTTCCAAGCTAAATCAATGGGAACTACTAGACACATCTGCAATCAACAACAATTATTGAAGATTTCCAGAGGACTTCACCATTGAAATTCACCAGAGCTATAGTGAAACTGACAATGCCCACGTGCATGGCAGCTGGATGCTGGAATACATCGGGTAAAAGTGAAAAAAAAGAGTTATTCCACCTTTCTGATTCCTGATCCTCCACGGACGGGTTGGTCGTTGGATCGCCAACTTGAAGAGGGAGGATTTGCCATCGAACTTCTGGCCAGAGAAAAAACCCGTAATATGTAGCCGACATTTGGAAGAAGAATGTTTTCAAGATGACTTGGATAATAGCGCGTTGTGACAAATCTTTTTAAATGATTTTCCTAAATCAGAAATCAATAGTTTAGATGGTGGATTCCTAACCTCATGATTGATCCAGAGGTTATAACCTTTATGGCAGAGGGGTTAGCATTTGGCGAGCTAGCATGTCGTCACCATTAGCTTTGCTGGCTGGTTTTTCTAATCTAGATCCAAGGTCACTGGTCAGGAAAGACGTTCAGTGCTGAGGTGAAAGGATCACTGATCTCTATTCACTGGGTCGCCTGTTGGTGTTACAGGGTTGAAATGAAGCCACCGGCTGCCATATTGGTACTCCCAACATACAGGTGCTGGTCATAAAATTAGAATATCATGAAAAAGTAGATTGATTTCAGTAATTCCATTTAAAAAGTGAAACTTGTATATTATATTCATACATTACATACAAACTCATATATTTCAGATGTTTATTTTGTTTAATTTTGATGATTACAAATGACAACAAATGAAAATCTCAAATTCATCATATCAGAAAATTAGAATATTACTGAAGACCAATAAAAACAAAGGATTTATAGAAATGTTGGCCAACTGAAAAGTATGAACATGAAAAGTATGAGCATGTACAGCACTCAGTATTTAGTTGGGCCTCCTTTGGCCTGTATTACTGCAGCAATGCGGCGTGGCATGGAGTCGATCAGTCTGTGGCACTGCTCAGGTGTTATGATAGCCCAGGTTGCTCTAATAGTGGCTTTTAGCTCTTCTGAATTGTTGGGTCTGGTGTATTGCATCTTCTTCTTCACAATACCCCATAGATTTTCTATGGGGTTAAGGTCAGGAGAGTTTGCTGGCCAATTAAGAACAGGGATACCATGGTCCTTCAACCAGGTACTGGTAGCTTTGGCACTGTGTGCAGGTGCCAAGTCCTGTTGGAAAATGAAATCTGCATCTCCAAAAAGTTGGTCAGCTGCAGGAAGCATGAAGTGCTCTAAAACTTCCTGGTATGTGGCTGCGTTGACCCTGGACCTCAGAAAACACAATGGACCAACAACAGCAGATGACATGGCACCCCAAACCATCACTGACTGTGGAAACTTTACACTGGACTTCAAGCAACGTGGATGAAGTGCCTCTCTTCTTTTCCTCCAGACTCTGGGACCTTGATTTCCAAAGGAAATGCAAAATTTACTTTCATCAGAGAACATGACTTTGGACCACTCACCAGCAGTCCAGTCCTGTTTCTCTTTAGCCCAGGCAAGACGCTTCTGACGCTGTCTGTGGTTCAAGAGTGGCTTGACACAAGGAATGCGACAGCAGAAACCCATGTCTTTCATACGTCTGTGTGTGGTGGTTCTTGAAGCACTCACTCCAGCTGCAGTCCACTCTTTGTGAATCTCCCCCACATTTTTGAAGGGGTTTTGTTTCACAATCCTCTCCAGGGTGCGGTTATCTCTCTTGCTTGTACACTTTTTTCGACCACATCTTTTCCTTCCCTTCGCCTCTCTATTAATGTGCTTGGACACTGAGCTCTGTGAACAGCCAGCCTCTTTAGCGATGACCTTTTGTGTCTTGCCCTCCTTGTGCAAGGTGTCGATGGTCGTCTTTTGGACAACTGTCAAGTCAGCAGTCTTCCCCATGATTGTGTAGCCTATAGAACTAGACTGAAAGACCATTTAAAGGCTTTTGCAGGTGGTTTGAGTTAATTAGCTGATTAGAGTGTGGCACCAGGGGCCATCAATTTTGAACCTTTTCACAATATTCTAATTTTCTGATATGATGAATTTGAGATTTTCATTTGTTGTCATTTGTAATCATCAAAATTAAACAAAATAAACATCTGAAATATATGAGTTTGTATGTAATGTATGAATATAATATACAAGTTTCACTTTTTAAATGGAATTACTGAAATCAATCTACTTTTTCATGATATTCTAATTTTATGACCAGCACCTGTAGAGCATCAGACTTGGACAGATGTGTTTGTCATTTTTTTTTACACAAGTGTAAAACAAAAATAAATTTCGTAGAACAGCCCTCTGGACATTTTTTTAAGTGCAGCCTTGAAAATGATAATATAAAAACAGTAATATAAACAAATGACTGTAAATTAACAGTTATAACATTTTCAGTTGTTTTTTTTATGTAATACTGAATCCAGAGTGGAATAAAGGTTCCAACCAGCGGGAACCAATCAAATCAAATGTAATGATTTCTACCTTAGTCAGTTAAATAACCTGCTGCTGTCATTCTGCACATCTCTGATGTTGCTGCTATTTTCAAATTACTGTAAAAATGTCCATAGCTGCATATTGGTTATTAATTCTCCAGGTTTATATTGTTAAATTGTTCTATTCAATAAAAGGAGTAGAAAGCTATAAGTAAATCTAATCAATGTATGTATAACAATATATCTCTAATATTCAACAACAAAAAAACTTAGTTAAGCAAATTGTGCAATTAAAAAATAAAATCCTATCAGATTTATAGTCCCCCCCCCCCCCCCCCCTGCAGATCTATTAGAATCTGTCCTTAAATTCCAGCCAAACCCATTTAATCAGTAACGGATTAAAACCTTTAGATAAATCAAACATTACCGCCACATATCTGACTCTATAACCATTAAAACAACTATTTTCATTCATCTCAGACGGAACTATTCACTGACTGGATTATATTAATCTGAACTTCCAATTTTCACCACTGGTCGGCGCCATTTCCCTTTTTCCTCTGATCACAGCTTGCTTGGTCTCGCAATGCATCCTGGGTAAACCAAGGATAGCGAGGATACATCGAACCCGTCCTTCGAATCAGGCAAAAAGAAGGACGCATTTTAAGGACGCATAACGAGGAGCCTTGGAATCCGACCAGACCTCGGCGCCGCGCTATGACGTAATCGTCCGTTGAATCTGACCTTCAGAGGACGCAGCCCAGGAATTGGAACTCAATATTTGTGCTTCATATTTTTAGAAGCAGACCAATACGGTCAGATAAGCAATGTTTGCCTCAGGTGAACAATTTTGATTCATTGATTAATAACCTTTGATTTGAATAAAATATTTATTAGTTTAATTAACAGGATTTAAACTTTGCTCTGAAAAAAAACAAAACTGTTTTCTTTCAAATCTTTTAGGAATTTGAACGATCATAAAAACCTCCTTTGATCCCTTCATTAAAAAGACGCTGATGAAAATAAAAGTTTAGACTGAACTTTAAGTAAAAGGCCACAAAGTGCAGATTCTGAAGTACAGAAATAAAACTTAAAGTTTTATTCCAAAGTTATAAATTATGATTATAGAAAATTTTCCTCATGTTGGATAAGAGAAAATAAAAAATACAGAAAGTTTAATTTTGTTCTACATTCTGATCCAGACTGACGTCCTGAATAGATCTCTGATATTAACGGCATTAAAGCTTCAAACGGCATCAAAATTAAAACATAATTAACATTTAATTTAAATCTAATAAATGTCTCTGAAGTTTCCTTTCATCACGATTTTCTCCGTTTGTTTCCGTATTCCTGTCATTGGGTCAGAGCGGTACCATGAGGAGGTTCCCGGTTCGATCCCCACAGACTGCCACTCTGGGTCCCTGAGCAAGATCTGGTTCCTGAAGCTCAGCTTGAAGTGGAGCCGATGGTTCCCCTTCCATACCTGCCGCTCATAGCGGAGCAGAACCGGTTTTAACCCTAAAGGCAGTAGGTTGGTGCCTGAGAGGTTCTGCTCACTGGGTCTGTGGTTCTGGAAGAGACACATTAGACCCAAACTGGATGAAATCATCTAAAATTCTTCTCCGTTTCCCTCAAGTCCAAGTCCTGGTCTTGATTTAGATCCAGGTCCGGTTTCCGGTCCAGTTTTCAAATCACTCAGAAAAGGTTCTGCTTATTGAACAAACTGGAGTTTTTATTAAATCATCAAAGTTTCTGTAAAATCGAACAGAACAAAGCAAAGTGATTCTGGGATCGCTCCACCGTGGGTTTGGACCTGCAATGGTTCTGGAGGCTTTGTTCAGTCCAACCGTAGAACCAGGATCCAGAGTTCCAGGAACCTCAGCCGCTCCCATCAGCGGTCAGAGGCCGTCGTCCAGCGGCGCCATCAGCAGCTGCAGCTCCTTGAAGCTGCTGCCATGGCGACCGACCTGCCCCGCCCTGCTCTTCACCAGGTTGCCCAGGTTCTTCAGGTAGCGGCAGCACTCCCGGCACTTCTGGTGTCTGCAAAGAGGAGGTCAGGGGTCAGAGGTGAACACGGAGCCCAACTTCCTGAGAACCGGGCAGGGTGCTGCCCCCTGCTGGCCGCGCTCACCGCTCCTCCCGCGTGATGTCGACTCCGACGGCAGGCGGAGCCTTCAGCGTCTCTGAGATCAGCGTCCAGAAGTGCTTCATGATGAGCTTCAGGGACGTGGAGCCGGTCTGCATGTAGCTGAGGAGGAAACAGAAGCCAAGGTCAGGTTCTGACTCCCAGTCAGGGGGTTCTGGTTTGAACCGGTTCTGATGGGATCTCACCTCTCATATTTACTCTGCAGCAGCTTATCGATCTGAGGGAGGACCATGGTGCACAGGTCCAGCTTCCACAAGGAGCTGAAAAAACAACCCAATCAATTCACAGAAACACAGAAAGCTGGCATGTGCAGCTGGGATCCAATCCAAATTAAATCTGAAATGATTCCATCCTGTTCAATAAATGATCAGTGTTTTTAATTCAGAGTCATTTTCATGTGAATGTGCTTTACTGGAGGCATCCATGTTTGTCAAAGAACACTACTGCCACCTACTGGTTAGTGACATTGTCACGGTGCGGTATCGGCTGTTGATCAAGTCCCAGTGCTGTATCTGGTGTTTGTCACAACGCGCTATTATCCAAGTCATCTTGAAAACATTCTTCTTCCAAATGTTGGCTACATATTACGGGTTTTTTCTCTGGCCAGAAGTTCGATGGCAAATCCTCCCTCTTCAAGTTGGCGATCCAACGACCAACCCGTCCGTGGAGGATCAGGAATCAGAAAGGTGGAATAACTCTTTTTTCCACTTTTACCCGATGTATTCCAGCATCCAGCTGCCATGCACGTGGGCATTGTCAGTTTCACTATAGCTCTGGTGAATTTCAATGGTGAAGTCCTCTGGAAATCTTCAATAATTGTTGTTGATTGCAGATGTGTCTAGTAGTTCCCATTGATTTAGCTTGGAAAGCGGGGAGAATGGCGCTAGGCTTACCGCACCGTGACGTCTCTGCTGGAAGATGGCAGGAGGGAGGGGTTACTATATATGGGCAAAAATGGCCGCTCCCAGACTCAGTGATCACCATGAAAATGTTTTTTATTTTTTACTGATTAACACTGAATTTATTAAATCATGGTGAACTATTAGTTTTAGGTATAAATAATGATCCATTGATTATTCCTGCTGACCGGAGTTCTCCTTTAATGGTTAGCATCGGCACTGATTGGTAACGGTTGGGTTTGGGTTAGCGTCAGGCTGAGGGCATTAGGCCGTAGATCAATGGGAGTCCACTGCTGGTCCTCACTACATGCAGGAAGATGAGAAATGTGTATGTGTACCTGTCTAGCCATCAGAGTGAGGACCAGTTGTTGTAAAGTGAGGACATTTCACCGGTCCTCACAAGCTGTTTTGGTTATCTTAAGTGTTAGCTTAAAGGTTAGCTTAAAGATTAGCTTAAGGTTTAGCTTAAGGGTTAGCTTTAATGTTAGCTTTAGGGTTAGCTTTAGTGTTAGCCTTAGTGTTAGCCTTAGTGTTAGCCTCAGTGTTAGCCTTAGTGTTAGCCTTAGTGTTAGCCTCAGTGTTAGCCTTAGTGTTAGCCTTAGTGTTAGCCTCAGTGTTAGCCTTAGTGTTAGCCTCAGTGTTAGCCTTAGTGTTAGCCTTAGTGTTAGCCTTAGTGTTAGCCTCAGTGTTAGCCTTAGTGTTAGCCTCAGTGTTAGCCTTAGTGTTAGCCTTAGTGTTAGCCTCAGTGTTAGCCTTAGTGTTAGCCTTAGTGTTAGCCTTAGTGTTAGCCTCAGTGTTAGCCTTAGTGTTAGCCTCAGTGTTAGCCTTAGTGTTAGCCTTAGTGTTAGCCTCAGTGTTAGCCTTAGTGTTAGCCTCAGTGTTAGCCTTAGTGTTAGCCTTAGTGTTAGCCTCAGTGTTAGCCTTAGTGTTAGCCTTAGTGTTAGCCTCAGTGTTAGCCTTAGTGTTAGCCTTAGTGTTAGCCTCAGTGTTAGCCTTAGTGTTAGCCTTAGTGTTAGCCTCAGTGTTAGCCTTAGTGTTAGCCTTAGTGTTAGCCTTAGTGTTAGGTCATAGAAAGGGTTGAAAATGACTGAAAATCAATGGAAGTCAACGGCAGTCGACGCATGGTGCTAACTACATATAGCATATAGCTGTGTGTGTGTGTGTGTGGGGGGGGGGGCTCACGGCAGTAGGTTGAGGATGTTCAGGACGTCCACAGTGATGGACAGGTCATTCATGGAGACGGCAGCATCCATGGCGTTCTGTGGAGACAAATGTAATCTGATTACTCCACCGAGGAGCAGGAGTCGTCCATTAATGACCTGCAGCAGATCGCAGCAGCTCACCTTGACGCCCTCGCGGGCCCACGTGGATCGCACCGTCTGCAGGTTCTTGTGGCGGCTGCTCAGGATCACAGACATGGTGTTGTGGCCCTTGCTGATCTGGGACAGAACGTCGTCGTCGCTCAGAGCGCCGCCCTGGTGGCTGGCTGTGGACTGAACACAGAGACGCTTTAAGAAACGGCTGCAGCTTTCAGACCGGAGAGCAGGAAGCAGGAAGCTCACTGGCAGGAAATCGGCCACGTTCAGTCCGAGCGGCTTGTTCCTGATGCCTGGGATCATCCTCTGCTGCTGGACCGCCTGAGGGGGAGGGGCCAGCTGGCTGGAAGGGGCGGGGTTACAAGGCTTTGCACTGGAGTTGACTTTGGGTTCAACCCTCTGAGCAGGAGTGGAGCTGGCGAGGGGCGGAGCCTGGGACAAACAGCATCACATGGTGAATGTGTGGAGCGTGCAGCCCGTTAGCCTGAGCTAAAGCTTTAACCCATCAAACCTGTAGAAGAAGCAATTGCTCCACCTCACTGAGGTTGCTGCGTTCGCTGACTGGCTGCTTGTCCGGAGACGGCGGCATCAGGTCCTTCAGCTGCCGCCCGATGGCCGCCACACCATCTGACAGGAAGAGGAAGCAGCAGCGTCACAAACAGACAGGAAGCCAGTTTCAGAACCAAGCAGGTGGACCTAGCAGCTTTTATTTTGAAGGCCTGTGACACAGCTGCAGCAGATTCATGATCGGGTTAAATTCCCGACTGACTCATAAAAACCGATGTATTACCTATGAAGAAGAAATGAGGCGTCACACGTTCCTACTGATGAAATTCTGTTACAGTCAGACGTTCCCCAACATTTCAACCAATGGTTGGAAAGAGAGTTTTTCCTCTCCACTGTCGCTACAAGCATGCTTAGTGTGAGGGATTGCTGACGAGTCAACGAGTCGATGCAATCAGCTTGTTTTCAGGGAGGAAATCACAATGATTGTGAAAGCCATCTTTAGCCCGCCCACTTGGGGCCCTTCGCCCTGCAGGTGGTCCCGCCCCCCCACTTTAGGAACCCCTGCCCCGCCCCCATCAGGTCACTCTTTATCTGATCACTGAGCGGGTGCTGTGGCCCCCAATGGGCCCCTGACCTGCTGGGATTCAGGAAGACTCACCATCATCAGGAGGAGCAGGAAACGGCTCCGGGATCCTGGGGGGGGTCCGAGCTGGGGAGACAAACACATGCCGTTAGCGGGCTAACGTTCAGGGTTCAGCAGGACGACCAGCATCAGAAACCTGAGCCGCCGTTCCGCCCTCCACCTACAGATGGCGCGCTTCGGCGTGAAGATCTCTTTGTAATCGGCCGCGCAGTGGATCTCTGCCGACGACTGCTCTGCCTCGTCCTCGCTCTGGCTCCGCCTCTCTCCGTCGGGGCTCCGCCTGTCATTGTCGGAGCGCTTCATCCTGATGACATCACAGTGCCCGTGAATAATCGTGCGGATGACATCACCACCCAGGCAGCGTGCTGTGTGCCAACCTGTGGGAGCTGCAGTTGGTGGCGGGACTGTCGTAGTTCCGCCGCAGCGCCGCCGCTCTGGGTTGCGCCGGATCTTGGAGCGGCTTGTTATCCTGGATGATGTCCTGGATCACGGCGGCGGCGCTTTTCTTCACCCTGCTCAGGTCCACCACGTGGGACGATATGCAGGACAGCTGGTGGGACACGCCGATCTGGGCGGGATGGGGCGAGGAGTTTACCGTGGAGCGGTCAGATTACTACATGGTAGAAAAGGGGGAGGAGCTTCGTACCAGCTGCTGGCCGATCACGGCGAGGTCGGACGCCTTCCCCCAGCCAACAGGAACCACGTCGAAGCAGCGGTCGGGCTCCCAGCCGAAGACCCGCAGGGAGTCGGACGCGCCGCTGTAGAGACAGGAACCGTCCGGACTGAACGCCAGGCACCTGTGGTGAGAGGGGGGGGTCAGAGGGGTTGCTATGGAAACATCGGTGGAGGTCAAAGGTCACTAACCTGACCACAGCCGTTTCTCCTTCCAGAGAGCCGACCATGGAGAACTTCTCCAGGTCCCACAGCTTGATGCTCCTGCAGGATTCAGGACAGACATTAGTGACGTTCCTCCGGATCCGGTTCTCCGGATCAGGACCTCCGGATCAGGTTCTCTCCAGTTTGAACCGGTTCTGCCGGTCGGGATTTTCCAGACCAACAGAAGAGGAAGGAGAAGATTCCTGGTTTTCAACATTTGACAAACTTCCAATGGATAAAATCAGTGGATCGGTCCAGCTGTGGGTCACTGCAGATGTTCTGTTCCTCAGAGGTTCTATAGAGGAAAGATGTTCTACTGAGAACGTTGAGGAACCCAGCTGAGGTCTGGGGGGTTCTGGATATTAATCGTTTAAATTTCTTCCTCCCAACTAGATTCTGACCCAGTGACATCACAGCCAGACCAGACATGGAAGGACAGGAAGTCTGTTTGAGGATGAAGACTTTGTGGAAATGATGAAACAAACCGACTAAAGGTTCAATGTGTGCAGAAGGATATATGTTAAAAAGAATCAGTGTGTGAAGTTCTAGTCTACATAGTGTTATATAAATAAAACAGAGAAAAGGAGAAGCTGTGTGGAGAAGTTCTATTATTTACAGTGTTGACTAAAATGAGCAAAATGTGACTAAATGGAAGCTGCTGCTGTTCAGAAGCAGCTTCCATCATCAGAGGAGACCAACACTGAACTTCATGGCCTGAAGTTGCATTCATCTCATCTCTGTGGTGAGACACGGCGGCGGCAGCATCATGATGTGTAGGAGGCTCACATTCCAGCAGGAGACACCGTGTAGAGTTTGGATCAGAGCTGATCATTGGTTAGAGTGGCCTAGTTAAAGTCCAGACCTAGATGTCCTAGATGGGTCAAACCCGTCTGATCTGGAGAAGATCTACTAGAAGGACCGTGATCATTGAAGCTGGAGGAATAACCTGCAGGACTGCAGCCAGAGGAGGTTCTACAGAGTTCTGACCCGGTGAGGCGGAATAGGAAGCGGAGCACATGTTGAAAACCAGGAAGCAAAGTTCTGAGCTTCCTCCTCCTCCTTCAGCTGAACCTGAACTCTAAGCAAACCCATTTCAGGAAGGCTGTGGAAGCGGATCAGACCTGTCGGAGCTGCCGGACGCCAGCAGGTACTCGTTGGGATGGAACTGGACCACGTTGACGGCTGCAGAGTGGGCCTTGAACTCGGTGATGGTTTTCCCCTGAGAAAGATCCCAGAGCTGCAGGAACCAGAGACAGGAACTTTAGAAAGGCCCCTGGCAACAAGCCAAGCCAACCAAGCAATTACCCAGGGCCCCAAGCTGCCGGGGCCCCCAGAAAATGGCTGACCTGGTTATAAACAGCATCTACTGACTAACAGTAATCTTCCCTTAAAGCTGCGTGATCGCCAAATGACTCGCTGCTTTTATGCTCTTGGCGAACAATAGATTCAGACGAGCATCAGAACTAAACCGGTAGAAACATCAGAAATGAAGCATCAGGCGCGTTTTTGCTGCTTTAGCTGTGAACGTAGCATAGCAGCGGCTAGCTTCCAGCCGTGGCGTCCTGCACGAGCATAATTAATTGATAAATAATGAATCAATTAATTAATTAAGAGTCAGATTAGCCTGAATATGTGTAATAGAACATCAGTGGTTCAGCAGCGTCGTTATTCAGTGTGTGAAAGGTCTCTACAGTAGGGTGACCAGACGTCCCCGATTTCCGGGGACTGTCCCCGTTTTGGACCACCTGTCCCCGGCTAAAGCTGTCCCCGGAAATGTCCCCGATTTTACCGAGGCGAAAAATGTTGCGTGTAGACTGTTATTACGGTAGAGCTGTTGCGCGCAAAAATAGGTATTACGGTAGCTGGTTGCGCTGCTGATAACATAAAGATTAGGAACAGAGCGCACCACTAGAAGGGCGGTAATGATCCGTTTGGATGTCAGCTGCCATTAAAACACAAAGAAGAAGAAGAGCGCATCACTTTTAAAACAGAAGAAGAAGAAGTGGAAGTTCGTTTTTTACAACCTGTGGCAACTGATGGGGAGCTACGCTGAGTGATGGTAAGTGTGTTAATCAATTTATTTTATTCTGATCGGGCTGATCTTGTGATAAATGTTTGGTTTGTGTCCAGTTTAAAACAATAATAAAAAGTAAGACAAGACCACGAGTTGAGCATGAGTAAAAGACGCTGGGTTAAAATGTAGCAAAATGATTGAAAACTCCTTGTAAGGCGCTAATCTGGTACGCTGGTTCTCCAGGGATCAACAAGGGTTTGTTTAAAGATGTTTTAGAATGGATAGGTGACCTTTAGTTTATATTTCAGATAGTTATTATAAGTAGAGTTATTTCAATTTTTTTGATGATTTATGGTTGTGATTTATGAGCATAGACTTCCAGTTTTTGGTGTGCTTTTTTACTGCTCAGTTTGGATATATATGAAAGTTCCTTGTGAAAAAATAGGAGTCAGTAACAGGAGAACTGAATAAGACAAGATCTACATGATCTGAGAATGATGGAGGAAGAGATAACCACCTGTTTAATGTCCATTTATTATGTGGTTTTTGCTTGTAGCTCCTAATATTGTGGTAATTAGCATTTTTAGTATTTAGATGAGATATTAATAATAATAAGTTTTCATGTTGCACATCCTAATTTTTTTGGAGGTGATTTTGATTATACAATGTCTCTGTTTTAGAATAATGTAAGATTGATGCTGGAGGAGTGAGGAAGAAGATAGAAAGACAGAAAGGAGATTGAATGAGAGAGGAGGAAACTAGGAACTCTGATAGAAAAAACGGTTGACAAGAAGGGAGAAAAATTTACTTTGAGGAGTAAAGCAGAGAGCAGGAAACATAAGAGGAAGCCTTAATGCACAATACAGAAGCTGTGAAAAGAAGGAAATTATATATGTATATGTTATTGCTGTTTATAATTATGGACTATTCTTGGATTATATACATTGTGTTGATGTTAAGCCTATTCTGCTGTTCAATGGTTAAACTTGTTTAAGATATTTAAAAAGGTTATTTTGCTTTTTACTTGCTATGCCTTCTCTTATATTATTTTACCCAAATTAGCAGGGCCACTGCCTCAGACCCTGTTCAGTTAATATTTCTGTTTCAAACATTTAAAATGTATAATATGTATTAATACAGTTCAAGTGATAAAGCGTTGACATGATTTGAGTGATAAACTAACATATTGAGTGATGTAGTGTACAAAGTATGCTGTGGAACACAGAGTGGCTGTATACTCAGGTTAGTAGGAAAAATGAACCTGCTACTTTGAGACACACAGGCCCCTGATGTGGCTAGGTGACAGTAAGAAACATATATGAACCTTTACCTGCAGGCTTGACTACTACTTGCTTTTTTTTTTTATGTTAATAAAGAAAAAAAATATTTCTTATAGGTATGTACAGTAGATGTAAACAGAATAAGTATTTGTTGCACTTTTTTGAAGAGGTGGGGGAACTCTGTCTCAACAGACAGCCACAGGCATAGAATAAATGTTTGTATTTACTTTTCTAAATTTCTTTTCCTCATGTCACTCTCCCCTTAGGAGGCGGTGGAGCTCTTTGGGCCCGACAAAATTGGAAAGCCCTGCTAATGACCCTTGACCCCTCCGCTCCCACCCCCACCACTTTGCCCCAGCCCAGAGACACAGTTCTAGTTTTCTACTAATAACACTATTCATGTTATTAATCTTAGGATACACTAAACGTTTGGAAAGGCACATTCCTGGCTTTTACACTTGATTTTTGTTGTTTAAATATTAATAAATATGTAAAAATATATGAAACCATTACTGTCCCCATTTCCTAATTTCATCTCAATAAAATGTATTGATTTTTATCCACGAGCAAGAAATGTCCCCAGATTTGATTTCAGAAATCTGGTCACCTTACTCTACAGGCAGTGGCAGATGGCCAGCAGAGGGCGCCAGAGATACCAAACTGCCCCCCCCCACCCCCCCCCCCACAGGGTTCTAATGGATCCTGTGATTTTTTCCAAACATCTTTTCTAGATTAGCTTGTGAGCTTCTGATGACATCAGGACGGTTCCGCCGCGTTCGCTCAGCACTGACCTTCACCGTGCAGTCGTCGCTCGCCGAGGCCAGCCACTTCCCGTCCGGACTGAACACCAAACTCCTGATGGCGTCCGTGTGACCCTGGAACCCAAACAGAACCACTGTGAACAGAACCCTGCTTTCTCCCTTCTTCATTTTATTATTTATTCATTTGTTTTTTGGGTGGGCGGTAAATCTTTTTATGCAGACGGGGCATCATGAATACTAAATGAAAATAAAACTGAATAAATCCACAGAAAGTTGATCGTCTGGCAGCGTTTAGGAGGTTCTGGGACGTCAGGCAGATGCTGCATAAATCGCCACGGTGTGACCGGAGCCTAAGATACTCTGGGTTTGAAGGTTTTCCAGGTGGTTCTGGTTCCTTGGTGGAGGAGGACCTTTTGGACCTGACAGGGAACCAATGATACCGAGCCAAAGTTCTGACCTTGTAGCGGAACACGTATCCCTTCCTGCGGACGTCCCACAGCTGGAAGAGAGAGAGGCCATGTTGGGTTAAACTCAGACAGCTCCAGACCCAAACACACAACCAGGAGGCGTACCTTGATGTTGGTGTCCATGGAGCTGGAGGCCATGAAGTTCCCCAGTGGGTGGAAGCCCAGACCCGTCACCCTGGCCTTGTGTCCCATCAGGGTGCGTAGAACTGAGGACAGGAAGCAGCAGAATCAGAACCGAAGCGCCTGCAAACTTTCCTCAGTCTGGTTCCAAACGCTCCGCAGGTCCGATTCAGAAGGTGGGAGAACTTCCCTCCTGAGCGTTCCCAGGTTCTGATTCAGACCCGTTTCCACTGGATGAGGAACAGTTTTCCATGAGCAGGAAGTTCAGACAGAACCAGAACAGGTCTGGGAGAAGAACCCGATCACCTGAGACGGTTCTAGAAACGAGTCTCTGATTTTAGTCACACAGACCTTCCTGAGCAGATCTGGTGGGTTCTGCAGGTTCTGGCTCCTTAGAACCTTCTAGTAGAGCGTTCTGGTTTAGGGCCCTGTTCTGGTTCCAGTTCTCTCCAGAACAAACGGGTCTGGAGGACAATCAGGAGTCTCCTTCCAACTGAAGGACGGTTCTCTGATTAGCGACCAGCTACTGGAGGAATCAGTGGGATCCTGATCCAGTTAGAGTCAGGTTCCCTGGTTCTGGTTCATGAAAAGGACAGAACCAGAACCAAAGGTCAGGGTCTGGCTGCAGAGCTGCATGTTAGCCCAACAGCTAATGGCTGAAACCGTCCCATTTCTTTTAGGCTCCAACATTCTGGATCATTTTAAAGATAAAAAGATGAGAATATGTTAACAGACACGTTTTTAAACCCAGCTTAGTGAGTCAGTAACAGCTGGATCGGTCACATGACTTCCTGGAAACCAGACGCGCAGCGATGCAGCTCTATGGGCGCCACGCCGCCCCCATGCAGCGCCCATAATGGACCATCACTGGCGGCTGGTTTCCAGCTCAACTCAGACACCAAATGAGGTACGGCGAAAAAAGGGAGCGAGCAGAGGAGAGCCGCAGTTCAGGATTTGGCCACCGGTGGCAGTATGATTAGAAAACTCCTAAACATAAGAATGATAAAAATAATAATAATAAACTTTATTGATCCACTGGAGAAATTGACCTCTGCATTTAGCCCCTCCCCTTGGGGAGCAGTGGGCTGCCACAGTGCGGCGCCCGGGGAGCAGGGTGGGGTTAGGGGTCTTGCTCAGGGACCCAGAGTGGCAGGCTGTGGGAGCGGGACTCGAACTCAGAACCTCAGGATTCCCATCTCTATGCCCTGAACACTGGGGACGTTTACTAAGGTAAAGGACGGGGTCCGCTGGACCAGGACCAGACTTTGGTCTCCTTACAGCCTGGAGGACAGCCTGGGGGACAGCCTGGAGGACAGAATGGGGGACAGGCTGCAGGACAGCCTGGAGGACAGCCTGGAGGACAGGCTGGGGGACAGCCTGGGGGACAGCCTGGAGGACAGGCTGGAGGACAGGCTGGGGGACAGCCTGGAGGACAGGCTGGGGGACAGGCTGGGGGACAGCCTGGAGGACAGCCTGGAGGACAGGCTGGGGGACAGGCTGGGGGACAGGCTGGGGGACAGGCTGCAGGACAGCCTGGAGGACAGGCTGGAGGACAGGCTGGAGGACAGGCTGGGGGACATTCTGGAGGACAGGACAGGCTGGGGGACAGCAGGGAGGACAGGCTGGGGGACAGGACAGGCTGGGGGACAGCCTGGAGGACAGGCTGCAGGACAGCCTGGAGGACAGGCTGGGGGACAGCCTGGGGGACAGGCGTGGGGACAGGCTTGGGGACAGGCTGCAGGACAGCCTGGAGGACAGGCTAGGGTACAGCCTGGGGGACAGCCTGGAGGACAGGCTGGAGAACAGGCTGGAGGACAGCCTGGGGGACAGCCTGGGGGACAGCCTGGAGGACAGCCTGGAGGACAGGCTAGGGGACAGCCTGGGGGACAGCCTGGAGGACAGGCTGAGTGACAGGCTTGGGGACAGGCTGGAGGACAGCCTGGAGGACAGGCTGGAGGACAGCCTGGAGGACAGGCTGGGGGACAGGCTGCAGGACAGCCTGGAGGACAGGCTGGGGGACAGCCTGGGGGACAGGCGTGGGGACAGGCTTGGGGACAGGCTGCAGGACAGCCTGGAGGACAGGCTAGGGTACAGCCTGGGGGACAGCCTGGAGGACAGGCTGGAGAACAGGCTGGAGGACAGCCTGGGGGACAGCCTGGGGGACAGCCTGGAGGACAGCCTGGAGGACAGGCTAGGGGACAGCCTGGAGGACAGGCTGAGTGACAGGCTTGGGGACAGGCTGCAGGACAGCCTGGAGGACAGGCTGGAGGACAGCCTGGAGGACAGGCTGGAGGACAGCCTGGAGGACAGGCTGGAGGACAGGCTGGAGGACAGGCTTGGGGACAGGCTTGGGGACAGGCTGCAGGACAGCCTGGAGGACAGGCTGGAGGACAGCCTGGAGGACAGGCTGGAGGACAGCCTGGAGGACAGGCTGGAGGACAGCCTGGGGGACAGGCGTGGGGACAGGCTTGGGGACAGGCTGCAGGACAGCCTGGAGGACAGGCTAGGGTACAGCCTGGGGGACAGCCTGGAGGACAGGCTGGAGAACAGGCTGGAGGACAGCCTGGGGGACAGCCTGGGGGACAGCCTGGAGGACAGCCTGGAGGACAGGCTAGGGGACAGCCTGGAGGACAGGCTGAGTGACAGGCTTGGGGACAGGCTGCAGGACAGCCTGGAGGACAGGCTGGAGGACAGCCTGGAGGACAGGCTGGAGGACAGCCTGGAGGACAGGCTGGAGGACAGCCTGGAGGACAGGCTAGGGGACAGCCTGGGGGACAGCCTGGAGGACAGGCTGAGTGACAGGCTTGGGGACAGGCTGCAGGACAGCCTGGAGGACAGGCTGGGGGACAGGCTGGGGGACAGCCTGGAGGACAGCCTGGAGGACAGCCTGGAGGACAGGCTGGGGGACAGCCTGGAGGACAGCCTGGAGGACAGCCTGGGGTCAGCCTGGGGGACAGGCTGCGTCCCCAAAGAAGTTTCTAGAAGTTTCTGTGATTCTGATGACTGAGCAAAAACCTGTTAATCAGCTTTTTATTAAAATCAGCTGAGCTGGAACCCCCCCCCCCCTGCTGGAGGTCCTCAGAAGGTTAGTAAATATAGCAAACAAACACACAGCTTACCCTTAGCCGCCTCCAGGTCCCAGACCCGAATGGATCCAGACTGGGAACCAGCTGCTACCTGCTCCTCAGACACGTTGAACTGGACACACTCCACCGGGTTCTTGTGACCCGTCAGGCTCTGAGACCAAACAGAGAATCGGGTCAGAACCGAGCACCGAGGACGTGAAGAGGTCCGTGTGGAAGCGGTCTCACCATGACACAGTTGGGTTTGTTGACCACCCAGATGTTCACCCTGCAGTCCTCTCCTCCGGTGACCAGCAGGCGGCCCGAGGTCTTCCCCAGAGACAGGCAGGTTCTGGGATGAGCCTCGAACTCCTCTGAGGACAAACAGGAGAGACCAGCGTCAGTCTACGATCCCTCGGAACCAGCAGGAGAGTCGGAATGACGCCCACCGGCTCCCATTTCAGGTAAAACACCTGGAGTCTAAACCAGAACCCCTCCTGAATGAAAATCCAGAAGCTCCGTCCACACGGAACCAGAACTTCCTCTGTGGACAAACATCTACTCACGCAGGCGCCATGAGATCTTGGTGGTGCTGGCAGCAGCCATACGGCTCACGGTGGGACAAACTGGACCAGCGTGGAGCTTCAGTCAGGAGGATCTCTACATCCTGCAGGAGGAAAGAGTCCAGATTACAGACGGAACCAGCAGAAAGTTCAGCTTAAGAAGGTTAGAAGGTTCTACAAAGAATCCGGTCCAGCAGACTCATCAATCTGTTGATTAGTTTTTAAACGGAGAGCCAGAGGTTCCTTAAAGATCTTTTTAACTAAATTAAACCAGAATAAACTAAAACTTTTCCACTCAGAGTTCTGGATAGAAAAGATTGACCGACGGAAAATTAGTTTTTATCTTGGATGCAAAATGTTTATATATTTTTTTACAATGTTGGTATAATTCCTGCTGGAAGTGAGTCGCTCTGTCAGCCATTATTCTCCCCTCTGGGGCAGCTGGTTCTGACCACAGCTCTATAGAAGCACTGCTGGGAACTGGTCCCTCATCCTGGGAACTGGTCCCTCATCCTGGGAACTGGTCCCTCATCCTGGGAACTGGTCCCTCATCCTGGGAACTGGTCCCTCATCCTGGTTAACTGGTCCCTCATCCTGGGAACTGGTCCCTCATCCTGGTTAACTGGTCCCTCATCCTGGGAACTGGTCCCTCATCCTGGTTAACTGGTCCCTCATCCTGGGAACTGGTCCCTCATCCTGGGAACTGGTCCCTCATCCTGGGAACTGGTCCCTCATCCTGGTTAACTGGTCCCTCATCCTGGGAACTGGTCCCTCATCCTGGGAACTGGTCCCTCATCCTGGGAACTGGTCCCTCATCCTGGGAACTGGTCCCTCATCCTGGTTAACTGGTCCCTCATCCTGGGAACTGGTCCCTCATCCTGGTTAACTGGTCCCTCATCCTGGGAACTGGTCCCTCATCCTGGTTAACTGGTCCCTCATCCTGGGAACTGGTCCCTCATCCTGGGAACTGGTCCCTCATCCTGGGAACTGGTCCCTCATCCTGGGAACTGGTCCCTCATCCTGGGAACTGGTCCCTCATCCTGGTTAACTGGTCCCTCATCCTGGGAACTGGTCCCTCATCCTGGGAACTGGTCCCTCATCCTGGTTAACTGGTCCCTCATCCTGGGAACTGGTCCCTCATCCTGGGAACTGGTCCCTCATCCTGGGAACTGGTCCCTCATCCTGGGAACTGGTCCCTCATCCTGGGAACTGGTCCCTCATCCTGGTTAACTGGTCCCTCATCCTGGGAACTGGTCCCTCATCCTGGGAACTGGTCCCTCATCCTGGTTAACTGGTCCCTCATCCTGGGAACTGGTCCCTCATCCTGGGAACTGGTCCCTCATCCTGGTTAACTGGTCCCTCATCCTGGGAACTGGTCCCTCATCCTGGGAACTGGTCCCTCATCCTGGGAACTGGTCCCTCATCCTGGTTAACTGGTCCCTCATCCTGGGAACTGGTCCCTCATCCTGGGAACTGGTCCCTCATCCTGGGAACTGGTCCCTCATCCTGGTTAACTGGTCCCTCATCCTGGGAACTGGTCCCTCATCCTGGGAACTGGTCCCTCATCCTGGGAACTGGTCCCTCATCCTGGTTAACTGGTCCCTCATCCTGGGAACTGGTCCCTCATCCTGGGAACTGGTCCCTCATCCTGGGAACTGGTCCCTCATCCTGGTTAACTGGTCCCTCATCCTGGGAACTGGTCCCTCATCCTGGGAACTGGTCCCTCATCCTGGGAACTGGTCCCTCATCCTGGTTAACTGGTCCCTCATCCTGGGAACTGGTCCCTCATCCTGGGAACTGGTCCCTCATCCTGGTTAACTGGTCCCTCATCCTGGGAACTGGTCCCTCATCCTGGGAACTGGTCCCTCATCCTGGTTAACTGGTCCCTCATCCTGGGAACTGGTCCCTCATCCTGGGAACTGGTCCCTCATCCTGGGAACTGGTCCCTCATCCTGGTTAACTGGTCCCTCATCCTGGGAACTGGTCCCTCATCCTGGGAACTGGTCCCTCATCCTGGTTAACTGGTCCCTCATCCTGGGAACTGGTCCCTCATCCTGGTTAACTGGTCCCTCATCCTGGGAACTGGTCCCTCATCCTGGGAACTGGTCCCTCATCCTGGGAACTGGTCCCTCATCCTGGTTAACTGGTCCCTCATCCTGGGAACTGGTCCCTCATCCTGGGAACTGGTCCCTCATCCTGGGAACTGGTCCCTCATCCTGGTTAACTGGTCCCTCATCCTGGGAACTGGTCCCTCATCCTGGTTAACTGGTCCCTCATCCTGGGAACTGGTCCCTCATCCTGGTTAACTGGTCCCTCATCCTGGGAACTGGTCCCTCATCCTGGTTAACTGGTCCCTCATCCTGGTTAACTGGTCCCTCATCCTGGGAACTGGTCCCTCATCCTGGTTAACTGGTCCCTCATCCTGGTTAACTGGTCCCTCATCCTGGGAACTGGTCCCTCATCCTGGGAACTGGTCCCTCATCCTGGTTAACTGGTCCCTCATCCTGGGAACTGGTCCCTCATCCTGGGAACTGGTCCCTCATCCTGGGAACTGGTCCCTCATCCTGGTTAACTGGTCCCTCATCCTGGGAACTGGTCCCTCATCCTGGGAACTGGTCCCTCATCCTGGGAACTGGTCCCTCATCCTGGTTAACTGGTCCCTCATCCTGGGAACTGGTCCCTCATCCTGGGAACTGGTCCCTCATCCTGGGAACTGGTCCCTCATCCTGGTTAACTGGTCCCTCATCCTGGGAACTGGTCCCTCATCCTGGGAACTGGTCCCTCATCCTGGGAACTGGTCCCTCATCCTGGTTAACTGGTCCCTCATCCTGGGAACTGGTCCCTCATCCTGGGAACTGGTCCCTCATCCTGGTTAACTGGTCCCTCATCCTGGGAACTGGTCCCTCATCCTGGTTAACTGGTCCCTCATCCTGGGAACTGGTCCCTCATCCTGGGAACTGGTCCCTCATCCTGGGAACTGGTCCCTCATCCTGGTTAACTGGTCCCTCATCCTGGGAACTGGTCCCTCATCCTGGGAACTGGTCCCTCATCCTGGTTAACTGGTCCCTCATCCTGGGAACTGGTCCCTCATCCTGGTTAACTGGTCCCTCATCCTGGGAACTGGTCCCTCATCCTGGGAACTGGTCCCTCATCCTGGGAACTGGTCCCTCATCCTGGTTAACTGGTCCCTCATCCTGGGAACTGGTCCCTCATCCTGGGAACTGGTCCCTCATCCTGGGAACTGGTCCCTCATCCTGGTTAACTGGTCCCTCATCCTGGGAACTGGTCCCTCATCCTGGTTAACTGGTCCCTCATCCTGGGAACTGGTCCCTCATCCTGGTTAACTGGTCCCTCATCCTGGGAACTGGTCCCTCATCCTGGTTAACTGGTCCCTCATCCTGGTTAACTGGTCCCTCATCCTGGGAACTGGTCCCTCATCCTGGTTAACTGGTCCCTCATCCTGGTTAACTGGTCCCTCATCCTGGGAACTGGTCCCTCATCCTGGGAACTGGTCCCTCATCCTGGGAACTGGTCCCTCATCCTGGTTAACTGGTCCCTCATCCTGGTTAACTGGTCCCTCATCCTGGGAACTGGTCCCTCATCCTGGTTAACTGGTCCCTCATCCTGGTTAACTGGTCCCTCATCCTGGGAACTGGTCCCTCATCCTGGTTAACTGGTCCCTCATCCTGGGAACTGGTCCCTCATCCTGGTTAACTGGTCCCTCATCCTGGTTAACTGGTCCCTCATCCTGGGAACTGGTCCCTCATCCTGCTGGATCACATGCAGATCATCAGGATGATGGAGGAGACTTTCCTCCAGCAGACTTCCTGGACATAAACAACAGGAAGTCCAACTAATCAGGAGGAGGATCTCTGCTCCCTCAGCAGATGGCTTTAAGCTGAAGGTTCTGGACTTCCAGGACCCTCGGCCTTCCAGGACCTTCGGCCTTCCAGGACCTTCAGCCTTCCAGGACCGTCAGCCTTCCAGGACCATCAGCCTTCCAGGACCTTCAGCCTTCCAGGACCTTCTTCTCTGCCACTGAGGCCGTTGGATCCAAAAGAACCCAGTGATTCAGAACCTGTACCGGTACCGATGGTGGAGTCCTGCGGCTCAGGCAGAGATGCTGCATCCATCGGGCTCTGAGGGCCGGTTTATCCCCGCTAGACTGGACTCTGCAGCGGATAAGACGGACCTACCTGAGCCAGCTGGTTAGCATCTGCTGGTTAGCTTCTGCTGGTTAGCTTCTGCTGGTTAGCTTCTGCTGGTTAGCATCCGGTAGCTAGCAGGTCCAACCGGTCCGGTCTGGTTGAATCCAGCTTAGCAGCCGCTCTTCGTGTCTCCAGGTGGGTCTGAGTCCAGAGGTCTACCTGCTGACAGCCTGTTGAGCTCTGCTGTAGCTTAGCAACCAGACCACATACGTCACTTCCGCTCATTTCACGTCGGTCAACAGAGTTAACTTTAAAATAAAAATGTAAATCAGAAACATACATGTGAAAAATATAAATAACAATAATTGAGTTATAATAATATAACTCAAATTAAATACAATAAATCAGAAAATTAAAGATGAATACCTGAAAACATTAATAACTGAAGAATAAATAAAGGTCTGCTCCTTTTTAGGCCTCTGTCGGTAAAACTTATTAACAATAAAAGAAACATCTGATGTAAAATGAATGAATAAGTGAAGGTTTGAAAAAACATATTTATGAAACTATTAGTTAAATCATCATCTGATATACAGACAACTTAAATACTTAAAAAATGTCTCCCGCTTTTTATATATCTCTGGGGTTTTCTTTCTCTTTATATTTTCACATTAATTATGATAAATAATATATTAATGTTTAAAACATGGGAGGACAGGTCAGACATTAACCGGAAATAGCGCAAATCCGATTTCAAAATAAAAGACCTGCTGCGTTCAGGAGCTCCTTTTCCCTAATAAAAGTTTACTAAATGTGCTTTTAAATATAAACTTAGAGTTAAAAGAGTAAGCTCAGTTCTAGAGTAAAACTGCTGAATGTGAGTTAGAGACAGGAGAGTCCCATAGGTTCACAAAATGAATGTTTTAGTTTTATATCATTCATTAGAGCAGATATCAGCAGTATGGCCACTGTTCACTGAGCAATAGAAGTCACCCATTATTTCAGCCAGTAGTCTCTGGTAATAAAAAAAGGGGATGGTAGATTTTGTTGATTATTGTTTCTTTTGAAAGCATACATAGCCTAATGCAGGGGTGTCAAAGTGGTTCCAGAAAGGGCCAGGTGGCTGCAGGTCCTTTCCTTTCCTACATAGTTACCATGGCTATCACTGCCCCTACATAGTTACCATGGCTATTACTACCCCTACATAGTTAGCATGGCTATCGCTGCCCCTACATAGTTAGCATGGCTATCGCTGCCCCTACATAGTTAGCATGGCTATCGCTGCCCCTACACAGTTAGCATGGCTATCGCTGCCCCTACACAGTTAGCATGGCTATCGCTGCCCCTACACAGTTAGCATGGCTATCGCTGCCCCTACATAGTTAGCATGGCTATCACTGCCCCTACATAGTTAGCATGGCTATCGCTGCCCCTACATAGTTAGCATGGCTATCGCTGCCCCTACATAGTTAGCATGGCTATCGCTGCCCCTACACAGTTAGCATGGCTATCGCTGCCCCTACATAGTTAGCATGGCTATTACTGCCCCTACATAGTTAGCATGGCTATTACTACCCCTACATAGTTAGCATGGCTATCACTGCCCCTACATAGTTAGCATGGCTATCGCTGCCCCTACACAGTTAGCATGGCTATCGCTGCCCCTACATAGTTAGCATGGCTTTTGCTGCCCCTACATAGTTAGCATGGCTATTACTGGCCCTACATAGTTAGCATGGCTATCACTACCCCTACATAGTTAGCATGGCTATCACTGCCCCTACATAGTTAGCATGGCTATCGCTGCCCCTACATAGTTAGCATGGCTATCGCTACCCTTACATAGTTAGCATGGCTATCGCTGCCCCTACATAGTTAGCATGGCTATCGCTGCCCCTACATAGTTAGCATGGCTATCGCTACCCTTACATAGCTAGCATGGCTATCGCTGCCCCTACATAGTTAGCATGGCTATCGCTACCCCTACATAGTTAGCATGGCTATCACTGCCCCTACATAGTTAGCATGGCTATTACTACCCCTACACAGTTAGCATGGCTATCACTACCCCTACATAGTTAGCATGGCTATCGCTGCCCCTACACAGTTAGCATGGCTATTACTACCCCTACATAGTTAGCATGGCTATCACTGCCCCTACATAGTTAGCATGGCTTTTGCTGCCCCTACATAGTTAGCATGGCTATTACTGGCCCTACATAGTTAGCATGGCTATCACTACCCCTACATAGTTAGCATGGCTATCACTGCCCCTACATAGTTAGCATGGCTATCACTGCCCCTACATAGTTAGCATGGCTATCGCTGCCCCTACATAGTTAGCATGGCTATCGCTACCCTTACATAGTTAGCATGGCTATCGCTGCCCCTACATAGTTAGCATGGCTATCGCTGCCCCTACATAGTTAGCATGGCTATCGCTACCCTTACATAGTTAGCATGGCTATCGCTGCCCCTACATAGTTAGCATGGCTATCGCTACCCCTACATAGTTAGCATGGCTATCACTGCCCCTACATAGTTAGCATGGCTATTACTACCCCTACACAGTTAGCATGGCTATCACTACCCCTACATAGTTAGCATGGCTATCGCTGCCCCTACACAGTTAGCATGGCTATCACTGCCCCTACATAGTTAGCATGGCTATCGCTGCCCCTACATAGTTAGCATGGCTATTACTACCCCTACATAGTTAGCATGGCTATCACTGCCCCTACATAGTTAGCATGGCTATCACCGCCCCTACATAGTTAGCATGGCTATCGCTGCCCCTACATAGTTAGCATGGCTATCACCGCCCCTACATAGTTAGCATGGCTATCACTGCCCCTACATAGTTAGCATGGCTATCGCCGCCCCTACATAGTTAGCATGGCTATCGCCGCCGTTACACAGTTAGCATGGCTATCACTGCCCCTACATAGTTAGCATGGCTATCGCTGCCCCTACATAGTTAGCATGGCTATCACTGCCCCTACATAGTTAGCATGGCTATCACTGCCCCTACATAGTTAGCATGGCTATCGCTGCCCCTACATAGTTAGCATGGCTATCACTACCCTTACATAGTTAGCATGGCTATCGCTGCCCCTACATAGTTAGCATGGCTATCGCTGCCCCTACATAGTTAGCATGGCTATCACTACCCCTACATAGTTAGCATGGCTATCACTGCCCCTACATAGTTAGCATGGCTATTACTACCCCTACACAGTTAGCATGGCTATCACTGCCCCTACATAGTTAGCATGGCTATTACTACCCCTACACAGTTAGCATGGCTATCACTGCCCCTACATAGTTAGCATGGCTATTACTACCCCTACACAGTTAGCATGGCTATCACTGCCCCTACATAGTTAGCATGGCTATTACTACCCCTACACAGTTAGCATGGCTATCACTGCCCCTACATAGTTAGCATGGCTATCACTGCCCCTACATAGTTAGCATGGCTATTACTACCCCTACATAGTTAGCATGGCTATTACTACCCCTACATAGTTAGCATGGCTATCACTGCCCCTACATAGTTAGCATGGCTATTACTACCCCTACATAGTTAGCATGGCTATCGCTGCCCCTACACAGTTAGCATGGCTATCGCTGCCCCTACATAGTTAGCATGGCTATCGCTGCCCCTACACAGTAAGCATGGCTATCACTGCCCCTACAGAGTTAGCATGGCTATCGCTGCCCCTACATAGTTAGCATGGCTATTGCTACCCCTACATAGTTAGCATGGCTATCGCTGCCCCTACATAGTTAGCATGGCTATCACTGCCCCTACATAGTTAGCATGGCTATTACTACCCCTACACAGTTAGCATGGCTATCACTGCCCCTACATAGTTAGCATGGCTATTACTACCCCTACACAGTTAGCATGGCTATCACTGCCCCTACATAGTTAGCATGGCTATTACTACCCCTACACAGTTAGCATGTCTATCACTGCCCCTACATAGTTAGCATGGCTAACACTGCCCCTACATAGTTAGCATGGCTATTGCTACCCCTACATAGTTAGCATGGCTAGCGCTGCCCCTACACAGTTAGCATGGCTATCGCTACCCCTACATAGTTAGCATGGCTATTACTACCCCTACATAGTTAGCATGGCTATTACTACCCCTACATAGTTAGCATGGCTATCACTGCCCCTACATAGTTAGCATGGCTATTACTACCCCTACATAGTTAGCATGGCTATCGCTGCCCCTACACAGTTAGCATGGCTATCGCTGCCCCTACATAGTTAGCATGGCTATCGCTGCCCCTACACAGTAAGCATGGCTATCACTGCCCCTACACAGTTAGCATGGCTATCGCTGCCCCTACATAGTTAGCATGGCTATTGCTACCCCTACATAGTTAGCATGGCTATCGCTGCCCCTACATAGTTAGCATGGCTATCACTGCCCCTACATAGTTAGCATGGCTATTACTACCCCTACACAGTTAGCATGGCTATCACTGCCCCTACATAGTTAGCATGGCTATTACTACCCCTACACAGTTAGCATGGCTATCACTGCCCCTACATAGTTAGCATGGCTATTACTACCCCTACACAGTTAGCATGGCTATCACTGCCCCTACATAGTTAGCATGGCTAACACTGCCCCTACATAGTTAGCATGGCTATTGCTACCCCTACATAGTTAGCATGGCTAGCGCTGCCCCTACACAGTTAGCATGGCTATCGCTACCCCTACATAGTTAGCATGGCTATCCCTGCCCCTACATAGTTAGCATGGCTATCGCTGCCCCTACATAGTTAGCATGGCTATCGCTGCCCCTACATAGTTAGCATGGCTATTGCTACCCCTACATAGTTAGCATGGCTATTACTACCCCTACATAGTTAGCATGGCTATCACTGCCCCTACATAGTTAGCATGGCTATTGCTACCCCTACATAGTTAGCATGGCTATCGCTGCCCCTACACAGTTAGCATGGCTATCGCTGCCCCTACATAGTTAGCATGGCTATCGCTGCCCCTACATAGTTAGCATGGCTATCGCTGCCCCTACATAGTTAGCATGGCTATTGCTACCCCTACATAGTTAGCATGGCTAGCGCTGCCCCTACACAGTTAGCATGGCTATCGCTACCCCTACATAGTTAGCATGGCTATCCCTGCCCCTACATAGTTAGCATGGCTATCGCTGCCCCTACATAGTTAGCATGGCTATCGCTGCCCCTACATAGTTAGCATGGCTATTGCTACCCCTACATAGTTAGCATGGCTATTACTACCCCTACATAGTTAGCATGGCTATCACTGCCCCTACATAGTTAGCATGGCTATTGCTACCCCTACATAGTTAGCATGGCTATCGCTGCCCCTACACAGTTAGCATGGCTATCGCTGCCCCTACATAGTTAGCATGGCTATCGCTGCCCCTACATAGTTAGCATGGCTATCGCTGCCCCTACATAGTTAGCATGGCTATTGCTACCCCTACATAGTTAGCATGGCTATTGCTACCCCTACATAGTTAGCATGGCTATCACTACCCCTACATAGTTAGCATGGCTATCGCTGCCCCTACATAGTTAGCATGGCTATCGCTACCCCTACATAGTTAGCATGGCTATCGCTGCCCCTACATAGTTAGCATGGCTATTGCTACCCCTACATAGTTAGCATGGCTATTGCTACCCCTACATAGTTAGCATGGCTATCACTGCCCCTACATAGTTAGCATGGCTATCACTACCCCTACATAGTTAGCATGGCTATCGCTGCCCCTACATAGTTAGCATGGCTATCGCTACCCCTACATAGTTAGCATGGCTATCGCTGCCCCTACATAGTTAGCATGGCTATTGCTACCCCTACATAGTTAGCATGGCTATTGCTACCCCTACATAGTTAGCATGGCTATTGCTACCCCTACATAGTTAGCATGGCTATCACTACCCCTACATAGTTAGCATGGCTATTGCTACCCCTACATAGTTAGCATGGCTATCACTGCCCCTGATCAAACTTTAGATCAGGGCTGCCCAATCTTTATTAAACCAAGATCTACTTTTGAGGTTGATGGCATGCCGATTTATTTATCTTATCACTGTTGCCTGTCATGTCCCGCACTTCATGTCAGTCTGTATATTCTAGAGAGTAAATGTAATTTCTGTTCCCTTGTATGTCTTGTACATATGAAGAAAGTGACAATAAAAGCTGACTTGACTTGAGTTCTACCAGCCAAACCAAGAAATGGCAGTATTTGTTTTTTATTTATAAACAGTCCAACAAACGGGGAAATGATCAATTGTGTCAAAAAATAGGTTTCAAAACCAGAACTCACTCGCTCCCTCACTCACTCACTCACTCGCTCACTCGCTCACTCACTCGCTCACTCACTCGCTCGCTCGCTCGCTCGCTCACTCGCTCACTCCCTCACTCACTCACTCGCTCGCTCGCTCACTCACTCACTCACTCACTCGCTCGCTCACTCGCTCACTCACTCACTCGCTCCCTCACTCACTCACTCACTCGCTCACTCACTCACTCACTCACTCGCTCACTCACTCACTCGCTCACTCACTCACTCACTCGCTCACTCACTCACTCGCTCACTCACTCACTCGCTCCCTCACTCACTCACTCACTCGCTCACTCGCTCGCTCACTCGCTCACTCACTCACTCGCTCCCTCACTCACTCACTCACTCGCTCCCTCACTCACTCACTCACTCGCTCACTCACTCACTCGCTCCCTCACTCACTCACTCACTCGCTCCCTCACTCACTCACTCACTCGCTCACTCACTCACTCACTCGCTCGCTCGCTCACTCACTCACTCACTCGCTCGCTCGCTCACTCGCTCACTCCCTCACTCACTCACTCGCTCGCTCGCTCACTCACTCACTCACTCGCTCGCTCGCTCACTCACTCACTCACTCACTCACTCGCTCACTCACTCACTCACTCGCTCGCTCGCTCACTCGCTCACTCCCTCACTCACTCACTCGCTCGCTCGCTCACTCACTCACTCACTCACTCGCTCGCTCACTCACTCGCTCACTCGCTCACTCGCTCACTCGCTCACTCGCTCACTCGCTCACTCACTCGCTCACTCACTCTAACTATAGAGCAGCCAACATCTCCAGACAAAGGCTGTTCAGTCAAAACATCTAAATAAACCAGTTGATAAACACAGTCCATTAGAGATAAAAAACAACAAACATTAGAACTATAAATTTACAGTCATGTTTATATCACTGCACTTTAAAAAAAGATGAAATTGTCCAGAGAGCTGTTTCCAAACTAAATTTCTTTTTGTTTTACACTTGTGTAAAAAAAAGGCAAATAAAATCAAAGTCTAAGATGACTTGAAAGCAGGAGGAAGGAGAAGGGAAGTCCTCTATTTCAGGATGATAAAGGTCGCTGGGCGTTGGCAGAGAAACTGGCAGATGGATTAAAATTCAACAGGAAACAGATAAAAAAAGGGAAAATACTGAGAACAAACTATGTGGATGTGAAGATGTAACATACAGCAGAATGGGTTGTTGACTTTCAGAAACTCTTTAATTTTGGCAAAAGTCCCAAAATTCTTTCTAAGAATCTGCCGCGGCTCGGCCGCCTGACGTCGGCGTGCAGCAGCTGATCAGTGCGGTGTGCTCCTGCCTCCTCCAGCTGGGCGGAATAAACGGGAAAGTTTCAGCTTGAACAGAGCAACCAACCCAGCAGAGCGTCCAACCATAGATGGAGCCCCATCATTTCTGATAGATGTCATTATCTCTGCAGATTGCTCTTCGCGCTTCAGAGTCCCTGGTAACCTAGCAACCGTGGCACTTCGCTCTCAATCTGCAGGTTTACTAGTGGTTCCTAGAATTTCTAAAAGTAGACTGGGAGGCAGATCTTTTAGTTCTCAGGCTCCTCTCCTGTGGAACCAACTACCAGTTTTAGTCCGTGAGGCAGACACCCTGTCTACTTTTAAGGCTAGGCTTAAAACTTTCCTTTTTGATAAAGCTTCTAGTTAGAGTGGCTCAGGTTATCCTGATCTATCTCTATAGTTCTGCTGCTATAGGCTTAGACTGCTGGAGGACATAGGGACCCCTTTTTCATCATTCTGCTTCATTCTATCTCTATTCTCCCACTGCAGAATCTGTTAGTTCAATCTCTAACGTTCTGCTCTCTCTGCTTTTTCTCATAGTAGCTTCATCTGGTCTGTTCCTGTTTGGCTGTGACTCCATCCTGGAGAGAAATATCAGCTGTGCTGCTGCCATCAACACCTTTGTTTCTAGATGTTGGAGCTTGGCCTGTTTTCCAGTGTAGTCCTGTTTCTCTGACTGTGACTAACTGGATGTGCTCTCTTCATCCTCTGACATGGGAGCTGGCTCGGAGCTCGTCTGCCTGGCTGTGTGTTTCCTGGACGGGGCCGCCTGTGGAGCTGGTTGACAGTTGCCTTTTGTATCTATGCTTCTTTTTCTATGTCTGCTTCTGTCTCCTTGAACCCCAGTGGGCCTCAGCAGATGGCCGCTCACACTGAGCCTGGTTCTGCTGGAGGTTTCTTCCTGTTCAAAGGGAGTTTTTCCTCTCCACTGTCGCTACAAGCATGCTTAGTGTGAGGGATTGCTGAAGAGTCAATGAGTCGATGCAATCAGCTGGTTTTCCTTAGATAGAAAACTTTGAATCAATCTGACTGGATGATCTGGTGAACTGTAAAGTGACCTGAGATGACATGATGTGAATTGGAGCTATAGAAATACACTGAATAGAATTTATTTTCTACTTTTCTTTTTATTTTGTTAAAACTTTGTCAATTTGATCAAATGACAGTAAAGTCTGTCTATATCTTAGTCCTGACCTAATGACCCATCAGCAGGGAGCAGAACCTCCAGCAGATACTGAGCTGCAGCCTGATGAGTGAAGAGCTGAGGGAAGGGAGCCCCCTGCTGGAGGATGAAGGGACTGTTTGCTAAGGAGGGAACAGGAAGCGGATCCGCTGCTGAACGCTGAGCGGTTTCCTGCTTCTCTGTCGGTCCATCGCAGCAGCAGCAGCAGCAGCAGCAGGGCGGCTCCAGCAGAGCTTCCTGGACCAGAGCCGGACCCCCAACATGGCGAAGACCTACGACTACCTGTTCAAGCTGCTGCTGATAGGAGACAGCGGCGTGGGGAAGACCTGCCTGCTGTTCCGCTTCAGTGAGGACGCCTTCAACACCACCTTCATCTCCACCATCGGTGAGTGACGCGCCACAGATGCACCCGCTTACCTGTGTCCCACCTGTCCTGGTCAGAAGATGCTGTTCTCCTCAGTGACGTCACTTCCCGTGGTTCTGAACGGGATGCATAGAGCAGATGGTTCTGGAAGATTTTCCGAACCGGATTCGGTTTGCTGCAGCAGAACCAAATGAGGGCCGAACCTCCAGCCAGAACCGATTATTCAGACCGGATCCTGATGTCGCTACAAGCATGCTTAGTGTGAGGGATTGCTGAAGAGTCAATGAGTCGATGCAATCAGCTGGTTTTCCTTAGATAGAAAACTTTGAATCAATCTGACTGGATGATCTGTTTGATCTGGATCTATAAAGTGACCTGAGATGACATGATAGGAATTAGAGCTATAGAAATAAACTGAATAGAATTTAATTAATGTCAAAGAGACGGATGGGTCCGAAAAACATCACAGCCAGCCATAAATAGACACATCAATAGAAACATCAATAGAACCGTTAATAGAACCATTAATAGAACCATCAATAGAACCATTAATAGATCCATCAGGCCTGCTGCTTTTAAATATTGATTTTATTCATCAGAAGGAAAAACTGTCTTCCAACCATCCAGATCTGGATCGCTGTCAGAACCAGTTAAACAGAACCTGTCTGACAGCTGGAAGTAGGCAGGTGGATCCCATGAACCAGGATGATGAAGTGAACAGAACCAAAGGTTCTGCTTCATTTCTCAGGCTTTGGACTCCATAGAACCACCATCAGAACCATAGAACCACCATCAGAACCATAGAACCACCATCAGAACCATTGTCCACCCTGGGAACATCTGAGCCAGGAGGTTCTAGAAGAACCCAGGAGTTCTGCAGGCCTTGTTACCTGAGTTTGGGTCAGGGTTCTGGGCAGATCTGGACTGGTTTTGGATCAGCGCCAGTCCTGCTTCATGCTTCTAATCTGGTACCATTCGGTTCTCCTTAGGGTGGAGCTTATTCTAGAACGTCAGCTTCTAACCGTAGCATAAAGGGTTAATTATTGAAGAAGCAGAAAATAATCCAGATGATCCTAAAAAGTGTCTTTGGTGATGAGACCAAATCAACCGTTTCAGAACCAGAACTTTCTCCCTACAGTCAGACATGGTGGAGGTGGAGTGATGCTGGTTTGAGACCTTCAGCTGGTCCATAGAATCCCCTTCTGAAATGTTTGGGAGCGGCCTAGTCAAAGTCTGAGATGTTTCAAATGGGTCTGAACCGTAGAACTATAACCTACAGATGAGAAGCGCTTCAGGAAGGCGCCGTTCAGACGGAGACAGGAAACAGCTCAGAGTTTCATTTCCTGCTCAGAGAGGCGAAGTCAGAGCGGAGCAGAACAAACCCGTCTGACTCAAACTGGATCAGACCAGCGAGGGATTCAGCTGACTGGGTCAGTCTGGTTCTGTTAGTTCTAAGGTACAGGAGGGCTGTGACATCACAGATCAATGATGGCGCTGAGAACGAGGCCGCCGCTCTGCTGGGAGCTGATTGGTTCTGCCTTGGTCTCTGTTTCCTGTCAGAGGTGCTTCTGACTGTCCGTCAGGTTCAGTCATGTGAGCTGCGGTGCGGAGGGGGAGGGGTCAACAGGAAACAGGAAGCTCGTCATCAGAGGGAGGAAGTGATGCTTGTTCACATTCGTCCTTTAAAAATAACAAAGAGGGGATTTTTTTCATCACAGAACCACAGAAGAAGCAGCGGTTTTCCTGAACAGAACCTCCACTCCCATTTCTCCCAGTATAAAAAGACCAGTTAGATCAAAGTTCCTACTGTTCAATCAGAGGCTGCCCCCTGCAGGACGGAGGCTGAACCACAACCACTCAGATTTCTCTCTTATGTTTCAGGGATTGATTTTAAGATCCGGACGGTGGAGCTGGACGAGAAGAGGATCAAACTCCAGATCTGGTGAGAGCCGCTCAGGAATAGTTCTGCTTGGTTAAAGAAATAATCAATCGATCATTATTTACACCTGAAACCAAAACGTTTGCAGGGATTTAATGAATTTAGCTTTAATCAGTAAAAAACTAAAAATAATTTTCGTTGTGATCACTGAGTCTGGGAGCGGCCATTTTTGCCCAAATATAGTAACCCCTCCCAGCACTGGGACTTGATCAACAGCCGATACCGCACCGTTATGTCACTAACCAGTAGGTGGCAGTAGTGTTCTTTGACAAACATGGATGCCTCCAGTAAAGCACATTCACATGAAAATTACTCTGAATTAAAAACACTGATCATTTATTGAACAGGATGGAATCATTTCACATTTAAAGAACTTTCAGAAGTTTGGATTCTGAATATGAGCGACTTTTCTTTTAAAGGATCCATTTTGATTTTGGACGAGTTCTTCCTCAAGTCGCCGTTACTGAACCCTAAATAAAATATTTTTTACTCATTCAGTTAATCTTAGGTTTGGTTTCTGTCTGCAGGGACACGGCGGGTCAGGAGCGCTTCAGAACCATCACAACTGCCTATTACAGAGGTGCCATGGTAGGCCACGCCCCCTCACCTTTCACCATTGGTCAGTACTTAGAAGTCACTTCCTGTTTGTTTTGTGGCAGGGCATCATGCTGGTTTATGACATCACTAACGAGAGATCCTTCGACAACATACGGAACTGGATACGCAACATAGAGGAGGTAGGCACCGCCACGGCCACGTCATTACCTTCAGATGATGTCATCAACAGCCTGACCAATCAGGAGACTTGTTTGTTTTCCAGCACGCGTCGGCAGATGTGGAGAAGATGATTCTGGGAAACAAGTGCGACATGAACGACAAGAGACAAGTTTCCAAGGAGAGAGGAGAGAAGGTGGGAGGAGCTTCCTGATCACATGACCACAGATCGATCACATGACCAGGAACTTATTACAGGAAGTGATTACATGTTGGGTTCCATTACGTACTGCGCTGGGCCGAGTCTGACCGTCCGCTCTACATCCCTCCATCACTATAAAGCTATAGTGAACTTTATAGTGAACTCGTTAACTGACCGTTCAGACAGATGATCACTGCTTTTGGCTCCCAGTTGGTCACGTAACTCTGCCTCCCCGCACGGTGCCTGCACCATCTTTATTATTTACCGCTGCTACAACAAATCCTATGATGCTTTGCGAGGAGAGCTCCCACAAAGCAACCTGGGATCCTGCTGGTCTAGTGACCAGGTAGGATCACTAGTTTTCAAGGTGCGACTAGATGTTTGGACACTCATTTAAAAATGGCGTAACCACTATATAGCGCCCTATAGAGCGATTGGAGCGGACGTTCGGACACAGCCATGGAATCTGATAACATGACGGAGGTAAGTGGACGGCGTGTCCTGGACCGGATCAGATGACGTTCCACCATCATCTCTAATGTTTGGTTCTGCTCTCCTCCAGCTGGCCATTGACTACGGGATCAAGTTCCTGGAGACCAGCGCCAAGTCCAGCATCAACGTTGAGGAGGTGAGTCTGGTTCCTACGCAGCCGCTGGGACTGCGGTAGAACATCAGGGTAACTTTCTGGAGGTCTCCTCAGGGCTTCCTCACACTCGCCAGAGACATCATGAGCCGACTCAACAGGAAGATGGTGAGTTGGACCCGTTTCCTGGTTTAAGTTTAGATCTAATACCTAATAAAAGATTGGTTAGATCCATAGTTCTAGATGTTCTGTTCAGGATCTGGATCAGCTTCTGTATTTTTGCTCTCCAGAATGACAGCGGCCCTGCAGGTGGAGGAGGGCAGGTGAAGATCACAGAGTCTCGCTCCAAGAAGAGCCTGTTCAGATGCCTGCTGCTGTAGGCGGAGCCTCCTGCTGCCGACCAATCATCTCTGGACTCTTGAAGAGACTTAATTGGCTCCTCCTTCGGTTCCGAAGGGGGAGGGTCTTGATCCAACAGAAGCTCTTCGGTAGCAGAACTGGTCTCATCAGTCGGGCTTCACGGATGGTCAACAGAGCGCGCTCAGTTCATCTTTTTCTACAATTATTTTCTTTTAATTCAGCTGCAGAACATTTGGGAGGAGAGAGTCGCCAGGAGGTTCCAGAACCCTGGAGGTTCCAGAACCCTGGAGGTTCTCCCCTAGAGGTTCCAGAACCCTGGAGGTTCTCCCATAGAGGTTCCAGAACCCTGGAGGATCTCCCCTAGAGGTTCCAGAACCCTGGAGGTTCTCCCATAGAGGTTCCAGAACCCTGGAGGTTCTCCCCTAGAGGTTCCAGAACCCTGGAGGTTCTCCCCTAGAGGTTCCAGAACCCTGGAGGTTCCAGAACCCTGGAGCTTCTCCCCCAGAGGTTCCAGAACCCTGGAGGTTCTCCCCTAGAGGTTCCAGAACCCTGGAGGTTCTCCCCCAGAGGTTCCAGAACCCTGGAGGTTCCAGAACCCTGGAGCTTCTCCCCCAGAGGTTCCAGAACCCTGGAGGTTCTCCCCTAGAGGTTCCAGAACCCTGGAGGTTCTCCCCCAGAGGTTCCAGAACCCTGGAGGTTCTCCCCCAGAGGTTCCAGAACCCTTGAGGTTCCAGAAACCTGGAGGTTCCAGAACCCTGGAGGTTCTCCCCAGGAGGTTCCAGAACCCTGGAGGTTCTCCCCTAGAGGTTCCAGAACCCTGGAGGTTCCAGAACCCTTGAGGTTCCAGAAACCTGGAGGTTCCAGAACCCTGGAGGTTCTCCCCTAGAGGTTCCAGAACCCTGGAGGTTCTCCCCTAGAGGTTCCAGAACCCTGGAGGTTCCAGAACCCTGGAGCTTCTCCCCCAGAGGTTCCAGAACCCTGGAGGTTCTCCCCTAGAGGTTCCAGAACCCTGGAGGTTCTCCCCCAGAGGTTCCAGAACCCTGGAGGTTCTCCCCCAGAGGTTCCAGAACCCTTGAGGTTCCAGAAACCTGGAGGTTCCAGAACCCTGGAGGTTCTCCCCCGGAGGTTCCAGAACCCTGGAGGTTCTCCCCCAGAGGTCCCAGAACCCAGGAAGTTCCAGAACCCTGGAGGTTCTCCCCCGGAGGTTCCAGAACCCTGGAGGTTCTCCCCCAGAGGTTCCAGAACCCTGGAGGTTCTCCCCCAGAGGTTCCAGAACCCAGGAGGTTCCAGAACCCTGGAGGTTCTCCTCCAGAGGTTCTCCCCCAGAGGTTCCAGAACCCTGGAGGTTCTCCTCCAGAGGTTCCAGAACCCAGGAGGTTCCAGAACCCTGGAGGTTCTCCTCCAGAGGTTCTCCCCCAGAGGTTCCAGAACCCTGGAGGTTCTCCCCCAGAGGTTCCACAGAAGAAGTTAGTGCGCCCCACCAATTAAGTGATTTAGTAGGAACTGTTCCCAGAATGCTTTACTTGGTTAGGTCACCCTGCCTCCAGATATCTAGTCATGTCTTCTTTTTGAAGTAAGTTGAGAGAGAAGTTTGGACTGAACTGGAGTTCCTCCAGTTTCAGCCAGTTCACCCACAGCTGTGGCCTTTGACTAGGCCCAGTTAGAGAGGCCTTTGGCTCCCATAAATGTCTGAGTCCAGTTCTGCTTCAGCTTGGATACTTTGTCACCGACATTCTTCAAACTCCTAATAGAACAGATCCTGGAACATCCCCCAACCATGACACTTCCCCCTCCGTGCATCCCAGCCGGTGTGCTGTTTGGTTTAGGTCCCAGAACCTCTAGTCGTCGGGGGTTAAACCTGTTCAGCCTGGTACTGTCTGGACAGACGTGGACCATAAGAACCCGCCAAAGGTCCCGAGATGACATTAACCCTTTAACTGCCAGGCCAAGCAAATGGCTTCCTAATCAACATAAATACAGGCTGGAGGTTCACAAGGCAGTTAAAGGGTTTAGGAAAACCTCTTAGCATCTTAGGGTGAACTTACTTGGACAGTCAGACTGTCATCTGAGCAGCAGAACAGCTGATTTCCTCTTTCTGAAGTCCTGAAGGTCTCTGGGACTAGTCCCAGACCCAGACTAGTCCGGGTGGAAGAGCACCAAGCTAAATGTCTGAGTTCTAAACAGGAGAGCTCCTCCTTAGTGCCGAGTCCTCCTGTCCACCTCAGCAGACACCCAAGGGTAACTCTAAGCTTCTACTGACGGGGATTAAAGGGTTCCAGCCCCCCCCCAGATTTCTGGTTCGTAGCGATTTCCCGTAGGTAAAAAAAAGTCAATAAAATCCCTCAAGTGTTTGTCACGCTGAGCAGCAAAACTGGGTATCAGAAATGTGGTTCATGCAGGCGGTAGATATAGATGCACTTCTGCCATCTTCTGGCCGTTTTTGGTATTGGATTTTCAAAAATCTAATTTCGTCTTCAATCATTAATGCAATCCCTGATCCAAGGCCCCCACACACCCCCGGCATGGCTTGGAAATACACACGTGTGTGTGTGTGTATTTTCAATGTTTCTTGCCAAAAAAGTTCAGGCTCAGGATTTATTTTTTTTGCTTTAATCCCTGTACTGAGCGCGCTCAGATCGCTTTGACCCCCCCCCCCCCTTTATTGGCAAAGATATGCAGCAGACCTGTTAGTTAATTGGTTCTCTACCTGATGACAGCCATGTTGGATCTAAATACAGGTGCTGGTCATAAAATTAGAATATCATGAAAAAGTAGATTGATTTCAGTAATTCCATTTAAAAAGTGAAACTTGTATATTATATTCATACATTACATACAAACTCATATATTTCAGATGTTTATTTTGTTTAATTTTGATGATTACAAATGACAACAAATGAAAATCTCAAATTCATCATATCAGAAAATTAGAATATTACTGAAGACCAATAAAAACAAAGGATTTATAGAAATGTTGGCCAACTGAAAAGTATGAACATGAAAAGTATGAGCATGTACAGCACTCAGTATTTAGTTGGGCCTCCTTTGGCCTGTATTACTGCAGCAATGCGGCGTGGCATGGAGTCGATCAGTCTGTGGCACTGCTCAGGTGTTATGATAGCCCAGGTTGCTCTAATAGTGGCTTTTAGCTCTTCTGAATTGTTGGGTCTGGTGTATTGCATCTTCTTCTTCACAATACCCCATAGATTTTCTATGGGGTTAAGGTCAGGAGAGTTTGCTGGCCAATTAAGAACAGGGATACCATGGTCCTTCAACCAGGTACTGGTAGCTTTGGCACTGTGTGCAGGTGCCAAGTCCTGTTGGAAAATGAAATCTGCATCTCCAAAAAGTTGGTCAGCTGCAGGAAGCATGAAGTGCTCTAAAACTTCCTGGTATGTGGCTGCGTTGACCCTGGACCTCAGAAAACACAATGGACCAACACCAGCAGATGACATGGCACCCCAAACCATCACTGACTGTGGAAACTTTACACTGGACTTCAAGCAACGTGGATGAAGTGCCTCTCTTCTTTTCCTCCAGACTCTGGGACCTTGATTTCCAAAGGAAATGCAAAATTTACTTTCATCAGAGAACATGACTTTGGACCACTCACCAGCAGTCCAGTCCTGTTTCTCTTTAGCCCAGGCAAGACGCTTCTGACGCTGTCTGTGGTTCAAGAGTGGCTTGACACAAGGAATGCGACAGCAGAAACCCATGTCTTTCATACGTCTGTGTGTGGTGGTTCTTGAAGCACTCACTCCAGCTGCAGTCCACTCTTTGTGAATCTCCCCCACATTTTTGAATGGGTTTTGTTTCACAATCCTCTCCAGGGTGCGGTTATCTCTCTTGCTTGTACACTTTTTTCGACCACATCTTTTCCTTCCCTTCGCCTCTCTATTAATGTGCTTGGACACTGAGCTCTGTGAACTAGTGATGGGCTATCTGAAGCCAGGCTTCGAGGCTTGTACCGAGTAATAAGGGGGCGTGTCAATGAAGCCCCGCTTCGAGGCCTGTGTTGTCTTGTTGAAAACCACGTGACTGGCAACAAACCAGGCCTCGCATTGCATTGGTCACGTGACTGCTTCATTTTGCGTGTCGGTTTTCAAAATAAAAGCGCGATGAATCCTGTTTATCGTGGGTTGTAGTAGGTGGTTTAGTATCAGCAGAACTGTTTTCATCAGCAGTGGTTGAAATGGAGCTGTCAAAAAAGAGAAAAACCTCTCATATGTGGGAGTATTATGAGATGACAGATCACAACCTGAAACAGTGAAAAAAGTCCTATTCCTAAATAAAAACAATTAAACCTAAAATCCAGAAATTTCTATATTTTCTTTTGTTTAATCAGGAGATGCATCAGAATCACACATCAAAACCAGACTAAAACCCATTAGAAGAGGCAAACTCTATGTGTAACTTAATATTAAGAATCAGAACTAGAACTCCTAGGAAGAGATGATTTTAAACAAATTCTGTCTTTAAGGAAGCAAGTTTCAAGCTTAAAGTATACAGAGTCTGCAGCAACAGTCACTCAGTTCTCAATACATTAAAGTAACACATATCTTCATTGTCTAATAAGTCCATGACATAAAAGAAAACCACTGATGGTCAAGGATTAGATTGGCTACAAATCATTTTAATCATTAAAACATGATAATTAAATAGGATTCTCCTCTTACTAAACATGAGTTTGATGAAAACTTTGTGACAATATTGCATTTCCTAATATTTGGAAGTATGATCCAACTGAGTAACAAGGCTGTTACAGTTTCACCAGCAGATGTCACTAGTGAGAGATGAATGAAGCATCGAGTAATGAACTTTTTTCAACACTTTGCGTTGGAAAGCTTCATTGCTTCATGAGGCTTCACTTGCCCATCACTACTGTGAACAGCCAGCCTCTTTAGCGATGACCTTTTGTGTCTTGCCCTCCTTGTGCAAGGTGTCGATGGTCGTCTTTTGGACAACTGTCAAGTCAGCAGTCTTCCCCATGATTGTGTAGCCTATAGAACTAGACTGAAAGACCATTTAAAGGCTTTTGCAGGTGGTTTGAGTTAATTAGCTGATTAGAGTGTGGCACCAGGGGCCATCAATTTTGAACCTTTTCACAATATTCTAATTTTCTGATATGATGAATTTGAGATTTTCATTTGTTGTCATTTGTAATCATCAAAATTAAACAAAATAAACATCTGAAATATATGAGTTTGTATGTAATGTATGAATATAATATACAAGTTTCACTTTTTAAATGGAATTACTGAAATCAATCTACTTTTTCATGATATTCTAATTTTATGACCAGCACCTGTATGTGCGCTCTGAATTATTCAGAGGTTTGATGCTTCCTAAAGGAATCCGACCCGTTTGCTCCTCTGCTGCAACAAACATCAACTTATTTCTGATCAGTCAGGTTAAATAAAAGTCCTTTATTTCAGTCTGAACTCTTTAAACTGAACTTTTTCCATTTTGGAAATGTTTGGACGTAGCAGCTTAGAAACAGCTCCAGTTTTCATCCACTGATGAGCTCAAAGTTTCAGCGAAAAACAGGAAATATTTCAGTGGAAAATCAGTTTTAATAAAACTTTCATTGATCTGAAAAGTTCAGGTTTGGATCCAGATTAGCTGCAGATCATGAGGCTGAAACAGGTTGAAGGCGTTTCGTTTTAACCTCGTATTTATTTCTTGTTTTTGTTTTTCAGTTAAACTCAAATCCTTCAGGTCAAACTAATTTAACAGGCGTGAAAAGCAAACCTTGTTAATTTAGGATTAAATCTCTGTAAACCCCCCCCCCCCCCCCCCCCCCCCCCCAACCCATGACCCAGCATCCAATTAATGAAGTCCAGACTTTGACTCGATCTCTCTCGGCGTTTTGTTTATTGTTCTGATCCTGAGCTTCCATCAGCAGCTCTGGAAGCATCAAAGTGGCCCAGATCACCATTCTACCACCACCGTGTCTGACTGTACTGTAGGCAGAATGTTCAGGTTTGGAAATGGGTCCAGGCGTACCGGTCCGTGGACCTAGACTGGGTTCTATGTGTTGCTGTTCTGTTGGCCTACTTCCTTCTGCCAGACAGGTTCTTTTTCAGGGATCTTTGGATTAATGAATTTTGAATTTTTAAAGCAATGGATGTCAATACTTAACAACCAGGTGGTGTTAGAATAGATTTAGTTTCTATTATTTTTTTATTCCTGGTTAAATGAGTTGATGTGAAGGAAAGTTTGCGGGTTTGAAAACTTTCTTCCAGCTCTGCAGCCGAGCCTGAAGAACGCTGCTTCTGACCCTCAGCTGGTCTGAGGGAGCATTCTGGTTTTTTAAGAGTTTAGCTTCTTGTTTATTTTTCTACTGACCTTTCAGAATAAAAGCCTCTAACTGCTGTATATTGAATGATTTGATAATAAAGCTGTTTTTTATTCAGTCTTTTTTTAACGTCTGAATTTGAACCCAGTTTTTTTTCTGCGTTGCTCAAATGTTAGAATAAATAAAGCTTTTTAATTTGAACTTTGCTGCTTTAATTAATGTTAATCTGAGGTATAAAGCTAATTAGCTTAGAGTCCATATAACGGGTTGGGAAGGAACGCTGGTGGAGAAAAACACGGTGAACTTTGAACCCGAAGCTCTAAGAGCTGCAGCTCGTCCCGACTCTGAAGTTCTGGTCCAGAAGTGGATTTCTGTCACAGCATCAGTGGAGGTTTGGAAACCATCAGAACCGCAGGGTGACGGGTCAGAACACTGGATCTCTGTACATTAACTAATAGCGCCCCCATGCGCGCTCACGATTCTACGGAAGCCGGCAGACCAAACCGGAAGGAAGTGCGCATTCAGCGTCTGCTCTGCCGATAATGCAAGCGTAGAAGAAGAAATGTGCTGTTTACCTGTGCAAAGAAAGAAACAACGAAAGAAAAATGTCTGAGGACTTCAGTGTTGAGGAAGAGCATGAGTTCTTTGCCGAGCTGAATGCGCTGGTTTGGTCTGCCGGCTTCCGTAGCGTCGTGAGCGCGCATGGGGGCGCTATTAGGAAATCCTATACACTACTGTTTATGCTCTAAAAACATTCTAAATGACTTCGTTTGGAGTAAATTCTGGACGCTACCCACTCAGGACACTTGGATTACATTGGACGAGCAGTATGGAGGAATATTGACACGTTTTTTGTGGACTTTTATAGACCTTTCTGCCTCGGGCGCCATAGACCTCCATTATTTGAATGTCAGCAGACAGCAAGAAGCCTCCCAGATCTCCAGATGCATTTGAGATATCAAAAAAGTACTCCAGAGTGTTGTTCAGCATGGGGGTGAGTAGAAAATGAAGGCTAATCATGTTTTGGTGTACTATTCCTTTAAGCTGGTTCTGCTGGGTTGATCACCTGGTGAACTCATTTCCTGTCGACCTGCTGCAGTAAAAGCCTTCAAGCAGAACCATCATGGCTTCCGCTGCTGGGACTGAAACCCGACCCGGTTCTAAGAGACTAATGGTGAAACCGGGTCACATGGTTCTTCCGTCTTTAATTCTGGTACATCTCATCATCAGCCGGAGTTCTGATCCAGAACCATGACTGAACCCCTGGTTCTGGTTTCAAGCAGTGGGAAGAACACCAAATGTTCCTGATCTACATACGCAGGTTCTGTAGAACCTTGGATGCAGCGGGTTCGTTCTGAACAAACATCGGACCCGAACGGTTTCATCAAACGTGTTTATTGCTCAGGTTAGAAAAGTGGCAGCAGAACTTATTTACACACATGTACAGTCGGAGCGCCGAGCCGGACCAGAACCAGAACCAGTCCGGTCCTCCTGAAACCAACAAGCTGATCCTGGATCAGCAGCCGGCTGACCTCCAGTCCAAAGTCCTCCTCCTGGAACCACCAGAGCCTGCAGACACACAGAAGCTGCTGTCAGTCACCCTGGTAACCATGGTAACAGCAGTACTAACCACTTCCTGTTTCAGCCTTCAAAATAAAACTTTGAAGCTTGAAAATGAAATTTTAGGCGGCTGGACATGAATTTTTTTTATAAGAAGTTTCGCCTCTAATCCAAGATGCTTCCTCAGTTCTAACCGATGGCGGCGCTGAGATTAACGGGATTAATACTAATAATCTCAGTCAGATGAATAGAGATTAATATGAATAATGTCAGTGAGTTTAATAATCTCATTAATCTAATCATTGTGAAACTGCGACCCTTTTTAAATGCAAAGGTCCATTTGGCCCAATTGATCCAAAGTGTTACACACATTCTCATTCCAGCACTTTCTTTTACAATATTTCAAATTATCAGCGTAATTATCGGGGGGTGGGGTGGGGTTCTGATGTGCAGAATGTTTCAGAAATATTCTGGATACTCAGAACGTTCGGCTGGATTTTTGGAGCAAACAGATTAGTGAACTTAACATAAATAATCTAAAGTTTTTAACCTGATATTTCTATTTTACCATAAAAAACAAGCTTTGGTGGATCATGATGGTATTTTATGTTGTGGGTACATGAGTGTTTTTAAAAAGAGGTGAAGATGATGACAGATTCTTAGTTCTTGGCGTTTTTATGGCGTCCGGTTGGCTTTAGATGATGGTGGCGGTTTAGAGACGTTAAAACAAACCGAATTCAGAATTCAGTTTATTTCCAATTGAAAACATTTCAGAGAAAATTCATCAGATCATCCAGTCAGATTGATTCAAAGTTTTCTATCTAAGGAAAACCAGCTGATTGCATCGACTCATTGACTCTTCAGCAATCCCTCACACTAAGCATGCTTGTAGCGACAGTGGAGAGGAAAACCTCCAGCAGAACCAGGCTCAGTGTGAGCGGCCATCTGCTGAGGCCGACTGGTAAAGGTTTCACTTCCTGTCTGGAGCTTCATTTCCAGCAGGCGTGTCTCATATGGACCCGTCAGTTCCGCCATTTTTTGGCTTCTTTACATCGTTATTCTGAAAGGAGCGATTTCTAGCGACGGCGTTCTGACGGAACCAATCAGTGGATCAGAACCAACCAGCCCGGCTGACCTTTACTGCTGCTGACTCACTGCGGCGTCAGACGATCGTGGCGGCGCCGACGACTGCAGCAGCTTCCTGAGGACAAACACAGAGATGATGTGACCACAGCGCCTCTGATGACATCATCAAGCTCTGACCAATCAGCGGTCTAGTGGACTCACAGCTGAGGTGAGTCTCCTGTGCTGTTCGGTGGAGGAAGATGAGGATGATGAGGAAGTCGGACAGAGGGCGCTGGGTTCCTCCTGCAGCGCCTCTCGGAGGTGGGAGGAGACACAGCCGCTGTCGGAGCCCGTGGAGCCAGAGAGGCAGTGAGAGGAGGAGCCAGAACTTTCTGTGGCTGCAGACAGAGGTACAGGTGAGTTACAGGTGAGTGGCAGGGGGCGGAGCCTCAACGTGCGTGTGTGGTCATACTCATGGAGGGCTGACTGCTGGTCTCATGTTCCTGCTCATCTTCCTCGATGCACGAAGAGCCGAAGGAGGCGGCGGCAGGAGGAGCGGAGGAGGAGGAGGACTGGCTGCAGGAGGAAGAGGAGGTCAGAGAAAGGAGAGGGAGGAGCTGACTGACCTGCAGGTGGGATGCTACCTGAACATGTGCAGGTTGAGCGGGCCCAGCAGGCTGGAGGAGGACGGTCCTGATGCCGGCGGCTCAGCTGGAGCGCCTCTCTTAAAGGGGTGGGCGTGGTCAAAGGCGGAGACGGCGATGGAGGCGCGGGTTCTGGCTCCTGAAGCAAACAGATCCCGGTTAAGCATCTGTGGACCGGCTGCTGAGGCCCGGGTCGGCATCCTGCAGTGGTTACCATGGAAACCTGCACGTACCTCTGGCCTTCATGATGTAGTGAACGGCGCGGTCGCTGATGGCGGCGTCGCTGGGCTGGATGTCCATGAAGGGTTTGCTGCCGACGCCCATCGACAGCAGCTCCTTCAGACGCACCTCTGCACACAGAGAACGGAGGGATGAATGGAGGGACGGACGGACGGAGGGACGCTCCGTCTCTCCCCAGTCTCCACCTTTGTTGCGGGCGGCCTGGGTCCACAGGATCCGGGCGATGTCACCGGTCCAGGCGTGTTTGATGCCTGCCGTCGCAGCCTGCAGGATGAAGGTCTGGTTCTTGGCCGTCCTCCTCCTGAACCAGATCTCGAACCTGAGCCCGTCGTCCCCGCTGGACTCGGTCAGACCCACGTCTGCGGTCTGAAGGAGGACATGCAGCCGTCAGGGGGAGGAGCTCAGAGAGGGAGTCCAACAGAACCGAGCCAAAGTTCTGACCTTGAAGGAGTGTTTGTAGATGAAGACGTCCAGACCTCCCTCCATCTTTTTGGGTTTGCTGAACAGAAGCAGGTCCTCGAAGAGGAAGACGTGACGCTGACATTTCCTCCTGCCGCTGCAGACCGTGAACTCGTCCTGCCGGATCAGTTGACCCTGCTCCTTCAGGTTCACCTGCAGGGAGACCAGAACCGGGTCAGAGACCGGGCCGGCTCATCGCCGCCATCTACTGGAGCATAAAGAACGACACCGAGGAGAAACACTTCAACTCACGTCACAGTCTCTGATGGCGTCCATGGCCAGCAGGTCGTTGCCATGGCGAAGTTGGAATTTGACCATGTTGGTGGCGTCCTGCAGGGCGCTTAGCTCCGCCTCCTGAGCCACGTCCACCTCTTTGATGAGGTCAGAGAGGAGCAGCGCGTATTTACTCATCCTCTGGATGGGCTTCAGCAGGTACGACGACAGGTCCAGTTTATCACCCAGCTGCAGCTGCTTCCTCTGCCAACAGGGGGAGGGGCCAGAGATCAGAGCGGCTCGTCGGGGTCAGAGAGAGAGAGAAGGCCGCCGTACTCACCCTGAAGAAGGCGTGGCCGTGAGCAGCCAGCAGCGAGTCAGATTTGGGTTTGTTCTTGCTGTAAAGGGCGTAGAGGCTGAACTGCTCCTGCTGCTCAGAGGAAACACACAGTTAGAGCGGCGGCCGCTGCTCAGGACGCACCGCGCCCGCAGCGGCCGCCGCAGCGGCGACTGCAGTGATTTACACTAAATTAATTAAATCACTGCGAACGGTTAGTTTAGGTATAAATAACGATCTACTGGTTCATTCTTGGTGACTTTTCCTTTAAAAAAGGCGACAGAAAGACGGAGGAGAAGCAGAACTTTAGGTTCAAACTAAATCTGGAAACATCTGCAGGTTTTAAAGCATAAACTGTGTTTTCTGAATGGATCTAGAATCTGTTCAAGTCTTTAAACAGAACCTGAATCTCCGGTTTACATGGTTCTGTTCTCTACAGAACCATGTAAACCGGACCCAGAACCGCCTGCAGCAGAACTCTGGTTACTGGATCAACATCCATCTCCTACCGGGAGGAAGGAGGAGGGGTGGGGTTAGGGCTCTGCCATCTTTGGTTCTGGTTCTGAGCGATTGGAGCGGGGCGGGTCCAGAGTTAAGACCCAATGAGCAACATCCTGAACGACCAGAACCCTCAGAATCAAAGGGGCTGAACAGAAACGGACTTTTCAGATTTTTGGGGGAGTAAATATTGAAAACCTCCTTCCACTTTGCCGCTCAGCGTCGGCCTCATGGCTTCCTGTAAACTGTGGCGTCAGAAGGCGGCGGCTTACGTGTCTGAGGAAGCAGTGAGGCACCCTCAGCGGGTGCTTCCAGCACGCCTCCAGCTCCTTCAGGAAGAACTGGCTGTGGAAGTCCAGCAGCTTCTCCAGGTTGCCGAAGATGATGGAGCGTTTCCCTCTCAGGTCCTGAGGAAGGTCGGCCCGCTCCATCTCTGGGAAGTAATGGTGGATGATGAAGCGCAGCGAGCGGACGTAGTCGCGCTCCGTGGTCACCATCTCCTCTACGATGTGTCGTAATTTACTGCAGAGAATAGAAGAAGAATCTCCAGCTTGGTTCCAAAAAAGTAAAAATCAATCGACTGGACTTTGTTTCCAAGTTTGAAGACGTTTCTCTGCCATCAGGGAAGATTTTTCATTTCAAAATGTCAGAAATAGAGTTTAGTTCCAGGTTTAGTTCCAGGTCTAGTTCCAGGTCTAGTTCCAGGTTTAGTTCCAGGTTTAGTTCCAGGTGTAGTTCCAGGTTTAGTTCCAGGTTTATAAAGCGGAAAAAACACCAAGACTAGTTTTGACTTAGAAAACAAGCAGATTGAACCAGAAGAAAAAGGTTCTTTGTTGCTGCCCCCCCCCATCTCCTCTCTAACCACTGTCTTCTTTTGTCCATCAGGTGTAGATGCAGCGCAGAGTCTTGTCCAGAGGGGGGCGCTCTGCTGTGTTGCTCTGCTCTATAAACCTGGAACTAAACGCTGTTTCTGATATTTTGAATTTAAAAATCTTCCTGGATGGAAGAGAAACGTCTCTAAGTTTATTGGATTGATTGAACTTTTTAGGACCGACTGGATGACTGAGAAGCAGACATGGGAGTCAACAAGTCATCTCCATGTCATGGATTGGTTCTATTCAGCCACTGAAGCAGGTGAGTCCAATCTTCACCTGTGCAGGTTGGACTCACCTGGTTAACTGGCTGGTAGATTAAAAACATGACATGGAGACGACTTGTTGACTCCCATGTCTGCTGAGAATCTTCAGCAGCGTTTCAGGATCTGAACGTTTATCTGGATCCGTTTGGATCAGCTGGACATGTGACCAGAACCTCAGAGGAGGAGAAGGAAGCATGATGATGATGATGACTCACCTTCCTCGGGGGCGGCCGTCTCCTGCCGGGGTCCCCGGTGTCTCCGGGCTCCGAGGGCCCGCCCAGCCAGGAACCGGCGTTCTGGGACACAGGGTCCGATCGGCCGCCTCGGTGCTGCTGACCTCCAGGCCGCGGATGAACACGCCCGTGTTCCCTCGGCGCGGCGGCTCGCTGAGGGTCCGTGGATTGGCGCCGCACCGGGACATGTCAGAAGTTAGCGACGGGGAGTCGAAGCTCTGCGTCTTCCTCAGCTGCTGCCTCCTAGAGGAGGAGGAGGAGGAGGAGGAGGGAGGGAAGCTGGGGGAGGAGGGGGAGGTGAACCTGGGGGAGGAGTGGTTGGCGATGGGGGAGCAGACGTCCCGCCGCTCTGACTCCTCGTAGGTGGAGGAGCTTCGGAGCAGATAGCGATAGAAAGGTTTTCTCTGGGGGGCGGGTGGAGAGGGGGAGGCGCCGGGCTCCTCTCCGGAGGAGGTCTCCAGAATCCCCCACAGCCCTGACTTCCTGGAGGAGGCGGAGCTTGTGCTGACAACAGAGTTGGAGCGGTGCCTGTGGGCGGAGTCTCGTGTGCTGACCGCCGCCTCCATCTTCCTGTCAAACATCTTCTTGGCCTCCTGACACTTGGACCAGGCGAAGCTCCACTGGCGGAGGCCGCTCTCGCCCCGCAGCTCGCCTGCTTCCGCCTTCATCTTCTGGAAACGGCTCTCTGGGATTGGTGGGTGATTGGACTGGTAGTCTTCCAGGAAGCCAATCACAGCGCGGCATTTGTCTGGCAGCATGCAGTCCTCCATGGAGAGTCCAGCCAGCTGACGCATTCCCTCCAACGCCCAGCCATAGGCCTGCAGAGAGAGAGAGGAGGGTCACATGACATCAGGCTCCGCCCCCCAGCCACGTTTGGTAACTGAACATCGACAGACTTCCAAAATGTGTTAAACGGCAGGTTTTCAAACACTAAGCAGAAGCGAGGTCTAAGTGACGCGATACAACGCAGCTGACATCTTGAGCTCTGGAGATGCTAGCTGTCTATTGGCTGCTTCTTCCAAGCAGGTGAGCAGATCCACACCTGTGCAGATTAGCTTCACCCCCCCCCGCCCCCCCAGATTGACACAATATCCTGCATTTGGCTGAGAAACCTAAATTTATTAGCAGCAATGTCCAACTAGAGCAGATAGAGGATCTTACTTTATTAAGAACATAATGGGAGCTACGTTTAAAATAAACGGCTTTAAATCTGCGACCTGTGAAGTTTATTTTATAAAGAGAGAGAGTTATAAACCTTTACTGTCTCTCACTCTTTAAAGTTCAAAGAGCATCTTTATTTCACTTCCTTCTGAACTATTATAGGTAAGGTGTTCTGATTTTGAAATGTATATATACATACATGCATATACATATATATATATATATATGGATGGATCTCTCTGTGTGTGCTGTACGTTAACCCCCACCTACCCAACTGACAGACGGAATCTCTCTATCCATCAGCCATTCTCATCCCTCCCTCTGTCATGACGCGGCGCGTAGAGTCCTATCATGAAACAAAGCTTTATTGTGCGACCTGAGTAACGCGCAGTAACGGGGTGTCGGCAATAGTAACTGCATTATAGTCAAAGTAATTAGTTAGATTACTCGTCACTAATAAAAGGTAACGGCGTCAGTAACCCTAACCCATCACTGTTAGTCACGAGCCAATCAGAAGCCGAGAAGGTCCGGGTCGATTCTGGAATCTCTGGGATCATCAGAAACCTTTAGCTTCTGGTCAGTTCTGACCAGACGGTCACCCAGAAACCAGGAAGCTTCAGGTCAAGCCTGACCTCAGAACCGAAGGAGCAGTTGGACCTCCTTCCCACCTCCTCCTCCTCCTCCCCAGAGCTCTGTCAAATGGTTTCCAATGACTGGCCTGAGACCAGTGTGTCCTGGTTTTCCTGACTGTGAGGACAGCAGCAGGAGACAGTTTACCACAGCGTGAGACGTAACGGGCCCAGACAGCGGTGACCGGGTCAGCGCTCTGCAGACCGATGAGCTGCTGATGTGTCCCGACTGCAGCAGCTGCTCCGTTCCCACACAAACACACACTCTGCTGTGTTCTCATGACATATGGGGACATTTGATTAACTAGCATTCTTTGTACACGGCTAACCCAGACCCTGACCCTCCCTACTAACCATCATATACCTGACCCTCCCTATTAACCACCTATTAACCGTCATATACCTGACCCTACCTATTAACCATCATATACCTGACCCTCCCTACTAACCATCATATACCTGACCCTCCCTACCAACCATCATATACCTGACCCTCCCTATTAACCACCTATTAACCGTCATATACCTGACCCTCCCTACTAACCATCATATACCTGACCCTCCCTACTAACCATCATATACCTGACCCTCCCTATTAACCACCTATTAACCGTCATATACCTAACCCTACCTATTAACCATCATATACCTGACCCTCCCTACTAACCATCATATTCCTGACCCTCCCTACTAACCATCATATACCTGACCCTCCCTACTAACCATCATATTCCTGACCCTCCCTACTAACCATCATATACCTGACCATCCCTACTAACCATCATATTCCTGACCCTCCCTACTAACCATCATATACCTGACCCTCCCTACTAACCATCATATACCTGACCCTCCCTACTAACCATCATATACCTGACCCTACCTATTAACCATCATATACCTGACCCTCCCTATTAACCATCATATACCTGACCCTCCCTACTAACCGTCATATACCTGACCCTGCCTATTAACCGTCATATATCTGACCCTCCCTACTAACCGTCATATACCTGACCCTCCCTACTAACCGTCATATACCTGACCCTCCCTATTAACCGTCATATACCTGACCCTCCCTACTAACCGTCATATTCTTGACCCTCCCTACTAACCATCATATACCTGACCCTCCCTATTAACCATCATATACCTGACCCTCCCTACTAACCATCATATACCTGACCCTCCCTACTAACCATCATATACCTGACCCTCCCTATTAACCATCATATACCTGACCCTCTCTACTAACCATCATATACCTGACCCTCCCTATTAACCATCATATACCTGACCCTCCCTACTAACCATCATATACCTGACCCTCCCTATTAACCATCATATATCTAACCCTGACCCTACCTATTAACCATCATATACCTGACCCTCCCTATTAACCATCATATATCTAACCCTGACCCTACCTATTAACCATCATATATCTAACCCTGACCCTACCTATTAACCATCATATATCTAACCCTGACCCTACCTATTAACCATCATATATCTAACACTGACCCTACCTATTAACCATCATATATCTAACACTGACCCTACCTATTAACCATCATATATCTAACCCTGACCCTACCTATTAACCATCATATACCTGACCCTGCCTATTAACCATCATATATCTGACCCTACCTATTAACCATCATATACCTGACCCTATTAACCATCATATACCTGACCCTCCCTATTAACCATCATATACCTGACCCTCCCTATTAACCATCATATACCTGACCCTACCTATTAACCACCTATTAACCATCATATACCTGACCCTACCTATTAACCACCTATTAACCATCATATACCTGACCCTCCCTATTAACCACCTATTAACCATCATATACCTGACCCTACCTATTAACCATCATATATCTAACCCTGACCCTACCTATTAACCATCATATACCTGACCCTCCCTATTAACCATCATATACCTGACCCTCCCTATTAACCACCTATTAACCATCATATACCTGACCCTACCTATTAACCATCATATACCTGACCCTACCTATTAACCATCATATATCTAACCCTGACCCTACCTATTAACCATCATATACCTGACCCTACCTATTAACCATCATATATCTAACCCTGACCCTACCTATTAACCATCATATATCTAACCCTGACCCTACCTATTAACCATCATATATCTAACCCTGACCCTACATATTAACCATCATATACCTGACCCTACCTATTAACCATCATATATCCAACCCTGACCCTCCCTATTAACCATCATATACACTATATTGCCAAAAGTATTTGCTCACCCATCCAAATTATTGGAATCAGGTGTTCCAATCACTTCCATGGCCACAGGTGTATAAATTCAAGCACCTAGGCATGCAGACTGTTTTTACAAACATTTGTGAAAGAATGGGTCGCTCTCAGGAGCTCAGTGAATTCCAGCGTGGAACTGTGATAGGATGCCACCTGTGCAACAAATCCAGTCGTGAAATTTCCTCGCTCCTAAATATTCCACAGTCAACTGTCAGCTGTATTATAAGAAAATGGAAGTGTTTGGGAACGACAGCAACTCAGCCACGAAGTGGTAGGCCACGTAAACTGACGGAGCGGGGTCAGCGGATGCTGACGCGCATAGTGCGAAGAGGTCGCCAACTTTCTGCAGAGTCAATCACTACAGACCTCCAAACTTCATGTGGCCTTCAGATTAGCTCAAGAACAGTGCGCAGAGAGCTTCATGGAATGGGTTTCCATGGTCGAGCAGCTGCATCCAAGCCATACATCACCAAGTGCAATGCAAAGCGTCGGATGCGGTGGTGTAAAGCACGCCGCCACTGGACTCTAGAGCAGTGGAGACGCGTTCTCTGGAGTGACGAATCGCGCTTCTCCATCTGGCAATCTGATGGACGGGTCTGGGTTTGGCGGTTGCCAGGAGAACGGTACTTGTCTGACTGCATTGTGCCAAGTGTAAAGTTTGGTGGAGGGGGGATTATGGTGTGAGGTTGTTTTTCAGGAGCTGGGCTTGGCCCCTTAGTTCCAGTGAAAGGAACTCTGAATGCTTCAGCATACCAAGACATTTTGGACAATTCCATGCTCCCAACTTTGTGGGAACAGTTTGGAGCTGGCCCCTTCCTCTTCCAACATGACTGTGCACCAGTGCACAAAGCAAGGTCCATAAAGACATGGATGACAGAGTCTGGTGTGGATGAACTTGACTGGCCTGCACAGAGTCCTGACCTCAACCCGATAGAACACCTTTGGGATGAATTAGAGCGGAGACTGAGAGCCAGGCCTTCTCGTCCAACATCAGTGTGCGACCTCACAAATGCGCTTCTGGAAGAATGGTCAAAAATTCCCATAAACACACTCCTAAACCTTGTGGACAGCCTTCCCAGAAGAGTTGAAGCTGTTCTAGCTGCAAAGGGTGGACCGACGTCATATTGAACCCTATGGATTAGGAACGGGATGTCACTTAAGCTCATATGTGAGTCAAGGCAGGTGAGCAAATACTTTTGGCAATATAGTGTATCTAACCCTGACCCTCCCTATTAACCATCATATACCTGACCCTCCCTATTAACCATCATATACCTGACCCTCCCTATTAACCATCATATACCTGACCCTCCCTATTAACCATAATATACCTGACCCTCCCTATTAACCATCATATACCTGACCCTGACCCTCCCTATTAACCATCATATACCTGACCCTGAGCCTCCCTATTAACCATCACATACCTGACCCTGAGCCTACCTATTAACCATCATATACCTGACCCTCCCTATTAACCATCATATATCTAACCCTGACCCTCCCTATTAACCATCATATACCTGACCCTCCCTATTAACCATCATATACCTGACCCTGACCCTACCTATTAACCATCATATACCTGACCCTCCCTATTAACCATCATATACCTGACCCTGACCCTACCTATTAACCATCATATACCTGACCCTCCCTATTAACCATCATATACCTGACCCTACCTATTAACCATCATATACCTGACCCTGAGCCTACCTATTAACCATCATATACCTGACCCTGAGCCTACCTATTAGCCATCATATACCTGACCCTGAGCCTACCTATTAACCATCATATACCTGACCCTGAGCCTAACCCACAGGACAGAACTTCCCTGAATGAGAAGCAGCTGAATGTCCTCACATGTAGGATAGTTTATAAAACACTGCCCCCACAGTGTAGGTAAAACAGGACTGCAGGCACACACACACACCGCGTTCTGATGGTTTGAATTATTTATGAACGTCCCAAAAATGAGGAGGAGGAGGGGCCAATCAGCTGACCTCTGAGGATAGATGCATTCTCTGATTCATTCATCTAATTGATCCATTGATCCAATTGATTCATTGATCCAATTGATTCATTGATCCAATTGATTCATTGATCCAAATATCACACTGGATGTTTCTAAACAACAGATTCTTACAAGGAGGAAGAGGAGAAGGAGGAGGAGGAGGAGGAAGAGGAGGAGGAGAAGGAGGAGGAGGAAGAGGAGGAGGAGGAAGAGGAGGAGAAGGAGGAGGAGGAGGAGAAGGAGGAGGAGAAGGAGTAGGAGGAGGGCTACAGCCAGCCAGCAGGGGTCCAGACTAAAGACAAAGATCTTTCCGATTAGAAGGACTGAACAGAATCTGGATCCAAACTGTCTCCCTGTGGGTGAAGTTCTCAGTGATGATCAGAGCTGTTGTCTTCCAGCAGGAGGTGGCACCTCCTGCTGGAAGACAACAGAGGAGCAGAGAAACTCCTTCAGCTCCTGCCTGGGAGTCCCAACCAGCCGTCCCTCACTGGGGGCTGGATATTTTTAGAAGGTTCAATTAAAATGATTGGAGACTTATTGTGAAATATTTAAATCTGTTGGTAAATTTTAGACGAGGATTGTTGCCTTTATGAACAGCGATTAAATATTAATACAGAAAAACAGAGAAAAGTCTAAATAATAAATCAGCGGGTTTAATGAAAACATAGATGATTTTTTAATCTCATATGATCAACGTTATCAGCTAAAGCTGAATTTAAGTTAAACTACAAGAGCCACAGAGTTTCTGACCTTAAAACAAAAATAATTTAAACTTTGTTCATTTCTAAATACTTTATAAATCCCAACAACAACTGGAACATTTGAAGATACGGAGCAGCTGAAAGCTGCTGCATTCAGAAACCTACAGATTAGTAATCTGTGCAGAAACAGACTCTGCAGCGTCACCTTTAATCTGATCGCTTCCAATGTCTGTAGAACAACTTTACTGGAATACAAGACTTCCTGTTTTACTGGTAACCAGTACTGTTGATTGACAGGTAACCAGTACTGTTGATTGACAGGTAACCAGTACTGTTGACTGACAGGTAACCAGTACTGTTGACTGACAGGTAACCAGTACTGTTGATTGACAGGTAACCAGTACTGTTGATTGACAGGTAACCAGTACTGTTGATTGACAGGTAACCAGTACTGTTGACTGACAGGTAACCAGTACTGTTGACTGACAGGTAACCAGTACTGTTGATTGACAGGTAACCAGTACTGTTGACTGACAGGTAACCAGTACTGTTTATTGACAGGTAACCAGTACTGTTGACTGACAGGTAACCAGTACTGTTGACTGACAGGTAACCAGTACTGTTGACTGACAGGTAACCAGTACTGTTGATTGACAGGTAACCAGTACTGTTGATTGACAGGTAACCAGTACTGTTGATTGACAGGTAACCAGTACTGTTGATTGACAGGTAACCAGTACTGTTGACTGACAGGTAACCAGTACTGTTGACTGACAGGTAACCAGTACTGTTGATTGACAGGTAACCAGTACTGTTGACTGACAGGTAACCAGTACTGTTTATTGACAGGTAACCAGTACTGTTGACTGACAGGTAACCAGTACTGTTGATTGACAGGTAACCAGTACTGTTGACTGACAGGTAACCAGTACTGTTGATTGACAGGTAACCAGTACTGTTGATTGACAGGTAACCAGTACTGTTGACTGACAGGTAACCAGTACTGTTGACTGACAGGTAACCAGTACTGTTGACTGACAGGTAACCAGTACTGTTGATTGACAGGTAACCAGTACTGTTGATTGACAGGTAACCAGTACTGTTGACTGACAGGTAACCAGTACTGTTGATTGACAGGTAACCAGTACTGTTGATTGACAGGTAACCAGTACTGTTGACTGACAGGTAACCAGTACTGTTGATTGACAGGTAACCAGTACTGTTGATTGACAGGTAACCAGTACTGTTGATTGACAGGTAACCAGTACTGTTGACTGACAGGTAACCAGTACTGTTGACTGACAGGTAACCAGTACTGTTGATTGACAGGTAACCAGTACTGTTGATTGACAAGTAACCAGTACTGTTGACTGACAGGTAACCAGTACTGTTGACTGACAGGTAACCAGTACTGTTGACTGACAGGTAACCAGTACTGTTGACTGACAGGTAACCAGTACTGTTGACTGACAGGTAACCAGTACTGTTGACTGACAGGTAACCAGTACTGTTGATTGACAGGTAACCAGTACTGTTGATTGACAGGTAACCAGTACTGTTGACTGACAGGTAACCAGTACTGTTGACTGACAGGTAACCAGTACTGTTGACTGACAGGTAACCAGTACTGTTGATTGACAGGTAACCAGTACTGTTGATTGACAGGTAACCAGTACTGTTGACTGACAGGTAACCAGTACTGTTGATTGACAGGTAACCAGTACTGTTGATTGACAGGTAACCAGTACTGTTGATTGACAGGTAACCAGTACTGTTGATTGACAGGTAACCAGTACTGTTGATTGACAGGTAACCAGTACTGTTGATTGACAGGTAACCAGTACTGTTGACTGACAGGTAACCAGTACTGTTGATTGACAGGTAACCAGTACTGTTGATTGACAGGTAACCAGTACTGTTGATTGACAGGTAACCAGTACTGTTGATTGACAGGTAACCAGTACTGTTGACTGACAGGTAACCAGTACTGTTGACTGACAGGTAACCAGTACTGTTGACTGACAGGTAACCAGTACTGTTGATTGACAAGTAACCAGTACTGTTGACTGACAGGTAACCAGTACTGTTGACTGACAGGTAACCAGTACTGTTGACTGACAGGTAACCAGTACTGTTGACTGACAGGTAACCAGTACTGTTGACTGACAGGTAACCAGTACTGTTGATTGACAGGTAACCAGTACTGTTGATTGACAGGTAACCAGTACTGTTGACTGACAGGTAACCAGTACTGTTGACTGACAGGTAACCAGTACTGTTGACTGACAGGTAACCAGTACTGTTGATTGACAAGTAACCAGTACTGTTGACTGACAGGTAACCAGTACTGTTGACTGACAGGTAACCAGTACTGTTGACTGACAGGTAACCAGTACTGTTGACTGACAGGTAACCAGTACTGTTGACTGACAGGTAACCAGTACTGTTGACTGACAGGTAACCAGTACTGTTGATTGACAGGTAACCAGTACTGTTGATTGACAGGTAACCAGTACTGTTGACTGACAGGTAACCAGTACTGTTGACTGACAGGTAACCAGTACCAGTACTGTTGACTGACAGGTAACCAGTACTGTTGACTGACAGGTAACCAGTACTGTTGACTGACAGGTAACCAGTACTGTTGATTGACAGGTAACCAGTACTGTTGATTGACAGGTAACCAGTACTGTTGATTGACAGGTAACCAGTACTGTTGATTGACAGGTAACCAGTACTGTTGACTGACAGGTAACCAGTACTGTTGACTGACAGGTAACCAGTACTGTTGACTGACAGGTAACCAGTACTGTTGATTGACAGGTAACCAGTACTGTTGATTGACAGGTAACCAGTACTGTTGACTGACAGGTAACCAGTACTGTTGATTGACAGGTAACCAGTACTGTTGATTGACAGGTAACCAGTACTGTTGACTGACAGGTAACCAGTACTGTTGATTGACAGGTAACCAGTACTGTTGATTGACAGGTAACCAGTACTGTTGATTGACAGGTAACCAGTACTGTTGATTGACAGGTAACCAGTACTGTTGATTGACAGGTAACCCGGACCAGCTGAGCCACAGCGCAGCCTCTCTGCTTCGGCGGGACTTTAAGCTGAAATGTTTGGATCTCTGCGGCTCATTGCTAGCCTGCTGCAGACCGACAGCATGGCTTCCAGCTAGAGTCACGTCTGCCGCCGTATCGACCCTCCATGAACGTCATTTACTGTTAAACTCTAGTTTTTTCTTCAGTCTGACCCAGTTGACGATCAGCCTGCTGATCAGGGGAAACTAATTCAGAGCATTTTCTATATCAAGTGTTAAAAACTAAACTGCCATTAATTGATGAAGGATATTTTTACTCACCTCTATCAGACGCCCTCAGTGGGACGTCGGACCCGACTGGAACCAGAAATGACTTGGAATCGGACCAAGATGAAAGCAAACTGCATCTGACCTAGAATGCGCTCTGGGCCAGAACCTTAATGAACTCATCGGGTCAAAGAGGAGGAAGAGCAGAACCCTGATCGGTCCTCCTGCGGTCTCAGAGGTGGGGAGCATCCATGTTCAAACAGACACGTATGGCAGATACGAGTCAGTGGGTCCAAACAGCCGGTAGTAACTGGGATAAACCCAACAGAACCATTAAACCCGCCCCTGACACTGACAGCTGCTCCTCTGGACCAACCAGAGAGAAGAACCTAAGAACTGTCTGAGGACGGGGGGGGGGGGGGGCTGACCCGACCACACAGCGGGCCTCCTCACACCACCCCCCACCCCTTCAGTCACAGGCTGAATGGCAGATGGGCGTTCCCGTGGGAGGGGAGGGGTTACCACGGCAACAAAGACTTTGTATTGAAAGGCCTGAAATCAGGAAGGAGGGACAGCATGCGTCTCCGTCTCCTCTGGACGTCCTAAAGGTTCTGAAACTTTTCTCTCTTTGGGTCAAACTGTTTCTAAATCTGCGACATGGCTGAGTAGGTCTGTGCGATAAACCCGACTTTTACCGTTACCGTCATTCACCACGATAACCGCGACAATTCTCCCAGCTGGAAAAAGGCTCCCAGCGTTCTGGCGCTCCTCGCTCTGCTAGCTGCTCCATCTTCACCAGGCGTTTTCAACATGGCGATCAGACAGACAAAACCAGCCGGTAAGGAACCAAACAGGGAATATGGATAGAGTAGAGCCGATAGGGAACTGACCAATCAGAGGCCTCCTGTCTGCGATCACCTACAGTCAAGGAGAGGTGCAGCAGAGTGTCTGCGGAAGGGGCGGGGCTTATCTGCGTTAACTGCAACACACGCAGACGGCCTGGTTTCTGAGCATAAACCAGCCTTAACCATCATGGTGGGCTACACTCCTATCAGAGGGTCTCAGGAAGCTATGAGAATCCAGCAGAGACCAAAGCGCCCCCTGCTGGAAAATCACTGCAACGTTCTGGATGCCACCATTCAGCTCCTATTCACACACTTACAGTTAAAGAGCCGCAACACGGCGGCTCACTGAACAATGGCCACTCCTGTCCTCCATACAACACTCACCACAGGAGGGGGGGGGAGTAGAGGAGGAGGAGGAGAAGGAGGAAGAAGTAGAGCAGGGGGTGGGGGTGGGTGAAGTAGAGGAGGAGGAGGAGGCGGTGAGGGGGAGGACGTTGCTGCGTGTTTGAGCTGAAAGCTCCTCATTTTCATCATTATTACATTTTGTGATTGACAGGCCGACGGTGGCGTTGGATGTACGAGTTTGCCCTGAAATCGAAGGGTTGACGGTTCAAGCCCTGACTCTGACTTTCAGTGTCGTTGTGTCCTTGGGCAAGACACTTCCCCTGCATTGTCTACTGATGGTGGTCAGAGGGTGGCGCCAGTGTGCGGCAGCCCCGCTTCTGTCAGTGAGCCCCAGGGCAGCTGTGGCTACAATGCAGCTCGCCACCATCAGTGTGTGAATGAATGTAAAGCGCTTTGGTCGAGTCTCCTGACTTGAAAAAAGGCGCCATATAAGTACAGGCCTTTTACCTTTTAACATTTTTTTCCAACATTTTTTTTAATTATTACTATTAAAAACAACAGGTGGGGGAGGGGGGGGGGGGGCAGTCATAATTTTATTGATATTTTTAATTCTCATCAGTTTGTTTGAAAAATCTATCTGCTTTGAGATGAACTGCTAATATTTCTGATAAATAATTGTGGGAGCAGAAGCGTGTGGGTGAACGGTACCTGATCCAGGAAGCGGTACAGCTGCACGGCCCGCTCCAAGTTCTGCCCGGTTCCTTTGACCCGCTGAGAGAAGTCCTGCAGCTGAGCCCAGAATGAGTGAACTTTGACCTCGTAGGCGTGGAGGTCCGGTGAAGAGACGTCCTCCCAGCGCTCTAGACGGGACAGCAGAGCCTCACCTTGTTTACAGCGGTCCTGAACGAAGCACAGCCGGGTCAGAACCAGAACCATCAGAACCAGAACCAGATTTAATCCACTTTATGAGGCTAAGGAGGGAATTTTCCTCCATTATTGTTTTAAAGATCACATTTTGGAAAGAAAAAAAAATGCATTCCAGACAATGAAACTTTTAAATGTTTTCATAAAGAAAATGTTATAAGAGTAACTTTGCTCTTCTCTCTATTTCAATGTAAAAATATAAAATTTATACTTTTTCATATTTTAAATTTTTTCCTCATAAATTTTTTCTATACAGATTTTAGATTTTTAGTTTTCTTTAAGAACGGGATTCTTTTTATGTTGTCTTTTATACATCATATCCTCACATTGACCAATAAACAGCTGTTGTTGAGGTCTGAGCCGACCAATAGAAACGCTTCACTCCTCCCTCCAGAGGAAAGCCCGCCCCCAGAGAGGAAGACATTATGATCTGGATTCTGAAAAGAAAGCGATTCATAAAACTAAATCTGGAACAGAACATAAGAGGAAAAAATTAAAAACACAAATTCTGTAAAAATAAAATAGGAAGAAGAAAAATTAAAGAATTAATTTGAAAAAAGCAAAATCAGAAAAGAGAGCAAAGTTACTCTCAAACCCATTTTTTCAATGTTTTATTTCTGGATTGCATTTTGTTCATATTTCCGTGGTCAGAATGCTTGTGAAAATAATGGAACAAAATTCCCTCCGTACCCCCAGACCCAAACCCAAAGGTTGTTCTGTTTCTACGGCAGCCCAGATGGGACAGAATAACTCAGACATTGAATGTTCTGCCGGACCGACCGTTCAGAACCGAACCCATCTGGACATCACTCAGAACCCGGTGGCTTCCACCGTGCTACAAACGCTGGGCGGGACATACGTAAGCCGTGGTGACGAACTCCTTGAACTCCTCCTGTTTGCTGTTCAGAAGCTCCAGGGAATCTGCAGGTTCGTTCAGGGCCTTCAGACGGAGCTCACCGACCTCGTCAAGCCACGCCTTCACCTGTCAGCAGGTAAGAACAGGATCAGATCCGGATCCTGCGCTCAGAACTCTGTCAGCTTACGGTTCTCTAAAGGCTGCAGGTCATAGAGGGCAACGGTGTAAAGAACCAGAGAACGTTCTAGTAGCGCTTTGGTTTGGTACTTTTATTTAACTCTGACTGATTTTAGTCACCGACAGTCAGTAGGATGATTTTTATGGCATAAAATGTGCAGTCTTAAAGAAGAAAATGCAAATAGGATGATTGATTACTAATTTCATTTATGAGTCAAACAACGCAGCCACATTCTTAAAATGAAAACGCATTTCTGGAAATGCTTTTTCACTTGAAATATGGTAACAATTTGCTTCCATAGATTTTCACCATCCTGCAGGAAAAGTGGAGAGAAGTGATGTTGAGAAAAAGCTTCATGATGCATTGAACCGTTTGGCCTTATTGCTTCATCGATCCCCACAGTTCATAAAGCTTCAGGTCAACATGTCACCACCTACTGGTGAAATGCAGAACTACAGTTACTAATATAATCTGGGATTTTTTTGCAATTGTTCTTCTTTTGTTTTTCCCCCATTTTAGTTCCTTTAAAATTGTTAATGATTGGTGTGTATAATAAAATCCTTTATTGTTTTTGAGTGTAAAATATCTTAGAAATGAACAATCTTTTAAGGTTCACTGTCTTTCTGCCATTTAAGCTTAATCAGACGGTGGCAAATTGGGCAATGATGAGCAAAATGAACGTCGCTAATCATTTTTATTCAAAAATAATCTTTTTTCCAGTTTTTGGTTTTAATCGGGTTGGAAGTTATGTGTTCAACCAATCCTTTGGTTAAACCAACCAATCTAATTTGGCAGCGTTTTACCCGATCAATATTTGCATTAGGGCAAACCAATAGAAATTAGTCACATTAGCCAAAACGGTCTTTAACACACGGCTATGCAGAGAGAGGGCTGCTGAGGACGGGCTAACGTTAGCATCACGGCACAGAGGCTTCGGCCATCATCAATATTGGCCCCTCGCCTAAATGAAACATGCATCAACACACGCTTCAGGGAAACGCCCCCTCAATTACCTTACACTAGCCTCTAGCCTCGGCTCATCTCATGACATCACTAGTGGCGAGATTATAGAGACGAGGCGAGCAAAAACAGGTTTAGATGATTTAGTCTTCAACTACATTAAAACTGAATATTTCCATATTATTGTGAGGATCCATTAGGAAACCCTCAGCAGAAACACGGCTGAATCAGAACCTCTGCCACAATCACAAGCTTTTCAACCCTCATTTAAAGTGTGCAGCTCCACCAGCAGGGGGCGCTGGGGGGCAGAGCAGAGCTGATGCCACACGGCAAAGACTGAGCTCAACCTAAACATTCAATCTGGTTACAATGACAGCGACGGGGAGGAGCTAACCTGATAGAAGGGGGCGGGGTTAACCTGATAGAAAGGGGCGGGGTTAACCTGATAGAAGGGGGCGGGGTTAACCTGATAGAAGGGGGCGGGGTTAACCTGATAGAAGGGGGCGGGGTTAACCTGATAGAAGGGGGAGGAGCTAACCTGATAGAAGGGGGCGGGGTTAACCTGACAGAAGGGGGAGGGGTTAACCTGACAGAAGGGGGAGGGGCTAACCTGATAGAAAGGGGAGGGGCTAACCTGATAGAAGGGGGAGGGGCTAACCTGATAGAAAGGGGAGGGGCTAACCTGATAGAAAGGGGAGGGGCTAACCTGATAGAAAGGGGAGGAGCTAACCTGATAGAAGGGGGCGGGGTTAACCTGATGAAAGGGGAGGAGCTAACCTGACAGAAGGGGGCGGGGTTAACTTGACAGAAGGGGGAGGGGCTAACCTGACAGAAGGGGGAGGGGCTAACCTGACAGAAGGGGGAGGGGCTAACCTGACAGAAGGGGGAGGGGCTAACCTGACAGAAGGGGGAGGGGCTAACCTGATAGAAGGGGGAGGGGCTAACCTGATAGAAGGGGGAGGGGCTAACCTGATAGAAGGGGGCGGGGTTAACCTGATAGAAAGGGGAGGAGCTAACCTGATAGAAGGGGGCGGGGTTAACCTGATAGAAGGGGGAGGAGTTTCCTCTAAACAAGGCTTCTCTATGTTTGACTGTGTGGCGTTGCTACCTGAACAGGCTCCTGGACATCAGCGCTCAGCCTCACCTGGTTGAAACCCGTCTCCAGGTTCCTGAACTCGACGATGAAGCTGAGCTCCTGCGTCTTGGAGTTGGACAGAGTCACCAGGCGGTGCAGCAGCTCGTCCACTTGATCATAGAGGGACGACACCGTCTCCACGGTGGCCCGCTGCTCCTCTGACGCTCCGCTGACCTCCTCCCTACGTAGCCACGCCAGGGAGGCTCCGCCCTCCTGCTGCAGCTGGAGCAGTTTAACGTCCTTCAGAGTGCTGCACATCACAGCCCTGAAGTTGGACAGCAGCAGCTCTGCGTCCTGCAGACAGACAGACGGACAGAAGCTGGTCTAGTTCAGCTAAACACACAGAGGAAGTTCTGCTCGTCTCTTTATATTTAAAGTTCATCAGATTATAGAAACAGATAAACCAGTAAAACACGGATCTATTCAAATATGGAGTCATTTTTGTTCCGTTATTGTTGCAAGAAAAGAAAACATGGAAATGGAAATAAAAAAAAAAAAGCAAATCTAGGAATTAAATTTGGGAAAATTTTGCAGTTTTCTAAGAATTGTTTTTATTTTTCCTAATGAATTTTTCATATTTAATTTTGCTAAAACTTCCTTAGTTTAGTTTATTTTTTTAACAGATTTTACAGTTTTACTTGTTTTATTTATCTTTTCAGATTCTAATTCTTTTCAATTGTTTTGAAAGTGTTTTTTCTAGATTCCATTTCCTGCATTTCTGGGGACCGGCTTCATCTGGAGCAAGACGCATTTCTATGGGTCTGCCGGACGTTTTATAGTGAAACTGAGTAAGAGAAGAGAAGAGAATCTGATCTGTGAAAAGAAAAGAAACACAGCTGAGCTACTGAAACAGAAGGGAAGCACAGAGAACAAAAACACATCAAAGTAGCTGTTCAAACTTGATACCCAACCTGGGATTAAGGATTAAACACAAAAATATCCCATGGAGTCTCTGAAAACTCCAGAGGATTTTCTCCAAACAGTAAATCCAGAACATTTCAAACCAAACAGAGACCAGTTCATCCTAAAGACCTAATCTGAGCAGAGCGTCTGCAGGTCAATGATGTGATCTTTATATTGGAGAAACCAAACAACCTCTCCACAGACGCATGGCCCAACACAGGAGAGCGCCCTCCTCTGGACAAAGAGGACAGGCGGTTTGAGAGGAAGGAAGCATCTATGTTAGGAAAGAAAAACCAACCTTAAAGGGGGGGGGGGGTTGATGCAGCGATAGAGTTGATTCCTTCCCGCTATCATCGCAGGAGAACAGAGACCTCTCCTATTCATCCAGGCCAACTATTCCCTCTAACGCCCCCCCTTTCAGAGACATAGACAGGTATGGGGCATTGCAGGCTAACAAAGAAGCCAAACGACCCCCATTCCAAAGGGGGGGACCCGTTCATCAGTTTCTATTTGCATGTTTTCTAAACTAAAACCAGGCTTTGTTGGGCTGCTGGATAAAACCTGGAACTAAACGCTATTTCTGACATTTTGGATTGAAAAATCTTCCTGGATGGAAGAGAAACGTCTTCAAACGTGGAAACAACGTCCAGAGGATTGATTTTAACTTTTTTGGACTGATTATAACCTGGATGACTGAGAATCTGATTCTCAATTCATACCGATTCAACTGAATCTAACAGAAATTGGAGAAGCTAATTCAAAAATACAAAAGAATAATTAAAAAATGTGTTTTGATTACATGTTGGTTGACGTTTCATTTCTGGATTGTTTTTTTTTTTCAAATTGTATTTAACAAAATGTGTTGTTTGCTTGCAACAATAATGGAAGATAAAGATGTGAAAGCTCCAATCAGAAGTTCCAACCTGATCAGTTTATAGAAGCTGATGGTTCCCAGAGCAAACCAGCAGAGACGCAGCAGCTGGATGGTTTCTTACCTCAGCAGCAGCAGGTAACGGCGTCCTCTGCAGATTGCTGATGGTTTCCTGTAGCAGATTAATGACGCTTGTGCACTGTTGGGTTAGCTGCTCGACCCTCTGAGGATGAGACAAAAAAACTTTATTTAAAAGTCTATAAAACCTGCACAACTGTTTGCTTTTATTGAAGCTGCATAATGTGATGGTTTGAATCTGACTGGAGGCAGAAACCATCCACTGCTGGGGGGGGGGGTGTTATCAGGTGTAGTTATGAAAGTGGCCTCATGGTGTCACTGTTCCGTTCAGTACGTTTCTCAGGGAGAATAGAAGGTTTTCTGACAGCAGCTCTGTGGATTAAATAAATCTGATGAAGAGGAAGAATCGTTTTCCCTCAACTTCACTGATCATGTGAACCAAAGGAGGCATTAATACTTAAAAAAGATTAAAACGCTCCACTGAAGGATTAAAAACAAATCTAGAAGTGTCTACAGGTTTAATTTATAACTTAAGTCTTTAATGGATGATATATTTTTATTCAGGTAATGGTCCTGGAGGAACTCCACATTTGATTTCTGCCCATTAAAACTGATCCTTGAAACTGAGACCTGGTCTTCCTTCCATTCTTCTTCTAAGCTTGTTGGACGATGATGGTATCCTGCAGGCCGTGCAGGATCACAGCTTCTAAGATCACACCCTGCTCTCTGACTTGGAAATTGGAGCGAAACTGCAGTCAGTCTGTCGGCCTCCGTGTGAGAGGGGACCATCAGGTGAAGGTAGGACAACTCCTTCAGCCTCGTTTTCCCTGCAGATACCTGAGCCAGAAGGACTGAGGTGGAAACGTTCTGATCCAGTTCAGAGGGAACCAGTACCACCCTGGATTCCATCAGAGGAACCATCCTGCAGATCCCTGAGCTCTGTCTGTTGGTGTGTGTTTACTAACCGATCTGAAGCTGATCCAGCTGCTCTGACTGAAGCCAAACGATCCTCCAAACTCTGCAGGAAGCTGCTGGAGCTCCACGTGTCTCTGCAGAGACTTCAGAGAGCTCAGCACCTCCACCTGCATGGCGTACAGAGACAGGTGAGCCGGCTCTGTGAGCAGCAGCGGAGGCTGATCAGGTGCTGAGGTTACCTGTACAGGAGCAGCTTGGTCCACATGCAGCCAGCCTTTGCTAGCCAGGATTAGCACAGCGTGGATGGAGACAGACGCGTCCTCCTGGACATTAGGACACAGGAGCTACATGATTAGAACCACTTCAGACCAGAACAGAACCAGAAGCAGGTCTTCAGGCAAACGTTTCTAAAGATACAACTTTAAATATTTAGCAGTTAAACCAGGAAAACATTTCATGAAACCGGAAAGAAGAGTTGGACCGTAGAGATAACGTAACCCTTAAATAAAAATGATCGTCCTCAGGATGTTAGAAGTTATCAGGACTGGTTCTGACCCACTGGGCTCAGTCCTGATTCTTCTGGACCTTACAGCCACCTTTTATTCAGCTGATGAAAAAATCCTCCTTTAGATCATAAAGAGCAAACTAGTGTTGCAACATACAGCAGTTCCAGCTAACGGTATGCAGGGACATGCAGGGACATGCAGGGATACTGCAGTATGGATCTAATCTAGGTTAGAGCCGTCTTTCTAGATCAGGTTTTATACAGCAACAGAAACTGATTTATAAGAGATTCAGAAATTGTTTTATTTGCAGAGTAGAAACTGGTTTAAAAGTGGAGCAAATCCTTATTTAAAAAGTTAATCCAAACGGGTTTGAATGTGGATCAAACATGAAACAGAAACAGATTTTAAAAGTTGATAAAATGAGTTTATAACTGAATTGGAAACTGGTTTAATCGTCTCCTATTTGTCTCCTATTTTTTTTCTGTGTTTTATTCCTAAATGTTGGAGATTCCCAGATGGCAAAAACGAATGTACCTTTGGGTATCAATAAAGTTAGCTTGAATTTGTAAAGTGTATATCTACAGTCAAGGCCAAACGTTTTGAGAATGATTCAAATGTTAATATTTCCAAAGTCTGCTTCAGTTTTTATAACTGTAATCTGCATATAGTCCAGAATGTTCTAAAGAGTGATCAGCGTAACAGCAATTAATTGCAAAGGCAATATTTGCCTAGAAAATGAACTTTATCCCCTAAACACATTTCATGGTGATTGCAGCCCTGCCTTAAAGGAGCAGCTACCATGGTTTCAGTGATTGGTCCATTAACTCAGGTGTGGGTGGTGATGAGGACAGGGCTGCAGATCAATCTGTCAGGATTCAGTCAGAATGACGCCACTGGACACTTTAAAAAGAGGCTGCTGCTCGGCATCATTGGTTCTCTGCTGTGAACCATGGTTATCTCTAAAGAAACACCTGCAGTCATCATTGCACTGCACAAAGATGGCCGAACAGGAAAGAGAATGGCAGCTAGAGAGATTGCACCTCAGTCAGCAATCTATGGCATCATCAGGAACTTCAAGGAGAGAGGTTCCATTGCTGCCAAAAAGGCTCCAGGGCGCCAAGAAAGACCAGCGAGCGCCAGGACCGTCTCTGAAAAGTGTTTCAGCTGCTCCCAACTGTCCCAGAGCAACTTCTCCCAACCGTCCCAGAGCAATTTCTCCCAACCGTCCCAGAGCAACTTCTCCCAACCGTCCCAGAGCAACTTCTTCCAACCGTCCCAGAGCAACTTCTCCCAACCGTCCCAGGGCAACTTCTCCCAACCGTCCCAGAGCAATTTCTCCCAACCGTCCCAGAGCAACTTCTCCCAACCGTCCCAGAGCAATTTCTCCCAACTGTCCCAGAGCAACTTCTCCCAACCGTCCCAGAGCAATTTCTCCCAACCGTCCCAGAGCAACTTCTCCCAACCGTCCCAGAGCAACTTCTCCCAACCGACTTCTCCCAACCGTCCCAGAGCAACTTCTCCCAACCGTCCCAGAGCAACTTCTCCCAACCGACTTCTCCCAACCGTCCCAGAGCAACTTCTCCCAACCGTCCCAGAGCAACTTCTCCCAACCGTCCCAGAGCAACTTCTCCCAACCGTCCCAGAGCAACTTCTCCCAACCGTCCCAGAGCAGTTTGGTGATGAACGATGCCTTTTCCAGCATGATGGAGCACCTCGCCATAAAGCAAAGCTGATATCTGACTGATATCTAACTGGCTCAGGGAACAAAACAGAGAGATGTTGGGTCCATGGCCTGGAAACTCCCCTGATCTTAATCCCATTGGTCAATCATCAACAGAATCCTGACCAAATGCAAGCATTGATGGAGCAGAATGGACGCTATCAGTCAGGATTTGGTCCAGAAGTTGATGGAGAGCAGCCAGGGAGAAATGTCCTGAAGAAGAGGAGTCAACACTGCAAATACTGACCTGCTGCATGAACTCATTCTGTCATTAAAAGCTTTGGTTACTCAGAATATGATGCTATTGTATTTCTGGATGTGATGCAACATCTGACATGAACACCAGAGGGCAGCAGATCAGCTGGAAATAGAACATTTGTGTCGTTCTAGATACTTTTGGCCATGACTGTAATTACCAGAATTACCACCGTGGATCAGAAACTGGTTCCAGTGGATCAGAAACTGGTTCCAGTAAATCAGAAACTGGTTCACAGTGAATCAGAAACTGGTTCACAGTAAATCAGAAACTGGTTCACAGTGAATCAGAAACTGGTTCACAGTGAATCAGAAACTGGTTCACAGTGAATCAGAAACTGGTTCCAGTGGATCAGAAACTGGTTCCAGTAAATCAGAAACTGGTTCACAGTGAATCAGAAACTGGTTCCAGTGGATCAGAAACTGGTTCACAGTGAATCAGAAACTGGTTCGGAGTGGATCAGAAACTGGTTCGGAGTGGATCAGAAACTGGTTCGCAGGGGATCAGAAACTGGTTCCAGTGAATCAGAAACTGGTTCCAGTGAATCAGAAACTGGTTCACAGTGAATCAGAAACTGGTTCCAGTGAATCAGAAACTGGTTCACAGTGAATCAGAAAACTGTTCACAGTGAATTAGAAACTGGTTCACAGTGAATCAGAAACTGGTTCACAGTGTATCAGAAACTGGTTCACAGTGAATCAGAAACTGGTTCACAGTGAATCAGAAACTGGTTCCAGTGAATCAGAAACTGGTTCACAGTGAATCAGAAAATGGTTCACAGTGAATCAGAAACTGGTTCACAGTGAATTAGAAACTGGTTCACAGTGAATCAGAAACTGGTTCCAGTGAATCAGAAACTGGTTCCAGTGAATCAGAAACTGGTTCCAGTGAATCAGAAACTGGTTTGCAGTAAATCAGAAACTGGTTCGCAGTGGATCAGAAAATGGTTCGCAGTGAATCAGAAACTGGTTCCAGTGAATCAGAAACTGGTTCCAGTAAATCAGAAACTGGTTCGCAGTGGATCAGACACTGGTTCCAGCGTATCAGAAACTGGTTCCATTGGATCAGAAGTTCGCAGTGAATCAGAAACTGGTTCCAGTGAATCAGAAACTGGTTCCAGTAAATCAGAAACTGGTTCGCAGTGGATCAGACACTGGTTCCAGCGTATCAGAAACTGGTTCACATTGGATCAGAAACTGGTTCCAGCGGATCAGAAACTGGTTCGCAGAGGATCAGAAACTGGTTCCAGTGGATCAGAAACTGGTTCCAGTGGATCAGAAACTGGTTCCAGTGGATCAGAAACTGGTTCCAGTGAATCAGAAACTGGTTCACAGTGGATCAGAAACTGGTTCGCATTGGATCAGAAACTGGTTCGCAGTGGATCAGAAACTGGTTCGCAGTGGATCAGAAACTGGTTTATGATCGATAAGATCCTGATCTGATTACATATATTTCTTTGGTTCTGGTAATGGTTTCTGGTAATGGTTTCTGACCTTGTGACCGTTGTCTAATTTTTCCAGACTGACCTGCAGAGTCCAGAGGGCAGAGAAGAGGACAGAAGGAGGAGCAGCACTGCGGGCATCCACCACCACCGTCAGCCCCTTTGCTCGAGCCTCCGTACTGTGTCACACAGGAAATTATGTCAGAGGGAGACCAACCACCTGGACCAGAGTGTTGTGGCAGGATGAGCTGCATACCTGAGGGTAGAGGTGTAGTAGAGCAGGATGCTGAGCAGCTCCTCATGGTCACAGTCTGGGTTCAGCCAGATGGGGTTGGAGGTGGAGACGGTGAGCAGCGTTCGTCCTCCTCTGTCTCTGGTTCCTAGTGGAGACACACACTGCTAATCCAAATACTTCAAACATGTTCTAACACGGAATAAGGACTGGTCAGGTCTGGAGGTCAGGACAGGTCTACCATTCACAGACGTTCTGCTGCTTACCAGGCAGACACACCGCTCCAGACCTCAGCAACAAGCTGTGGAAGCTGGACTGGAAAGACCGTGATGGAGCTGATGGTTTTTCTGGTTCCTTTGGACCTGAGTCAGCGCTGATGTTTAACTGGATTGGGGGACATTCGCAGCTAGAACCTGTGGAAGCAGCACAGAGGCAGAATGACCCTGGATCATATATGATTATATCATATGATATCACCAGGACAACCTGATGCGTTAAGGTAAACTGCTCGCTTCATACATGCTGATTATGGCTGAAATCTTGGTGTCCTGATGGACTCAGACCTGAACCTTCAGAGGCACATAAAGGCAGCCTTTTATCACCTGAAGAACATTTCTAGGATTGAAAGATAAATGTCCAGCAGGATCTAAAAAAGCTCAATCATGCATTTATCTTTAGTAGAATTGATGCCTGCAACAGTGTCTTCATAGGTTTGCCTAAAGCAGGGGCGTCAAAGTGGTTCCAGAAAGGGCCGTATGGCTGCAGGTTTTCTTTCCAACCAAGCAGTAGCGCCAGACTCCATTCATCTCATTAAGTCCTCATGTTAAGACTGGACTCACTGGACCCGCTGCCTGCATCCTCACTAGAACTAAGAAAGTAGAACACATCAGCTCAGTTCTGAAGTCCCTCCTCTGGCTCCCTGTAGCTCAGAGAATAGACTTTAATCCTTCTGTCAGTCTAGAAATCACTATGGATCAGCATCTCAATACATAACAGATCTATGGTCAGTGTATCTACCTCCCAGACCACTCAGGTCTTCTACTTCCAGAACTAGAACAGAACATGGAGAAGTAGAATTTAGTTTCTATGCTCCACTGATCTAAAACAAACTACCAGAAGTCTGGAAAAGAGTTCTTTTAAATCAAAGTTATAGACCTATTTGTTTAGAGCTGCCTTTGACTGTTGAAGTTAAGTGGTCTAATTGTTTTACAAATGTTTTCACTTATATTCTGCTTTTAGTTTTCTTCTATTTTATTTTCTAATTCATGTAAAGCACGTTGAATCGTCCCTGTACTGAACTATGCTATGGAAACACAGAATCAGGAGAGTTCCAGCACCAGGCGATGGATGACGATCTTCACCAAACTGTAAAGGTCACCAGCAGCAGGACTTCTTCATTATAAGAAGCTCAGACCGTCTGGTATCTGACAGGGTTCAGTTTTCCACTGTGGTGGAGGCCATGACAGAACATACATCACCTCTGTGAGGCGTTCACTATCTCTCAGAACAGCGTCCGCAACCAAACAGAGAAGCAGCTAAACTCGGTCTGAGACTGAGCTGAGCACCAGGATACTTTCATCTATAGTCTGCTGTTCAATCATTAAAAAGCAAACAGTAATCTCAGAGGTGGGGGACAGTTTTCTTTTCTCTATGACATTAAATTAACTTTATAATCTGACGAGCATTAAACAAATATTCCAACAACAAGAAGGGAAGAAAAGCTGAAACTAAGTCAATCTGATCTTTATAACATTGATCAATACTAAAAGTGCCAAAGATTTGAAAATGGTGAAAGGTGGCAGGACTGTTCACACTACAGACCATTTGAAAACCGATTTAGTGTTTGGGATGCAGCCTTGGAGGAGGAGGAGTTAGAGAAAGGTTAAATAAGGAAGATGAAAATGACGTGTTTCAGCCAATCACAGGAGGAAACAGGGACTGGTTAAATAAGGAAGATGAAAATGACGTGTTTCAGCCAATCGGAGGAGGAGGAGGTGAATAATGGAGGCTGATACTGTGGGATAATGAGCATGACTGAGAGAGAAGAGATGAAGAAGAGGTAGAGTGTGTACCTTTCGTCTGATGCTCTGCCAATCCTCTTCCAGCATTCTTGACACAGACCTGCTTCTCCACTTCCTCTTTGTTCTCCTCTTCATATTTATTTTCCTGTCCTTCATTCAACACAAGATGAGCTTCTTCTGATTCTTTTTCCTCAGATTGTGGAGGATCTTCAGAACATGAGTCATTTACAGTTCTGAAAGACTCCTCGGTTCGCTTTTCTTTTTCAGAACAAGAGCACTCAGGCCGGTTTTGTTTTTCACAATAAGAGTCCACAAGTTGGTTTTGTTTTTCAGAATCAGAGTCCTCAGTTTCCTTTTCTTTTTCAGAATAAGAGTCCTCTGGCTTGTTTTGCTTTTCATAATAAGAGTCCACAAGTTGGTTTTGTTTTTCAGAATCAGAGTCCTCAGTTTCCTTTTCTTTTTCAGAATAAGAGTCATCTGGCTTGTTTTGCTTTTCATAATAAGAGTCCACAAGTTGGTTTTGTTTTTCAGAATCAAAGTCCTCAGTTTCCTTTTCTCTTACAGAATAAGAGTCCTCAGGCTGCTTTTCTTTTTCAGAATAAGAGTCCTCCGGCTTGTTTTGCTTTTCATAACAAGAGTCCACAAGTTGGTTTTGTTTTTCAGAACAAGAGTCTACTTGATGGTTTTGCCGTACAGAATAAGAGTCCTCCAGTTGGTTTCCACAAAAGGAGTCCTCAGTTTGTTTTTCACAACAACAGTCCTTAGTTTCTTTTACAGGAAAAAAGTTGTCTGTTTTTTTCTGAAAATAACAGTCCTCATTTTGTTTAACAGAATACAAGTCTTTTTGTTTTTCAGAATACAAGTCCTTAGCTTGTGTTTGCGTTTCAGAAAAACAGCACTTAACTTGTACTTGTGTCATACTTTCTAAATTAGAGTTCTCAGATGTTTGCTTTGCAGTATTAAAGTTACCAGGCTGGATCTGATTTTCAGAAATAGAGTCCACAAATAGATTTTCAGAATAAGAGAGTTCTAGTTTTGGTCGATGTTCAGAATAAGATTCCTCAAGTTCTATCTGATTTTCAGCATTAGAGTCCTCATGTTTCTTAGAATAAGAGTCCACAGGTTGTTGCTTTTCAGAATAAAAGTCCACATGTTTTTTACAATAAGAGTCTTCCAGTTGTTTTTGATTATTAGAAGTATAGTCCAACTTTTGCTGTTTTTCAAGCACATAACCCACATGTTGATGTTTTTCAGAATAAGAGTCTTCAGGTTGCTTTTCAGAATAAGAGTTCTCAGGTTGTTTTTCATTATCAAAAGTGTTTTCCAACTGTCTTTGATTTTTAGAAAAAAAATCAACACTTTTTTCAGAACAAGAGTCTTCAGGTTGCATCTGATTTTCAGAATAAGAGTCCTCAAGGGGCTTTTGTTTTTCAAAATAAGAGTCCATATATTTGTCAGAACAAAAATCCTTGTGTTGCCTTTCAGAATTGGAATCTTCGGGTTGTGCTGGTTTTTCAGAATTATATTCCTCATGTGGTTTCTGATTTTCAGAATCATGTAAAGTTTCCGGCTCCCCAGGAAAAGCTTGTCCAGAATTTAACCTCTCTAACTCATTCAAGGGTCTATGAAGGGTCCCGATTTCAAAATAAGAGTCTTCAGACTGAGCATGGGATATGCTATCAGAGTAGTCAGTGTTCTGTGTCTGATTTTCTGAAACTGAATCGGCCAGATTTGTTTTTTTAATGGTTATATTTTCAAAATAACACTCAGTAGAATGTTCTCTTTCTACGAAACGTTTAAGCTGGAAGTCCTCGGTTTGTGTTGTTTGTCCCACATGTTCACAATAAGAGTTCTCAAGTTTTGTTTTTTCTGTGATATTTTCACAGTAAAAGCCTTCTGGGTGTTTATTTCCATTCATGTTTTCACAATAAGAGTGCTGCAGGTTTAATTTTTCCATTAAAGTTCCAGAATCCTCAGAGTACTTTTGTTGTTTGTTACTTTCAGAGTAAAAGTCTATATCTATGTACTCTTCAAATCCTGTCTCTTTCTTTTCAACTTCCTCTTCTTCCTTCTGACCAACTTTACTCACTTCCTCCTTCTCTACCAGACACTTAACCTCTTCTTCTACATCCTCTAACTGTGCTTCATTTCTCTCTCCTTCCTCACCCTCCTCCTCCTCATCTTTGTTTATATTCTTTGACTCCTTTTCTTCCTCCTGTCCCTGCTCCTCATCACAAACCTCTTCTAGCCCCTCCTTACCTTCTCCATCCAGCGTGCAGCTTTCAGGTTCAGGGGGCCCGTCATGGCTCCCTTCTGGGATGGTAGCTTTTGTTTGCTCCTTCACCTCAGGAGTTCTGTGGAGATCTCCAGATGAATCCTGGCTGAAGTTCTCCTCCAGGAGTTTGGAGCATTGCAGAGTGTGTGTGCTGACCTCAGAGCAGGACCAGGAGTGCGTATGACTGTTGGTGGTGGAAGAGTGTGCGGCAGCAGCAGGTGGTGTGCTGGTGTTTGGGGATGTTTCTGTGCTGGTGTGAGCCGTGCTCCTCCTCTGCACATTAGCAGCATGTATGTGTGTACCTGTGTGTGTACCTGTGTGTGTAGCGGTGTGTGTGGTTGTCCTGGTTCTGTGCTGCAGGCTGATAGACTGGGTCAGGGATCCTTTCTGTGGGGAGAACCGAGGCAGCTCTGTCAGCTCCACATACTCCCCCTCAGAGTCTTCATCATCAACACTTGCTTTTGATTGGTCGGGTCTGATTGGGAGAGGGAGGAGCTTCACGTCCTTCTCTGAGGGGTTTGGATCATTCTTGTCCTTCACAGAGGACTCCCCCTCTGGGTTTGAGGTGGTCCGTGGCTGATTGATGAACTGAGGGTAAACCACGTCCTCCCAGGGGACCCTGAAGACGTCTCCGTGGACAGAGAGGATGCACCGCTCCAGCTTGGTGACCCCTCGTCGCTCTCTCTCCCTGTTCACAGAGTCCAGCCATGCCATGCTAAAGAGCGACGTCAGAGCCTCAACCGGCACCTCCTGCTGCTGGACATGACGACTGCCTGCAGAAACGCTGCACAGGAGCAGACGGGGGTTGGCGGAGATGCTGTACCTGCAGGAGGTGCTGTTCCTGCAGGAGGTGCTGTTCCTGCAGGAGGTGCTGTGTGCTGCAGAAACAGCAGGAGAAACCAGCAGGTAAAAGTCTCCTGGATGGAGGAGGTGCTGGTCCAAAGGACAAAGCTGAACAACTATCTTCTCATGGATGCAGAGAGGCCAGCCTTCATGGCGGAACAGCAGACCAGAGAACAGAGACTGGAGGAGGAAACAGAAGAAAGATATTTAGTTAGAATGCTTCTTTAGAAGAAAATAAATCTAGAAGCTGAAGGTTGTGCTGCCTGGATCTGACTGATGGACGGACGGATACAGGAGGACAGCGTCTCCAAACAACAACCAGTCTGACTTTATGCCTTCAATAAATTGACAGAGCAACACCAAGCAGAGTTGACCTTTGAAGTGGACATCTGTCCCCTGTGAGGACGCAGGTCATCTGAGGTCACCTCCACCATCTCTAAACATCTGGACTGAAATCTTTCTCCATTACACTTTAAAACTTTTCTAGCTCAGGTGTGGACTTTGACAAAGCTGCTTGAATTCATGAACCTGCATTGATCTAAGCAACCTTATTCTTTGTGTGTGTTGTCATCTATGTTCAATTCAATTCAATTCAATTCAGTTTATTTATATAGCGCCAAATTCACAACACATGTCATCTCAAGGCACTTTACAGTTCAACCAGATCATACAGTCAAATTGATACAAAGTTTTCTATCTAAGGAAAACCAGTTGATTGCATTGACTCATTGACTCAAATACAATCCCCCACACTAAGCATGCTTGTAGCGACAGTGGAGAGGAAAAACTCCCTTTTAACAGGAAGAAACCTCCAGCAGAACCAGGCTCAGTGTGAGCGGCCATCTGCTGAGGCCCACTGGGGTTCAAGGAGACAGAAGCAGAGACACAAAAAGCAGCTGTAAAAGGCGGCCCCGTCCAGGAAACACACAGCCAGGCAGACGAGCTCCAAGGCAGCTCCCATGCCAGAGGACGAAGAGAGCACATCCACTCAGTCACGGTCAGAGAAACAGGACCACACTGGAAAACCGGCCGATCTCCAACATCTATAAACAAGGGTGTTGATAGAAGCAGCACAGCTGATGTTTTTTTCCAGGATGACGTCACAGCCAAACAGGAACAGACGAGGCAAAGCTACTCTGAGGAAAAGCAGAGAGAGCAGAAGGTTAGAGATTGAACTAACAGATTCTGCAGAATAGGAGAACAGAGAGAGAATGAAGCAGAATGATGAAATGGGGGTCCCTATGTCCTCCAAAAGTCTAAGCCTATAGCAGCATAACTATAGAGATAGCTCAGGATAACCTGAGCCACCCTAACTATAAGCTTTATCAAAAAGGAAAGTTTTAAGCCTAGCCTTAAAAGTAGACAGGGTGTCTGCCTCACGGACTAAAACTGGTAGTTGGTTCCACAGGAGAGGAGCCTGATAACTAAAAGATCTGCCTCCCATTCTACTTTTAGAAATTCTAGGAACCACTAGTAAACCTGCAGATCTAGAGCGAAGTGCTCTGTTAGGAACATAAGGAACAATCAGATCTCTGATATCAGATGGAGCTTGGCCATTTAAGGCTTTATATGTGAGAAGGAGGATTTTAAATTCTATTCTGGATTTAACAGGAAGCCAATGAAGAGAAGCCAGGATAGGCGAGATATGATCTCTCTTTTTCATTTTCATTAGAACTCTGGCTGCAGCATTTTGGATCAGCTGAAGGCTTTTAACTACAGTTTGTGGACTTCCTGATAGTAAAGAATTACAATAGTCCAGCCTTGAAGTAACAAATGCATGGACTAGTTTCTCAGCATCACCCCTGGACAGGAGATTTCTAATTTTTGTAATGTTCCTCAGATGAAAGAAGGAAATTCTAGAAACCTCTTTGATGTGGGATTTAAATGACAGGTCCTGATCAAAAATAACACCAAGATTTTTTACTTTATTATCTGAAATCAGTTTAATCCCATCCAAATGAAGTGACTGGCTAATCAGTTTCTTTTTCAGAGACTCTGGTCCAAAGACTATAACTTCTGTTTTGTCTGCATTCAGGAGCAGAAAGTTAAGAGTCATCCAGGTTTTTATGTCTTCAAGACATGCCTGTAATCTATGTAATGGGTTAGCTTCATCTGGATTTATAGACAGATATAGCTGGGTATCATCAGCATAACAGTGGAAATTAATCCCATGCTGTCTAATAATTCTACCAATTGGGAGCATGTATAAAGTAAAGAGAATTGGTCCTAGCACTGATCCCTGTGGTACTCCACAGGTAACCTTTGAGCGTGTTGAAGATCTATCATTAACATGAACAAACTGAATTCGATCAGATAGATAAGATTTAAACCAGTCTAGTGCTGTTCCTTTAATTCCAACAAAATATTCAAGTCTTTCTAAAAGAATATTCTGGTCAACTGTATCAAATGCAGCACTAAGATCCAACAGGACGAGCACAGATACAAGTCCATTATCTGAGGGCATGAGAACATCATTAGTGACTTTCACCAGAGCTGTTTCAGTGCTATGATGAGCTCTAAAGCCAGACTGAAACTCTTCAAAAAGTTCATTATGGTGGAAGTGATCGCAAACTTGTTTGGCAACTACTTTCTCAAGAATTTTGGATAAGAAAGGAAGATTGGATATAGGTCTATAATTGACCAAGTCATCTGGGTCAAGAGACGGTTTCTTAAGCAGAGGTTTAATTACAGCAACCTTAAAAGCTTTAGGTACATATCCCTGTAACAGAGATAGATTAATCACATCTAAAATGGAGGAGGAGATCAAAGGGAATACCTCCTTAAATAACCTGGTTGGAACTGGATCTAACATACAAGTTGAAGGCTTAGATGAAGACAATAATTTTGCTAATTCAGAAAGTTAAACTGGATCAAAGCAGTCTAAACCCGGTTCAGATTCCATGACTACCTCAGGTACAATCGCGGATAGAGGAGTGCTTATGATCTTATTTTTAATAAGATCAATCTTATTTATAAAGAATCCCATAAAATCATTGCTGCTAAGAGCAGGTGGAATGGACGGTTCAACAGAGCTATGGCTCTGGGTGAGTTTGGCAACTGTATTAAAAAGAAATCTAGGATTATTCTTATTCTCCTCTATTAATGAGGAGAAGTATGCTGCTCTTGCTTTACAAAGAGTCCTCTTATACAGCAGTAAACCATTTTTCCAGACTAGGAAGGACTCCCGCAGGCCTGTGGAGCGATATTTTCTCTCCAGTTTCCTAGCATTTTGCTTCAAAGTACGCAGCTCTGCATTAAACCAAGGAGCAAGCTTTCTATTTTTAACGGTTTTCATTTTCAAAGGAGCTGCGTTGTCTAAGGCAATACGCAGAGAACTAGCAACCCCATCAACAAAATCATCAACCTGTGAAGGGGAATAAGCTAAGCTTTTGCACTCTGCAGCACTGCTCAGTGACACAGAGGAGAGAGAAAGTGAAGCAGATTCTTTAAAATTTATAACTGCACTATCTGATAAAGATCTACTAAAATTGAACCTTCTTTTGGGGGAGGAGAACTCTGTTAAAGTAATCCTGAAGGTTATTAGAAAGTGGTCAGAGAGGACAGGGTTGTGAGGAAATACTGTTATTTCTTCACATTCTATGCCGTATGTCAGCACAAGATCCAAAGTATGAAGATGAGAATGCGTGGGACTATTCACATTTTGAACAAAGCCAATAGTGTCTAAGATAGCATTAAAGGCTGCTCTTAAGCTATCGCCTTCAATGTGAGCATGGATGTTAAAATCTCCCACTATGATGACCCTGTCAGTATTTAATACCAAATCAGAAAGGAACTCTGGAAACTCATCTAAAAATTCAGAGTAAGGACCTGGTGGACGATACAAAGTTACAAAAAGAAGAGGTTTTCTTGCCTTGAAATTTGGATCAGGGAAATTAAGGGTTAAATGTTCAAAAGAGTTGTAGGAATTAATTGTTTTGGGAGTAATCAGTAAGTCAGACTGGAAGATTGTTGCTACTCCTCCTCCTCGCCCAGAACTTCTGGGGATGTGAAAATTTAAATAGCTTGAAGGAGTTCCCTCATTTATGCTCACATAATCCTCTTGCTGCAGCCAGGTTTCTGTAAGGCAAAACAAGTCAATGTGATTATCACAAATCAAGTCATTAACTAGTAGACTTTTAGAGGAAAGCGATCTTATGTTAAACAGACCGCATTTAATTGTTTTAACTTTTTCCCCAATTGGAGTTATTTTGATTTTAATTAGATTATCATGATTTACTCCTTTGGGAATCTTTGCTAATTTAGAAGGCAGCAGAAAGAAAACATGGCTGCTGCGTCTGTCTTCCTTTGCAGAAATGTTGTTTCTACCAATAGGAGGCTTGTTTTCACTGACAGAAAGAGACGTGGTGCTCTCAGCCAGATTATTCTAACTTCTTGTATAAATGTGTTTTCTTTTCAGTCATCCTAAAATCAGAGTCAAAGTCAGGAAGATGAAACTTTCCTGATCAGTGAAATCCTGCCAGGCTCATAGTGAGCAGGGTGCAGCTAGTGTGCTGCTGGAAGTTACTCACAATCAGCTCTGTGATTAAACTTGGTTAGGACACCTGCAGTCTTTTACATTTTGCTGAAAATGAGCAGAAAACCTAAATCTGAAATCAAAATATCAATTTAATGCTTTGCTATTGAGAATAAAATACACTAATATCTATAATTACAGAAACACAAATGAATTTTAGTGTCTCATTTATATCCATCCATACAAATAGTTTTTCAAAAAGAGAAAATCAACCCTTCAGTTTGGTTTATAGATAATTTCCTGATTCCCATATTTTCTCAAACCCCTGAACTGATGGTTTGTTATTTTCTTTCTTTTTTCTGTCTTTTTTCGGCATATATCAACACATGGCGAGAAACTTAAAGCATGCTTTCCCACCGCCTGCCAGCGTCTGCCGTCCGTGGTCCATCAGTTCCAGGTCAGTTATCTGATGCTGACATCCGTTCGGTCTAAGTTCCTCATCAGTCGTGGCGTCTAGCTGATCCTAAACCTCTGACTAACTTCTGCGTAACTTATCCAGAACTTCTCTCCAACATATCAGCGTATCTGACGTGTTCCAGACGAGCGCTGAACGGAGACTTTATCTTCATAGAAAGTTCCTCGTATGTCAGCGTTTTAGGAGATTCTGGGACGTCAGGCATACGCTGGATAAATCGGCAAGGTGTGACAGGAGCCTAAGTTTAGATTTCTCTTGTCTCACATATTTAGTTTTGCTATTTATTCGGTGAAAAAGGTTTTTACTCTGTTTCACCTGCAAAGCCACAGAATGTCTGAGAGAGAAGTGTTTTGCATTTACATGGAATACTTATTCCATAACAAACCAAATTCTGTCTCAAGAATCGTTATTGTTTAACCAAAGTCTGAGTCATTTGTTTCGACTCTGACAGAATCTTCCAGCTTTTTCCTCGTTAAAAGCAAAGGAGAAAAACTGTCTAGATCAGAACAGGGCTGATTACCGCGTCATATGATCGACTGTTCTATGTTTGCAAAGATATGAAAATAAAGTACAGACTGAGTGAAATCCATCGATCTCCGTTTGAATGGTTGAATACTTTTTCCCCACTTCAGCTGCATATGTCAAACAGAAGCTGAATGCAGAGCAGCGTAGGAAGAAAACACCTTCAGCATCAACGCTAAACCTTCTATGATCAGAACCTGAGAGGCCTTGATCACCAACTGATCAATTCAGGGGGTGATGTAAACATCGCTAGTGACGGTCTGCTAAGCGACGCTAAACTACAAACACAAACTTTCCAATCAGGGTGAGAAAACTACGACTGGTCACTACCGTGTAACGGAGCGTCATTAGACCTAAAGACGTGAGCAGACAGGAGGACACCGAGGACACTGGGACAGCTCTTCAGGAACTTACGCAGGCATCCTGCTGGAGGTTCTGCAGTAGGTTCTTTGCAGGAAGCAGGAAGTGGATGAGGTAGCGAAGGCCGTCTCCTCTGAAGCAGCTGTCCACTACGCTGAGGACCTGACACAGAAGGGTGGGAGACGTGGCGTGGAAGGGCGGGTAGAGGCCTGCCAGAGCTTTCTGGATGCAGCGATCCAAAGACTCAGAGTCCTGGAAGCAGACAGAGGGAGATAAACACGGGTTCAGTCGGACTCTGACTCCAAACACACCTGGTTTTAACTGAAATGGTCCAAACCAGAGCATGCCCAAGGTGACAGCTTCTGATCAGAACCAACCAGCAGGTATCAACCGGAACCCTGAGCTCCACCAGGCCAGCCCCCCCCCGCTGAACCAGAAGGTCTGCCCCCAGAGTTCAGAGCCATCGATGCAGCACACTCTCCTTTATTTCATCTTTACTGAGTCAATAAAGTTTAATTTACATAAACTTAAACCTCTACATCACAGATTAACTCCAACATTTGAAATAAGGTGGATAAGTAGGTCATTAAAACAGTCTGAACAAAAACACAACCTCGCTTCTCCAAGAAGATTAATGTGAAATAAAGTTTAAAATAATTCTGAAATATAAAGCAGAGCTTCATCTGTTCATCTGTTCTAAACATCAATCATCTCCATCAACCAGCAGCTAGATCTGCTTACATAGAGACGAGTTCTTTCCTTAATCACAGAGAACACATAGACATACACGCCACAGACACACACCACAGACATACACACCATAGACACAAAGTTAACTTAAATGACCAGTTACTTCAGGAAAATGTAACCAGAATATAAATTTTTACATAAATTGCTTGATCATCTATTAAAAACTGCTCAGTAGTTTATTTTCCTTTTTCTTCTTCTTAACAGCTTAACTTTTAATTTGATTATTTAATCTAGAATCTGCTGGTTTTCTGAGTCTTTCTCTGTTATGGAACAACGGAAGTATTTCTGTTTTATTCTATAGCAAACCGGATAGTTTCTATCAATGAAAGGTCTACTGTGTGAACTCGTCTTAGCATCAAATTGAGGACATGTTTTTCCATCTACCTAACGCTCCGATGCGATCGACCTACCGCTCCGATGCTATCTACCTGCCGCTCCGATGCGATCTACCTACCGCTCCGATGCTATCTACCTGCCGCTCCGATGCGATCTACGTGCCCGCTCCGATGCTATCTACCTGCCGCTCCGATGCGATCTGCCTGCCGCTCCGATGCGATCTACGTGCCCGCTCCGATGCTATCTACCTGCCGCTCCGATGCGATCTGCCTGCCGCTCCGATGCGATCTGCCTGCCGCTCCGATGCGATCTGCCTGCCGCTCCGATGCGATCTACGTGCCCGCTCCGATGCTATCTACCTGCCGCTCCGATGCTATCTGCCTGCCGCTCCGATGCGATCTGCCTGCCGCTCCGATGCGATCTGCCTGCCGCTCCGATGCGATCTGCCTGCCGCTCCGATGCGATCTGCCTGCCGCTCCGATGCCACAGATCGCCCAAAGACTTTAAAATAATCCACCCGTCCCTTCAGATTCTGATACATGGAGAACCTGATCAGAACCAGAACAGCAACAATGACCTCCTGCTTTCAGACAGTTTAGATCTTAAAGGTGTCTCCACATTTCTTTTAGAAAACTAAGAGGCCTCTGTCATTACAGTTATGGTTGATGCAATTAAATAAACTGGTTCCGGTTGTGCAGGTTTGAACAGATAATTAGCCGTCTGTCCCCGCAGGGCCATGATTCATCGTCCCATTGATGACAGAACCAGTTCCTGCAGGGTGTGGAGGAGCAGCAGGTCAGAACATCAGTCTGCAGGACATGAACTCTGGCTCCTGCCGAGTCGGTTCCCTGAAAACAGCAGCCGTAATGATGAAACCTCAGGAGACGTGACCTCTGGGTCCTGATAGAGCCGAGAGGGAGGGGCCCAGCTGTCCCTGATCTGGGAGCAGCTACAGGCTAATGTGATTAGGAGGAGGAGACGCCTCCTGGATGGAAGGACTCTTTGAACAAACATGGCTGACACCCTCCTGGATTAATGAAAACATGTCAGTTTGATTAAATGGTTTGAAACGTTTCCAGTTTGCTAGCAGCATGGGGTCAACGTTTAGAAATAAAGAGGTAATGAGATCAGCAGCATCACCGACGCCTTCCTGCTGAAACGGAAGCAGAGAAGTTTCACCAACATTCTGATTCGCATGAATAGATTTTACACCTGTTGGCTGATCTAAATAGTTAAAGATCCCCCCCCCAGGTTTGCTCCTTCCTAGTCTGGTCTACAGAAACACAGAACCTGATTTCAGGAAATATAAAAGTAGATGAATGGATTAGTAATACAATTGATCGGTGCAGCCCTACATAAGAGAAGGATCCTTTGCTGCCTGCAGCAGTCGGACCACTTCCTGTTCAGGCTGCTGAACCAACGTTCCCCTCAGCAGCAATATCTTCCCAGAGGTGCAAACCTGTAGGACCATGAGAAGAAGCCCAGCTGTGTTCTTCATCCTGCTGCGGCCTGGACCACTGACCATAGATCTGCAGCAGCGTTTATACGGTGGTGGTTTAATACCGAGTCACCATTAAACCCAGTTTAACCTGCCGCACCAACCTGGACGTTACCGACCATCAGCCTGCTAACCGTCATCAGAACTCCCGCGCTGATGTTTGGAGCAATTACAGAAAAAGCTCATCAGTCAGTTTGTTTCTACGACGACTATTAGGGCCAGATTTATTTTTCTATTTCGAGAATAAAGTCATAAAATTATGAGAATAAAGTCGGAATTTTATGACAACTCTTAGGAGAAGCATTTTCTTCCCTAAAATGAGGAATGTGGAGCAACGTGTGAAGCTATACTTCATCGTCAAACTGGGCAGGAAGTCAAAGTGGACTCTGGCTGCTGATTGGTTGAGCTGCTCGGCCGTCACCTGCTGGGCGGAGCTCCAAGCTTTCTGAAACGAGTTGTTGTATGATGACTTTATTCTCGTAATGTTACGACTTTATTTTAAAAATCTCTATGGTGGCCCTAAAACTCTGTCGTAGTTTTATTTTATTCTCTTTGCGTTTTAAACTTAGAAAGTGTGGAAGTCCTGCTGCCAGTGGAGCAGCAGCAGGACTCACCTGCCAGGACTCTACCTGTAGCCAGAAGTTCCTGCAGGTGAAGAGCTTCCTCCTCTAATCACCCACTATTGTTCCCAAGCTTCCTGGGTTTGCTGCTGCATGCTGCAGCTCGTCTGCAGGAACTCCTGTTTTCCTCACGCGGATCAGCGTTTCATCTTCCGTTATCACATTCCAGGGATGACGGGCAGGAATGAGAGCGGAGGCACGCCTTCCGCCTGCTGCAGGCCAGGAAAGGTTGCTTCCACAGCAACTGTTGCTGACAGAGCGGCTGTTAGGAACCAATCTGCTGCTCAGGAACATGGAGGCTTGGAGAAGGCCTACTGTAATCAGACAACTGGAACCATGGCTGAGCAGCTTCAGGAAAGATGCGAGCTGATTCCCGTCCAGAGCCTGGTCTAACGGAGGGGTGTGAGGACGCCAAGGCGTGACATGTGACTGGATGACAGCGTCACCTGGGAATAAAAACACGCTAAATCCAGACAGTTTAGAGAGTTTGTTTTTCCCATAGCCTCACTAGCGTCAGCAGCTTCAGCAGGTTTTGGGTGGCGTTAGCCTTACAGGCTACGCAGCGCTGCGGCCAAACGATTGATTAGGAGGACAGACGGTGGAGCAACCAAAGGTTTCCCTTTGATCCAGGCGGATCCTGCTGGAGCCTCAAACAGTGACTGGTTACCGTTTGTTCCTGCAGCTGCTGGGATGTTCTCAGTTCTGGTAGAATGAGGCTTCCTGACCCCGAAACCCCCCCAGCTGAACCTCCATCTTTTATGATGATTCTCAGTCATCCATGTCAGAGTCATTGCAAAAAAAAAAAGTTAAAATCAATCCTCTGGACTTTGAAGACGTTTCTCTTCCATCCAGGAAGATTTTTCATCCAAAATGTCAGAAATAGCGTTTAGTTCCAGGTTTTATCCAGCAGCCCAACAAAGCCTGGTTTTAGTTTAGAAAACATGCAAATAGAAACGGATGAACGGGTCCCCCCCTTTGGAATGGGGGTCGTTTGGCTTCTTTGTTAGCCTGCAATGCCCCATACCTGTCTATGTCTCTGAAAGGGGGGGCGTTAGAGGGAATAGTTGGCCTGGATGAATAGGGGAGGTCTTCTGTTCTCCTCTAAAGGGGTGGGGGGGTTGCCACCCCATCTTTCACACTTAAACATGCATAGATCTAGAGTGGGTAGATGTGAACAGACTGGAAGCAGTGCCATCCTCTCTGGATGCGTCTTCATTAGAACCTCTTTGCTGTTGTTTGTGTGTTTGAGACCAAACACTGTGAAACAAAGATGTCTGACATGAGTGGCGCCGGAGGATCAGAGGAGGAGACACAACGCTTCATGACGGCTGAGAAAATAAGGAGGTTTCCAGGCTGGAGTCTCTGTAACGAAGTGATGATCCATTTGATTCCTGAATGACTCCTTCAGCTGCTGCTCAGGTTTACCACAAACGGAGCTTATTTAGTCCTGTTAGGAGTTCCTGCAGGAAGGTCCCTGTTGAAATAAGTCCCCAGGACTCCCTTTAAAAATGTCCTTTATTGGACCCCAAACTGATACCTGGGGTTTAATTCTGGACAACCTTCTTCAGACGGAGGCTTTTTTCCAACCTGCTGGAATTGTCTATTTAAACGGACGTTCAGCACCACAGCAGCTTCAGTGGCTGTGGGGGGAGACAGGACTTCCAAGGTCTCCGTCCAGCTGCTGGTGAAGAGCAGCTCTCACTGATGGAGCAGAAACATTAAAGGCAGATCTTCCATGATAGAACTAATCAGACCAGCAGGGCTGCTCTGCCCGTTAGGACTAAGCTTCATTCACTCTGAGTGGATCAAGTGAAGATGATTGGGAGGTCTGGGTCCCACTGAAGTAGGTCAGAGGGGGAACTGGTGTTAAATTCCAGTGTGGGGGAGTTTTCCCACATGAGCCACAGTGGGGCTGTCAGGCTTCATGTTTCAGGAAGAATCCTGAGGATCTTTGTGCTGCTGTCGCAGGTCCGATCCGTTCCAGCAACAGCGCAGTCAGCACCCTGGACAAAGACACTTCCTGCCTCTGAATGGATGAAAGCCTGCTGCAGGTCCAGACCAGAGACATGTGACCCGACGGACGGGCAGCATGAAGACCACTTCCAGAAGTCTCCAGAGCGTGTTAAACTTGATCCACATGGTGAGGCCCCCGGCAGCTGCAGGAGAAACCAGCCTGCGCTGGAATTACCGGAACCACAGAGGCGCTGGTTGGAGTAACAGCGGCAGGTCCGTGACGAAGCCTCCATCCATCAGACCGAACCAAACACCTGAACATTCCTGCAGCGCCTCAACAAGCCTCAACAGCTCTGATTTACAGACACAGACTGAGAGCCTGAACACATCCTGCTCTCAGGTTAGACTGCCAGCACTCCACAGATTCCAGGTTCACTTTATTCCCAGTCAGTAAAGAATCATTCCAAGTCCTTAATCTAGTCAGTTCTGGATCCTCAGGCTTATTAATCCAGTCAGTTCTGGATCAAAGTCATTAATCCAGTCAGTTCTGGATCATCAGATTTATTAATCCAGTCAGTTCTGGATCATCAGGTTAATTAATCCAGTCAGTTCTGGATCCTCAGGCTTATTAATCCAGTCAGTTCTGGATCATCAGGTTAATTAATCCAGTCAGTTCTGGATCAAAGTCATTAATCCAGTCAGTTCTGGATCAAAGTCATTAATCCAGTCAGTTCTGGATCCTCAGGCTTATTAATCCAGTCAGTTCTGGATCCTCAGGCTTATTAATCCAGTCAGTTCTTGTCTTCCGGTGTTGTTGTACCACAGAGCAGTTTTCTAACAGCCTTTATTATCATTCGGGTGTTTTGGAATCTGAACCAGCTGCTGAAAATATACAGTTCAAATATAAACCAAATGTGTGATGTCATCCTTTCTGCTCCAGGGAACGAATATGAAACACGTCATAGTTTGAATCAATATCACTGAAGAACAAGCTAATGGCCGTACGGACCAACCCAGTCTCCCATCCCTTATGAACTTCAGCATCTTGGTTTCAAATATCTATATTAGTTATGTAGATCAAGCACAGGAGAAGTCAGAATATAAACAGTTTGGCGTCTTTCCAGTCGTGGTGCTGCAGAGATTAGCACCTGCTTCTGACTGTAATTCACTGTTCTGAACCAACTGGCCTGAATCAGAGCTGCTGAGACCCAGCAGAACTCTGCAGAACCCATGGATCCCTATCAGTCTGGTTTAGCTTCACCAGTCCAGGAGGTTCTGTGGCCTCAGACCGGCTCAGGCTGAACTACAGTAACCCACCCCAGCACCATGGTGGCACAATATGAAACACGCCAACATCACAGATGTTATCACAGCAATGGCTGGAAGCTTCCTGAGTGTCAACAAACAGAACCAGCTCCACGTCTTCACCGTGTTCATTCAGCGATTAAACGGGTCAGATCCAGACCCGGTCAGCAGACCTGACAGAACCTGTTCAGAACACAATCAGCAGCTGCCCAGATTCTGGTTCTTAGACTTGAAACAGTCGGTCGGTACCATCAGCCGGCCACCGACCCGTCCCTCATTACAGCAGAACCAAACCCAAAGACGTGTGACTCAGGGCCAAACCATCCACCCTCCCATTGGACAGTTGGATCTATGACTCAGCTGCCATCGACCAATCACAGCATCTCCTTGTCTTCAGACCTTCTTCCCTGTGCTGCCATTAACAGAAATGATTCTTTAAAAACATTCAGACAGGAATATTTCTCTGCTGGTTCTGGTTTTTATGGAATCAGTAGGAACCAGTTACCGTAAGATGAACCCATATCAGTTCTGGTTCCGACTGCGGCTCCTTCAGCAGGGTTTCATCATACTGTAGCACACCCAGTTTACCTGACATCCCCATGGTAACCGCTTGCCCTGTTCAGGTGTGTGAGTGTAATCATCTGAGTCACTGTTTTCACTTATTCTGTTTATGAAACAAAGACTCACTTCAGGTTTCAGAGTCACTTTTGAGTCCAGGTTCTGATTCTGAGGACCGGTGGCGGCTAATGTCTTTCCCCAAAAATAAATGTAATATTTATCCCTTAGACCAGGGGTCAACAATTCAAAACCAGTGACGTCCAAATAAAGAAAATCAGCAAACATTTTTAATTATAATCTGTCTTAATGTTGGCAGTGGGCTTTAGGCTGCCCTGCAAGGCTTTAAACCTGGGTTTAACCAGAGACTAAGCCATTCTCAAGCACATATCAAGGAGCTCATTCTGAGCCTGGATCCAGATTTATTGTTGATTCTGTTCATGGTGGAGAATCCTGCTTCACAGCAGCAGGTTGAGCCAAACATCCTCTAAATGTGCAGGGTCATCTTTGAGCACGCCATTTCACTTTTCTTTCACCAGTTCACCGCAGTTCTTCCAGCAGTCCACACTTTCTCTTAGACTGAGAGGTAAGGCCTTCTCACAGGACTATAAGAAAGAACTAACTGTTAATAAATACATATATTGAGGCTTCGTGTTTTGCCTTTTATAAACGATGTAAAAAGGATAAATAATCTAAAACATCCAGCAGGAAATTCAATCTGACAGACCAGCAACAGCTTTACTGTAACATAAAAAGTTTAATGTTGATTCTTCCCAAATTCCCTGTTATGGTTCTGTATCTTTAAAAGTATAGAATTAATATTAAGTTTATGTCCAAATCTAAATCTAGTTCTTAATCTCTCCTGCTCTTTTTATAAATCATCTCCTTTTCTTCCCTCATCCATCCTTCAGTCTCTGATGATCGTCCTTCTCTCTTATTTATTGTCACCTATAGAATAACGAGTCACCAGGGGTGAAAATATCGAGTCACATTAATGACTATAATCGAGTTAACACGATTAATAATATTTAAACAATATTAATCTTTCTCTGCTGCTTGTAGTTATAATTCATTCAGTTAACCTGCAGTCCAGCTTCTAAATGAGCTCCCCTCAAGGGTGTAGACCGATTTCAAAAGTGGAGGACAGGTGGAGGACAGGTGGAGGAATAGGGAGGAAAGGTGGAGGAAGAGGGAGGACAGGTGGAGGACAGGTGGAGGAATAGGGAGGAAAGGTGGAGGAAGAGGGAGGACAGGTGGAGGACAGGTGGAGGAATAGGGAGGAAAGGTGGAGGAAGAGGGAGGACAGGTGGAGTAAAGGGGAGGACAGGTGGAGGACAGGTGGAGTAAAGGGGAGGACAGGTGGAGGACAGGTGGAGTAAAGGGGAGGACAGGTGGAGGCTGAGGGAGGACAGGTGGAGGACAGGTGGAGGAATAGGGAGGAAAGGTGGAGGAAGAGGGAGGACAGGTGGAGGACAGGTGGAGTAAAGGGGAGGACAGGTGGAGGCTGAGGGAGGACAGGTGGAGGACAGGTGGAGGAATAGGGATGAAAGGTGGAGGAAGAGGGAGGACAGGTGGAGGACAGGTGGAGTAAAGGGGAGGACAGGTGGAGGACAGGTGGAGGAATAGGGAGGAAAGGTGGAGGAAGAGGGAGGACAGGTGGAGCACAGGTGGAGGCTGAGGGAGGACAGGTGGAGGACAGGTGGAGGAATAGGGATGAAAGGTGGAGGAAGAGGGAGGACAGGTGGAGGCTGAGGGAGGACAGGTGGAGGACAGGTGGAGGAATAGGGATGAAAGGTGGAGGAAGAGGGAGGACAGGTGGAGGACAGGTGGAGTAAAGGGGAGGACAGGTGGAGGACAGGTGGAGGAATAGGGAGGAAAGGTGGAGGAAGAGGGAGGACAGGTGGAGCACAGGTGGAGGCTGAGGGAGGAGAGGTGGAGGACAGGTGGAGTAAAGGGGAGGACAGGTGGAGGAAGAGGGAGGACAGGTGGAGGAATAGGGAGGAAAGGTGGAGGAAGAGGGAGGACAGGTGGAGGACAGGTGGAGTAAAGGGGAGGACAGGTGGAGGACAGGTGGAGTAAAGGGGAGGACAGGTGGAGGACAGGTGGAGTAAAGGGGAGGACAGGTGGAGGACAGGTGGAGTAAAGGGGAGGACAGGTGGAGGCTGAGGGAGGACAGGTGGAGGAATAGGGAGGAAAGGTGGAGGAAGAGGGAGGACAGGTGGAGGACAGGTGGAGTAAAGGGGAGGACAGGTGGAGGACAGGTGGAGGAATAGGGAGGAAAGGTGGAGGAAGAGGGAGGCTGAGGGAGGAGAGGTGGAGGACAGGTGGAGTAAAGGGGAGGACAGGTGGAGGAAGAGGGAGGACAGGTGGAGGAATAGGGAGGAAAGGTGGAGGAAGAGGGAGGACAGGTGGAGGACAGGTGGAGGAATAGGGAGGACAGGTGGAGGAATAGGGAGGAAAGGTGGAGGAAGAGGGAGGACAGGTGGAGGAATAGGGAGGAAAGGTGGAGGAAGAGGGAGGACAGGTGGAGGACAGGTGGAGGCTGAGGGAGGACAGGTGGAGTAAAGGGGAGGACAGGTGGAGGAAGAGGGAGGACAGGTGGAGGAATAGGGAGGAAAGGTGGAGGAAGAGGGAGGACAGGTGGAGGACAGGTGGAGGAATAGTGAGGACAGGTGGAGGAAGAGGCAGGACAGGTGGAGGACAGGTGGAGGAATAGTGAGGACAGGTGGAGGAAGAGGGAGGACAGGTGGAGGACAGGTGGAGGAATAGGGAGGAAAGGTGGAGGAAGAGGGAGGACAGGTGGAGGACAGGTGGAGGAATAGTGAGGACAGGTGGAGGAAGAGGGAGGACAGGTGGAGGACAGGTGGAGGAATAGGGAGGAAAGGTGGGGGAAGAGGGAGGACAGGTGGAGGACAGGTGGAGGAATAGGGAGGAAAGGTGGAGGAAGAGGGAGGACAGGTGGAGGACAGGTGGAGTAAAGGGGAGGACAGGTGGAGGACAGGTGGAGTAAAGGGGAGGACAGGTGGAGGCTGAGGGAGGACAGGTGGAGGACAGGTGGAGGAATAGGGAGGAAAGGTGGAGGAAGAGGGAGGACAGGTGGAGTAAAGGGGAGGACAGGTGGAGGAATAGGGAGGAAAGGTGGAGGAAGAGGGAGGACAGGTGGAGGACAGGTGGAGGCTGAGGGAGGACAGGTGGAGGACAGGTGGAGTAAAGGGGAGGACAGGTGGAGGAAGAGGGAGGACAGGTGGAGGAATAGGGAGGAAAGGTGGAGGAAGAGGGAGGACAGGTGAAGGCTGAGGGAGGACAGGTGGAGGAAGAGGGAGGACAGGTGGAGGAATAGGGAGGAAAGGTGGAGGAAGAGGGAGGACAGGTGGAGGACAGGTGGAGGCTGAGGGAGGACAGGTGGAGGACAGGTGGAGTAAAGGGGAGGACAGGTGGAGGAAGAGGGAGGACAGGTGGAGGAATAGGGAGGAAAGGTGGAGGAAGAGGGAGGACAGGTGGAGGACAGGTGGAGGAATAGTGAGGACAGGTGGAGGCTGAGGGAGGACAGGTGGAGGCTGAGGGAGGAATAGGGAGGACAGGTGGAGGAATAGGGAGGACAGGTGGAGGAAAGGTGGAGGAAGAGGGAGGACAGGTGGAGGAAGAGGGAGGACAGGTGGAGGAAGAGGGAGGACAGGTGGAGGAAAGGTGGAGGAAGAGGGAGGACAGGTGGAGGCTGAGGGAGGACAGGTGGAGGCTGAGGGAGGACAGGTGGAGGAAGAGGGAGGACAGGTGGAGGCTGAGGGAGCACAGGTGGAGGAAGAGGCAGGACAGGTGGAGGAAGAGTGAGGACAGGTGGAGGCTGAGGGGGGACAGGTGGAGGAAGAGTGAGGACAGGTGGAGGAATAGGGAGGACAGGTGGAGGCTGAGGGGGGACAGGTGGAGGCTGAGGGAGGACAGGTGGAGGAAGAGTGAGGACAGGTGGAGGCTGAGGGGGGACAGGTGGAGGAAGAGTGAGGACAGGTGGAGGAATAGGGAGGACAGGTGGAGGCTGAGGGGGGACAGGTGGAGGCTGAGGGAGGACAGGTGGAGGAAGAGGCAGGACAGGTGGAGGAAGAGGGAGGACAGGTGAAGGCTGAGGGAGGACAGGTGGAGGAAGAGGGAGGGCAGGTGGAGGAAGAGTGAGGACAGGTGGAGGAATAGGGAGGACAGGTGGAGGCTGAGGGAGGACAGGTGGAGGCTGAGGGAGGACAGGTGGAGGAATAGGGAGGACAGGTGGAGGAAGAGGCAGGACAGGTGGAGGAAGAGGGAGGACAGGTGGAGGAAGAGGCAGGACAGGTGGAGGAAGAGGGAGGACAGGTGGAGGAAGAGTGAGGACAGGTGGAGGCTGAGGGGAGACAGGTGGAGGAAGAGGCAGGACAGGTGGAGGAAGAGGGAGGACAGGTGGAGGCTGAGGGGGGACAGGTGGAGGCTGAGGGAGGACAGGTGGAGGAAGAGGGAGGGCAGGTGGAGGAAGAGTGAGGACAGGTGGAGGCTGAGGGAGGACAGGTGGAGGAAGAGGGAGGACAGGTGGAGGAAGAGTGAGGACAGGTGGAGGAAGAGGGAGGACAGGTGGAGGAATAGGGAGGACAGGTGGAGGAAGAGTGAGGACAGGTGGAGGAAGAGGGAGGACAGGTGGAGGAATAGGGAGGACAGGTGGAGGAAGAGTGAGGACAGGTGGAGGAAGAGGGAGGACAGGTGGAGGAATAGGGAGGACAGGTCGAGGAATAGGGAGGACAGGTGGAGGAAGAGGGAGGACAGGTGGAGGAAGAGTGAGGACAGGTGGAGGAAGAGGGAGGACAGGTGGAGGAATAGGGAGGAAAGGTGGAGGAAGAGTGAGGACAGGTGGAGGAAGAGGGAGGACAGGTGGAGGAATAGGGAGGACAGGTGGAGGAAGAGGGAGGACAGGTGGAGGCTGAGGGGGGACAGGTGGAGGAATAGGGAGGACAGGTGGAGGAAGAGTGAGGACAGGTGGAGGAAGAGGGAGGACAGGTGGAGGAATAGGGAGGACAGGTGGAGGCTGACCACGAACTGGACCACAGAGCAGACCTGGACCACAGAGCAGAACTGGACCACAGAGCAGACCTGGACCACAGAGCAGACCTGGACCAGAGAGCAGAACTGGACCACAGAGCAGACCTGGACCAGAGAGCAGACCTGGACCACAGAGCAGACCTGGACCAGAGAGCAGACCTGGACCACAGAGCAGAACTGGACCACAGAGCAGACCTGGACCACAGAGCAGACCTGGACCACAGAGCAGAACTGGACCACAGAGCAGACCTGGACCACAGAGCAGACCTGGACCACAGAGCAGAACTGGACCACAGAGCAGAACTGGACCACAGAGCAGAACTGGACCACAGAGCAGACCTGGAGCACAGAGCAGAGCGGTCCAAACGGGTCAGGTTCCACCTTCTGATCCTGATCAGATCCGTTCTGATGGTCCTACGGCGCCGAGCTTCATGTGTTGGATCTGTAGTCAGAGTTCAGCTCAACCTGCTGCTGCACCTCTCTGTGCCCCCACCCCCAATGGAACCTAACACCCCCGCTGCCCCTCCTCTGACCCAAAGCCCCCAGCTGGAGCTCCCCCTCAGCCCGGTCCGACTCGGTCCAGCTGGAGCTCCCCCTCAGCCCGGTCCGACCCGGTCCGGCTGGAGCTCCCCCTCAGCCCGATCCGACCCGGTCCAGCTGGAGCTCCACCTCAGCCCGGTCCAACCCAGTCCGGCTGGAGCTCCCCCTCAGCCCGGTCCAACCCGGTCCGGCTGGAGCTCCCCCTCAGCCCGATCCGACCCGGTCCAGCTGGAGCTCCACCTCAGCCCGGTCCGACCCGGTCCAGCTGGAGCTCCACCTCAGCCCGGTCCGACCCGGTCCAGCTGGAGCTCCACCTCAGCCCGGTCCAACCCAGTCCGGCTGGAGCTCCCCCTCAGCCCGGTCCAGCTGGAGCTCCCCCTCAGCCCGATCCAACCCGGTCCGGCTGGAGCTCCCCCTCAGCCCGGTCCGACCCGGTCCGGCTGGAGCTCCCCCTCAGCCCGATCCAACCCGGTCCAGCTGGAGCTCCACCTCAGCCCGATCCAACCCGGTCCAGCTGGAGCTCCACCTCAGCCCGGTCCGACCCGGTCCAGCTGGAGCTCCACCTCAGCCCGGTCCGACCCGGTCCGGCTGTAGCTCCACCTCAGCCCGGTCCAACCCGGTCCGGCTGGAGCTCCACCTCAGCCCGGTCCAGCTGGAGCTCCCCCTCAGCCCGATCCAACCCGGTCCGGCTGGAGCTCCCCCTCAGCCCGGTCCAGCTGGAGCTCCCCCTCAGCCCGATCCAACCCGGTCCGGCTGGAGCTCCCCCTCAGCCCGGTCCGGTCCGACCCGGTCCGGCTGGAGCTCCCCCTCAGCCCGATCCAACCCGGTCCAGCTGGAGCTCCACCTCAGCCCGATCCAACCCGGTCCAGCTGGAGCTCCACCTCAGCCCGGTCCGACCCGGTCCAGCTGGAGCTCCACCTCAGCCCGGTCCGACCCGGTCCGGCTGTAGCTCCACCTCAGCCCGGTCCAACCCGGTCCGGCTGGAGCTCCCCCTCAGCCCGGTCCAGCTGGAGCTCCCCCTCAGCCCGATCCAACCCGGTCCGGCTGGAGCTCCCCCTCAGCCCGGTCCAGCTGGAGCTCCCCCTCAGCCCGATCCAACCCGGTCCGGCTGGAGCTCCCCCTCAGCCCGGTCCGGCTGGAGCTCCCCCTCAGCCCGGTCTGACCCGGTCCAGCTGGAGCTCCCCCTCAGCCCGGTCTGACCCGGTCCAGCTGGAGCTCCACCTCAGCCCGATCCGACCCGGTCCGGCTGGAGCTCCCCCTCAGCCCGATCCAACCCGGTCCGGCTGGAGCTCCACCTCAGCCCGGTCCGGCTGGAGCTCCCCCTCAGCCCGATCCGACCCGGTCCGGCTGGAGCTCCCCCTCAGCCCGGTCCGACCCGGTCCGGCTGGAGCTCCCCCTCAGCCCGATCCGACCCGGTCCGGCTGGAGCTCCCCCTCAGCCCGGTCCGACCCGGTCCGGCTGGAGCTCCACCTCAGCCCGGTCCGACCCGGTCCGGCTGGAGCTCCACCTCAGCCCGGTCCGACCCGGTCCGGCTGGAGCTCCACCTCAGCCCGGTCCGACCCGGTCCGGCTGGAGCTCCACCTCAGCCCGGTCCGACCCGGTCCGGCTGGAGCTCCACCTCAGCCCGGTCCGACCCGGTCCGGCTGGAGCTCCCCCTCAGCCCGATCCGACCCGGTCCGGCTGGAGCTCCCCCTCAGCCCGATCCGACCCGGTCCGGCTGGAGCTCCCCCTCAGCCCGATCCGACCCGGTCCGGCTGGAGCTCCACCTCAGCCCGGTCCGACCCGGTCCGGCTGGAGCTCCACCTCAGCCCGGTCCGACCCGGTCCAGCTGGAGCTCCACCTCAGCCCGGTCCGACCCGGTCCAGCTGGAGCTCCACCTCAGCCCGGTCTGACCCGGTCCAGCTGGAGCTCCACCTCAGCCCGGTCCGACCCGGTCCAGCTGGAGCTCCACCTCAGCCCGGTCCGACCCGGTCCAGCTGGAGCTCCACCTCAGCCCGGTCCGACCCGGTCCAGCTGGAGCTCCACCTCAGCCCGGTCCGACCCGGTCCAGCTGTGGCTCTATGTGCAGCAGAGAGTGTGAAGGTCTTACCATGCCGTCTGCAGAGTACTGGCAGGAGCAGCGGACTCCAGTCTGAGACCATCTTCTCTCTGCCCCCGTCTGTCTGTCCCTCCGTCTGTCTGTCCCTCCGTCTGTCTGTCCCTCTGTCTCTCTGCCTCCGTCTGTCTGTCCCTCCGTCTCTCTGCCTCCGTCTCTCTGCCTCCGTCTATCTGTCCCTCCTTCTATCCGTCCAAGTGTCTCTCAGCAGTCTGACTGTCTCTCTTGCTGTCAGCTCTGAACCTTGTGTTAAGCCCCGCCTCCAGGATACCACTCCTTCCTCTTTGGATCCTCCCTCCTCCTCCTGACCTCTGCTCTCTGGCGCTCCCTGCTGGCAGTTGTAGAAGCCTCAGTCATGTCATTGAGGATTTAAACCCAAACGGGCTCGGTAAGGTAATAAACCGGATCAGAAGCCATCAGTCCAGCGGGCGCTGATGCTGACAGGTAGAATCATGAGTTCAGATTCTGCGGCGGGGATAGTTCTATGATGTGTGAATCTGAGGGTCATTCAGAAAGCGAGTCGCTGAATTAAAAGGATCAATAAAACAGAAAAGGTTCTGCTGAAGGCTTTTATTGTGAAAAACATCACATGGCGTAGCGTCCATCAGCGCTCCAACGCCGCCCGCATGTGACCATGAAGCAGTGCCGCAGAGCTGAGCAGACTGGACACCGCTCACCCCTGCTGGGGTTGATCTGCTGGCTGAAGTGGGGCTCTGGAGCAGCACCAGTGAAACCAGTGCTGGTTTCCATGGAGCTGCTGGGAGTCAGAGTGGTTTCCAGGAGCTGCAGGGAAAAACGTCTTTCAGGAGCTCTGAGGGAAAACCAGCATGAACCAAACTGGCACCATCACAATGATGTGGCTGTGAAAAAAGGTGACAGGACCCTTACCCCCCCTTACTGGGAGGAGTGGGGCCACTCTGAGTGGGACCATGGTAACATCAAACAGCTCCATGAAGAGCAGGTTTAAAGGAACAGACCCCCATTCCTTCCACTCTCTGGACCAGAACTCGGTGGAGTCTTTAAAACGAGTCAAGCAGCTCCTCAGACCAGAACTGAACCTCTGGATCCAGCTGTGACGCCTCTCTAACCCGGACAGGAAGCCAGAACGCTTCCTGACCTCTGATAACCGAGGGAACAGGAGAAAATCAGAACCAGAGGTCCATCTTCAGCAGCGGACTGGTTTCATTCAGAGGAGGGAGCGATCCAAACTGGTTCATATCCGCTTAGGGAGCTGCTCAGGTTCTACACGGATCAGTTAAATCAAACCTTTATCTACGACTATCCAGCCAAACATTTATATTCCTCACTAGAAATGGCAGATTTTAAGTAGAAACTAATTCTGAATCGATTTAGTTTTTTAGTCCATCACGCCGAGCCATTCTGAACATTTCAGGACAAGTTAGGACAGCGAGACACTTGCAGGTGTTTCCTCAGCATGAGCCCAGGTCTGGACACACCTGGGCGTGCCGTCACCTGGTGCAGCTTCTCCTGCAGCCCAGGAAGAGGACACAGTAAACCCGTCCTCATGGGAGCCGCGCTGGACACGTTCTAACTCTGTCCCCTCAGAAACACGGTCCATAAGAGGAGACTTTCAAACCTTGGATGAATAATTATGACTTCCAGAGACAGAAAACCCCAAAGTCTGTCTTAGAGAAGCAAAATAATAAATGGATCTTAGCAGAACTGTCTGAAATAAATGAGTTCTGGGTTCCATCACCGCCATGGATGAGATGAACATGCGGTTCTGAAGGTCATAAAGTTCTGATTCACTCCGCTCCGTTTCAAGCTTCCTGAATTTTCTTCCTGACAAGGCTGCTGTCATCCCTGTTGCTAGGCAACTTTCCTACCACATTTCCTCCTTCCACCTAACCTTCTGTGAACATCTTTGGACACAGACCTCCAGGTCTCACAGCTGCCTATTGTTCTAGATCTATGTTCTATTTCATCCCTACTGACCGCCAGAGGCGGTGCTTCAAGCACTGAATGATCATTCATGCGCATGCGCAGGTCGAGTATTAATGACAACAAAGTCAGCTGTGACCTGCCGGGGACCCACGTGACTCTATATAGTCACGTGGCACCCGGCAATCAATCCCTTTTGTTCTTCTCGCGCGCAGGTGTGTTGAGTACAGGAGTGTGGTCGTGTGAAGCTGCTTGCTTCTGTGTATACCACTAGTTTCCTGGCTGCTTGTTGCTGGTAGCCCCGTGACCGGGTTTGGTCGGAGCTGCGGGTAAGTCTCGCCCTCCAGGGGCTGCACAAGCTGCTTTCACCTTACCAGATCTGCGGTGACTGGTAAGTTTTCGTTCTTTTCTCAGCAGTAGTTTACTGTTCGCTTTGATTTGCCACGTTAATTTTGTGGCTCTTTTGACTCACGGTAGCGTTTCTGCTCGCGCTGAGTTGTTTTCAGTTTGTTTGCCTAAGCCCACCAGTAGCGTTTCTGCTCGCGTTGGGTTCTTCTATAGTTTGTTTATCTACACTCACCAGTAGCGTTTCTGCTCGCGCTGAGTTGTTTTCAGTTTGTTTGCCTAAGCCCACCAGTAGCGTTTCTGCTCGCGTTGGGTTCTTCTATGGTTTGTTTATCTACACTCACCAGTGGCGTTTCTGCTCGCGCTGAGTTGTTTTCAGTTTGTTTGCCTAAGCCCACCAGTAGCGTTTCTGCTCGCGTTGGGTTCTTCTATAGTTTGTTTATCTACACTCACCAGTGGCGTTTCTGCTCGCGCTGAGTTGTTTTCAGTTTGTTTGCCTGAGCCCACCAGTAGCGTTTCCGCTCGCGTTGGGTTCTTCTATGGTTTGTTTGCCTAAACTCACCAGTGGCGTCTCTGCTCGTGCTGAGTTCATCTTTAGTTAATAATCGAGTCGCCAGTAGCGTTTCCTGCTCGTGTTGACTTGTCCTTGGTAGCGGGCTGATCACGCCTTTCAGCAGTATGATGCTGGATAGTTTATGTTGCTCGACCTGTCTGGCTCCACTTCAGCCCGATGACGGGCATGACTTGTGTCCCTCCTGCCTCGGTGTGGAACATCTCCGGGAGGCGCTGTCAGATGACGCTTGCCCCAACTGTCGCGTCATGCCCCGGTCGGTCAGACTGGATCGGTTGGCTGCACTGGAGCAGCCTACCGACTGGGCGGGCGCTTCGCCGCGTGCTCGTTTGCCGATGGAGAAAGCGGTGTGCAAACGTTCTACTGCGGCTGCACCTTCGGTACCGACAAAGCGTGCTAGACGGACCGATGCAGGGAGGTTGTCCACGAGAGTGGATCATCTCACTGCTGAGCTGGCCCAAATGAGAGCCCTCCTCCAGTCCTTTCAGACTGCTGGTGATCGTGGCACGGCTCTCCCTACCGAGCAGGATGAAACGTCAGTCAATGACGACGATGCTGTTTCTGTGGCGGCCTCTGGCACCCATTTCTGTGAGGACCTTCCAGAGCTGGGCTCCGGGGCCTCTGGGTCGGACTCCATTGCCTCCCAGGAGGATATGGGGGAGTCTGTGACATCCGCTATTCGAACGGCTCTTGCCCGTTTACAAATTAGTGTTCCTCAGGCCCAGCCTGCGGCCTCCAGCGCCTTCTTTAGGCGCAGTAGGTCAGAGACTGCCTTTGTGGTTCCTCCCTCGGCGGAGTATGTGCGGGAACTGCATGCTTGCTGGTCAGACACCGAGGCGTTTTCACGTCTGACGACGGATGGCAGGGTCCTGGCAGCTATGCAGGAGGCACCCAAGGTTGGCTTAGGGCAGATGCCAGCGGTGGAACCGGGCATTGCCTCTCTTATAATCCCGCCTGATGAGGCCTTGCGGCCCAATGCCCGTTGTCCGCGTCCTCAGTGCCGTATTACCGACGACCTTCTCTGCAAGGCCTATGACTCTGGGGCCCGCATGGGCCGGATTGGGAACTCTCTCTCCCATCTTATGCTGGCCCTGTCTTCCTCCTTGGAATCTGTTCCACTGGATCATGCCACGCAAGGCCTGGTTGATGCATCTCTGCAGGCCTTTGCTCTTATGACGAGGGAACTTGGACGCACACTCTCCACACTGGTTCATGCTCGCCGCCAGGTCTGGTTGGCGCAGTCACCACTAACTGAGCCTTGTAGGAGGACCCTCCGGGCCCTGCCTGTGGTCCCGGGGGAGCTTTTTGGTTCTGCGGCACTGGACGCCTTGGACCGTACGGCTCAGGCCTCTAGAACGAGGCAACAGCTGGCAGGGCTTCACAGACGTGATCGCCAGCCAGTAAGCACCTGGGCAGCTGCAGGTCCTTCACGGAGGTCCTTAGTGCCTTCTCCTTCTCCCACTGAGCCCCAGGGTCTATTACCAGGTCAGAGATCGGTCCAGAGACCTGCTCTAGATCGGAGGAACAGAGCTCGAGACCAGGCTGGGACAAGGTCCTTTCATCCCTTTCGAGCCGCGCAGTCTGGCCGGCGTCCTCCCGGGCCTTCGAAGGGCCGGGGGACCCGCAGATGATGCCTTAGGGCCGGCGGTCGGTTATTTTTCCCCGGGACAGCTCAGCTTCTGGGCTGCCCACACCCCGGACTTGTGGGTGTTGTCCACCCTGTCCCGGGGGTACCGTCTTCAATTCCGCCGCCGGCCACCTATCCCTGGCCGGGTCAGGATGACTGTGATCCACGACCCGGTGAAGGCACAGGCACTGAACCAGGAAATCTGCACCTTGCTGGCCAAGGGTGCTATAGTGCCTGTGGACCCCCTGCTGGATCCAGGGGGCTTTTATTCCACGTATTTTCTGGTTCCGAAGAAGACCGGGGGCCTGCGTCCAGTCTTGGACCTCAGAGGCCTGAATGTGTACTTGAAGGCCATGCCCTTTCATATGCTGACCACCAAGGAAGTGTTGCAGGCGATTTCCCCGGGCGATTGGTTCACTTCCATAGATCTCAGGGATGCTTATTTTCACGTTCCGATCGCTCCGCCCCATTGGCGGTTTCTTCGTTTTGCTTTTCAAGGGAGACATTTCCAGTTCAGGGTCCTCCCGTTCGGACTTTCACTGTCCCCCAGGGTGTTCACCCGATGTGTTGCAGCGGCCCTCTCTCCTCTGCAGGCACAGGGATTGAGGATCCTCCCATATCTGGACGACTGGCTCATTTGTGCTGCGACGTGGGACCAGGCGGTTCGAGATACTCGGTTAGTGCTCCATCATGTGGGATGCTTGGGCTTGCAGGTGAACATGGAGAAAAGCAGTCTGACTCCCTCACAGGAGACTGTCTTCCTGGGCATTGCCATGGATTCCATCTCAATGACTGCTTGCCCGTCCCCCCAGCGGGTGGACAGTATATTGAGCGTGCTCCCGGAATTCAGGCGCGGCATGGCGCTGCCTCTTGTGCGGTATCTTCGACTCTTGGGCATGCTTACAGCTGCGTCCGCCGTAGTGCCCTTGGGGCTGCTGTCATTGCGGCCCCTCCAGATGTGGTTGAACAGCTTGAATCTGGATCCCACACGGAACACTCATCGTCTCCGAAGACTTCGGGTGGGGCCTCAGTGTCTTCAGTCTCTGTCCCAATGGAGGGTGAGGTTGTTTATGACCACAGGGGTCCCGCTCGGTTCCCTCCCGTGTCGTCGGGAAGTTGTGTTTACAGATGCATCCTCCACGGGCTGGGGTGCAACCTGGCGGGGTCAAATGGCACAGGGGACATGGTCCCAGCGGCAGGGCAGGGAACACATCAATGTCCTGGAGTTACAGGCTGTACTTCTGGCTCTTCAGAGCTTTCTTCCAGGCTTGCGGGGGAAGCACGTGCTGGTGAGGTCAGACAACACCACAGTGGTCTTTCACATCAACCACCAGGGGGGAACGAGGTCAAGGAAACTGTTGTGCTTGACTCGACGGCTTCTGACCTGGGCAGCTCCACGCATAGCCAGCCTCAGAGCAGCCTACATCCCAGGGCCGGAGAACGTGCCAGCGGATTTTCTATCCCGTCAGAAGCCGCTTCCAGGGGAGTGGAAGCTTCACCAAGAGGTGGTGGAGTGCATCTGGAAGGTCTTTGGCAGGGCGGACGTGGACCTCTTTGCCTCAAGGGACGCATTTCACTGTCCCCTTTGGTTCTCGTTGGACAACAGCAGCCCTCTGGGCCACGATGCTCTGGCACACGACTGGCCCCGGACCCTCCTTTATGCCTTTCCGCCATTCAGCCTACTTTTTCAGACTCTCCTCAGGGTACGTCAGGAGGGGCACAGGGTCCTGCTGGTGGCCCCCTACTGGCCAGCGAGGACTTGGTTTCCTCTACTGTGCGAGCTCAGCTCCGGCTCGCCAATGCGTCTCCCCTCCAGGAGAGATCTTCTTTCCCAGATGGGGGGTCAGATCTTGCACCCCGAACCCGACCGGCTCCAGCTCTGGATTTGGCCCCTGCAAGGCCGGGGTCCACCTTCTCAAGATACACTGGGTCCATAGGGCATACGATGGCTAATGCATGGGCGCCGTCCACGCGAGCTGTCTATGCTAACAAGTGGACGGTCTTTGCGACCTGGTGCCGTGATAGAGGGCAGGACCCGGTGCAGTGTTCAGTTTCTGACATACTGACCTTCCTGCAGGCATTGCTGGATCAAGGACGGTCTCCATCTACCTTAAAGGTGTATGTGGCTGCCATTTCCTGTTGGCATGTTGGGCTGAATGGTTGTTCTGTGGGCCGAGACAAGGATGTTGTACTGTTTTTATGAGGTGCTCGGCGTTTGCACCCACCCAACCGCCCTGTGGCACCGGCGTGGGACCTTTCTCTTGTGCTTGAGGCTCTTCGGTCCCTCCCATTTGAGCCCCTGGCGTCGGCGGACCTCAAATGGCTCTCACTGAAGACTGCGTTCCTTTTAGCTATGGTTTCCGCAAAACGTGTAGGGGAGTTACAGGCTCTCTCGATAGCCGAACCCTGCTGCCGGTGGAATCCTGATGGCTCAGGCGTTACACTGTGGGCTGACGTAGCATTTATTCCTAAGGTATCACTGCCAGCAGGCAGCACCCAGCCTCTCCATCTTGCCCGGTTTGACTCCGGAAGTCCCTCTGAACCGCTGTGTCCTGTTCGTGCCCTTGAGACATACATCAATGCCACGGCATCCTTCCGAAAGACAAATAGCCTTTTTGTTTGCTACGCTGGCTCACGGAAGGGTCAGGCACTTTCTAAGCAGCGACTTGCACACTGGGTTGTGGATTTGATCTCCAAGGCTTATGCCTTGCAGGACCGGCCACTGCCGGCGGGAGTGAAATGCCACTCTACAAGGGGCATGTCGACATCGTTTGCTGCTATGACTGGGGTGCCATTGGATGTTATATGCCGTGCGGCCTCCTGGAAATCACCTAGTACCTTTACTCGGTTCTACAGGGTGAATGTGGCTGCGCCCCATCCGCTTCAGGGAATCCTCGAGCAGCATGCCTCTACATCACATTAGGTGGGTGGTGTAGTCGTTCCTTGAATGTTGCTGATTGCTCGTGACCTTGTTGATATGAGTCATCCAGTGCTTGAAGCACCGCCTCTGGCGGTCAGTAGGGATGAAATAGAACGAAAGTTACTACCGTAACTACGGTTCTATGAATCCCGGATGACCGCCAGAGTGCTTGGTCCCTCGGAATCTCTGCTTTCGCGAGAAGATTGAGGGATTGATTGCCGGGTGCCACGTGACTATATAGAGTCACGTGGGTCCCCGGCAGGTCACAGCTGACTTTGTTGTCATTAATACTCGACCTGCGCATGAATGATCATTCAGTGCTTGAAGCACCGCCTCTGGCGGTCATCCGGGATTCATAGAACCGTAGTTACGGTAGTAACTTTCGATCTCAGATCTGTTACAGTTCCTCAGACACCGAGTCCTCCAGTCCACCCAGGTGCAGGATGGCTTTCACTATGATGTGATTTATGAATGACAGAATATATCAGAAAATAAATAATACATTTCTTTATCTAAAATATGACTAAACTATTAAATACATCATTAAATGACTAAAAGCAGATTTTAAGATATAGATGTCATTTAAAACAAGATCATTTCATTACATATTTAGGTATGCATGGATTATTTTAGGGAACGGTGAATCTACTAATTATTGTTTGATTAATTAATTGATATGTTTAGTAATTGAACCTTTTTAAATAAATATTCCCAATGAAGCTAAAAAAAGATTTCAAAGAATTGCAAATGGTAAAACAAGTATTAATTATACAAATAAATATATATTATAAACATTAAATCAAGATTTCTTTCAATTAAATATATCATGCTTAAATAAATATATAGAAACACTAATTCTGCACTAAAAAAAAACTTTTTTCTGCAGAGTTTCGTCTTGATTACTGCTGTAAGGAAATATCTTTGTTTTTCAGCAGGAATTTCATTTCATGACCTAATTGGTTATTTGATCACTCCCAAATAAACGTTTCAACCCATTTATAATTTATGTGGATTTTTAGGGGGCGTCTAATTGTTGCATCCTTGCTTTTTGGGTCTGAAATATTGAGAAACCTCAGATATAAACTAAACAGACTTTTAAAGGAAAGTTGACTTTGAACTAAACACCACTTCCACGACAATCAACCAAACCAACCCTAACGGGTCTGATTCTGCTCATCTGAAGCCCACAGGATGCCTGCTGAACTCCAGACAGAAACCCAAACCAACCCTAACGGGTCTGATTCTGCTCATCTGAAGCCCACAGGATGCCTGCTGAACTCCAGACAGAAACCCAAACCAACCCTAACGGGTCTGATTCTGCTCATCTGAAGCCCACAGGATGCCTGCTGAACTCCAGACAGAAACCCAAACCAACCCTAACGGGTCTGATTCTGCTCATCTGAAGCCCACAGGATGCCTGCTGAACTCCAGACAGAAACCCAAACCAACCCTAACGGGTCTGATTCTGCTCATCTGAAGCCCACAGGATGCCGGCTGAACTCCAGACAGAAACCCAAACCAACCCTAACGGGTCTGATTCTGCTCATCTGAAGCCCACAGGATGCCGGCTGAACTCCAGACAGAAACCCAAACCAACCCTAACGGGTCTGATTCTGCCCATCTGAAGCCCACAGGATGCCGGCTGAACTCCAGACAGAAACCCAAACCAACCCTAACGGGTCTGATTCTGCCCATCTGAAGCCCACAGGATGCCGGCTGAACTCCAGACAGAAACTCAAACCAACCCTAACGGGTCTGATTCTGCTCATCTGAAGCCCACAGGATGCCGGCTGAACTCCAGACAGAAACCCAAACCAAACGAGCCTTAAAGCAGCTGCTGTTCTCTGCTGAGCAACATGTCTGCCTCAGACTGGGACATCCCTGCACCACCCCGATGAGCAGAACCATGGGAACTAGAACCAGAACCGCTCCTCTGACCCAGTGGTTTAGAGGATGAAGCCCTAACAGGACGTGACGCTGTGAGTCTGAGTTCTTCATCTTTTCAGCTGAATTTTTCATCAAACCAACTAAAGAGGAATTCTGCTCTGATCCTGGACTGGACACGACTCGCTTCCCAGCAGTTAGAGAAACAACAAACAAAGCACTCACCCCGCCTGGAGTTCAGCTCGCACTCGGCTCCTCTCAGCCTGATCCAAACTAGACCCCCCCCCCACTCCAAACGTGTTCAGGGAGAAGCTGCTGAGCTGCGACCGAGCACAAACAGCAGCATGTGTTCAGAGAGCCAGCCTGCAGGCTCAGACAGCTCCGCCCCCTGATTCACTGTGGAAGCATCAGGTTCTCTGCACCCCCCCCACCCCCACAGAAACCCTGCAGCAGGCTGTGGGTCGGGCCGGGCCGGGCCGGGCTGGCAGGACTTTACAGGACATTCTTTGGACAGTAGAAGATCTCTTTAAATAGAGCAGCAGAGAGCTGGAGCACCTCCACATCTCCAACAGCTGCCCTCACTTACAGCAACCCTTCACACCTTCCTTTAAACACAACACTCCATGTTGCCCTGGAACCCGGACAGCGCCCCCTACAGGTAACCAACAGAACCTGGATATAATGGTTACCAAGGCAACTGAAGTTACACCTCCTATGTCCAACAGAGAGGAAGGACTGAAGAGACTGAATGGATCCATGCTTCTGTAAATGTCAGCCTGTCTTCTATGCTGGTGAACAGTCCCAGTCATCCAGGTCATCCAGGTCCCAGTCATCCAGGGTCCCAGTCCTTCCAGGTCCCAGTCCTTCCAGGTCATCCAGGTCCCAGTCCTTCCAGGTCATCCAGGTCCCAGTCATCCAGGTCATCCAGGTCCCAGTCATCCAGGGTCCCAGTCCTTCCAGGTCCCAGTCCTTCCAGGTCCCAGTCCTTCCAGGTCATCCAGGTCCCAGTCATCCAGGTCCCAGTCATCCAGGTCCCGGTCCTTCCAGGTCATCCAGGTCCCAGTCCTTCCAGGTCATCCAGGTCCCAGTCATCCAGGTCCCAGTCATCCAGGTCCCAGTCATCCAGGTCCCAGTCCTTCCAGGTCCCAGTCATCCAGGGTCCCAGTCATCCAGGTCCCAGTCATCCAGGTCCCAGTCATCCAGGGTCCCAGTCCTTCCAGGTCCAAGTCATCCAGGGTCCCAGTCATCCAGGTCCCAGTCCTTCCAGGTCCCAGTCATCCAGGGTCCCAGTCATCCAGGTCCCAGTCATCCAGGTCCCAGTCATCCAGGGTCCCAGTCCTTCCAGGTCCCAGTCACCCAGGTCCCAGTCCTTCCAGGTCCCAGTCATCCAGGTCCAAGTCATCCAGGGTCCCAGTCATCCAGGGTCCCAGTCATCCAGGTCCCAGTCATCCAGGTCCCAGTCATCCAGGGTCCCAGTCCTTCCAGGTCCCAGTCCTTCCAGGTCATCCAGGTCCCAGTCCTTCCAGGTCCCAGTCATCCAGGTCCCAGTCCTTCCAGGTCCCAGTCATCCAGGTCCAAGTCATCCAGGGTCCCAGTCATCCAGGGTCCCAGTCATCCAGGTCCCAGTCATCCAGGTCCCAGTCATCCAGGGTCCCAGTCCTTCCAGGTCCCAGTCCTTCCAGGTCATCCAGGTCCCAGTCCTTCCAGGTCATCCAGGTCCCAATCATCCAGGTCCCAGTCATCCAGGGTCCCAGTCCTTCCAGGTCCCAGTCCTTCCAGGTCATCCAGGTCCCAGTCCTTCCAGGTCATCCAGGTCCTAGTCATCCAGGTCCCAGTCATCCAGGTCCCAGTCCTTCCAGGTCATCCAGGTCCCAGTCCTTCCAGGTCATCCAGGTCCCAGTCCTTCCAGGTCATCCAGGTCCCAGTCATCCAGGTCCCAGTCATCCAGGTCCCAGTCATCCAGGTCCCAGTCCTTCCAGGTCCCAGTCATCCAGGTCCAAGTCATCCAGGGTCCCAGTCATCCAGGTCCCAGTCATCCAGGTCCCAGTCATCCAGGGTCCCAGTCCTTCCAGGTCCCAGTCATCCAGGTCCCAGTCCTTCCAGGTCCCAGTCATCCAGGTCCAAGTCATCCAGGGTCCCAGTCATCCAGGGTCCCAGTCATCCAGGGTCCCAGTCATCCAGGTCCCAGTCATCCAGGGTCCCAGTCCTTCCAGGTCCCAGTCCTTCCAGGTCATCCAGGTCCCAGTCCTTCCAGGTCCCAGTCATCCAGGTCCCAGTCCTTCCAGGTCCCAGTCATCCAGGTCCAAGTCATCCAGGGTCCCAGTCATCCAGGGTCCCAGTCATCCAGGGTCCCAGTCATCCAGGTCCCAGTCATCCAGGTCCCAGTCATCCAGGTCCCAGTCATCCAGGGTCCCAGTCCTTCCAGGTCCCAGTCCTTCCAGGTCATCCAGGTCCCAATCATGCAGGTCCCAGTCATCCAGGGTCCCAGTCCTTCCAGGTCCCAGTCCTTCCAGGTCATCCAGGTCCCAGTCCTTCCAGGTCATCCAGGTCCCAGTCATCCAGGTCCCAGTCATCCAGGTCCCAGTCCTTCCAGGTCCCAGTCATCCAGGTCCAAGTCATCCAGGTCCCAGTCCTTCCAGGTCCCAGTCCTTCCAAAACAGTAAAAAACACAATCCACTGGACTTTGCTTTGAAGATGTTTCTAATCAAAGCTTTCTTTGGTCCGCTCTATAAAACCTGGAGCCATTTCTGACATTTTGAATTGAAAAATCTTCCTGGATGGAAGAGAAACGTCTTCAAACTTGGAAACAAAGTCCAGTGGATTGATTTTTTTTTTTAGCTTTTTTGAATCAGGTCATCTAATTTCAAACAGCAAACCTGCAGCTGATGCCAAATCGGTTAAGTGGCCTTCGTTGGAAGCTTGACTCGTTTCAGGAATCCAACCTGTGACGGCCATACGTTCAACCTAATGAATCTATTCTGCCGGTCAGGTCAGAACCTTTTCCTGCAGGCCTCCTGTATTCATGCAGCGTGACTCAACGCTCCGTTCTGAGGCTTTCTTCCCTAAAGCAGACGTCTTTGTTTTCCTTTGGTGTGGTTTTCTGTAAATGTGATTGTGACCTCTCAGCTGCTGCCACATTCATGCGTCAACACAGCGACCAAAGTGACTCACTAAGCAAAGTTTTTACAGCACAAAACCTTCCTGATGCAGCCGGGATTCTAACTCTGGACCACAGCACCAGGAGGACAACATTAAAATCAATCCCCTGGACTTTGTTTCCAAGCTTGAAGACGTTTCTCTTCCCATCCAGGAAGCTTTTTCAGTTCAAATGTCAGAAATGGGGTTGAGTTGCTTTATACAGCAGCCCAACAAAGTCTTGTTTTTGATTGGAAAACGGGTCCGTCCCTTTGGAATGGGGGTCGTTTAGCTTCTCTTGTTAATCTGCCTCATATCTTTCATTTTCTATAAGTTAAGTCAAACTTTAAACAAAGCCACGTGTGACAATAGCTTCCTCCACTGGACAGAAATGACTGGGATCCACAGGTAGAGAGAACGGCCATGGAAGCACTGCAGGTGTAGCACTGCAGGTGTCTAGAGTCGCTCCTTCAAGGCAGGTTTCCAGCAGTTTTGTTTCTGAAATTGTGTCCTGGTAGCCAGGCTACTAGTTAGGAGTATTTCCCGTGACTCCTCGGTTAACTAGAACTTCAGGCTTTGCACAGCGCGGCGGCGTGAGCTTCGTAGGGTCAAATGACAGCTGTCCTTCCTGGTAGGGAACATGAGGCATGGAGTGGCTGATTAAGGTTATAATCCACGCTGGTCTGGGAATCATTAACTGTCAGAGTCGGAATTAAATTCTTTCAAATGCAAAAAAAAAAAAAGTATCTAGTACTTATTGAAAGAAAAATAAGAAAGAAAATAAAATTTCTAAATGGATACATTACTTTAAAGTCGTAGGAAAGTCATTTAAATGTCAAATCATTCTGGCTTTAACATGTTAAATGTTAACATATAAATGTTCTCTTTATCAGACCATATTGTCCCAAAATTTTGAAAATTTCTATTTTTAAAAACATCTTGTTATAAAATCCATTTTTTTCCGTTATCTTCTGCAGGCCAGTTAGTTCTACGTCAGCCTGAACACCTAAATTCGGCCAATCATATATCAGCGGTCATGTGTCAATCAAATTTTTTTGGTCATAGCATCTTGATTCATGTGTCGCAGCTAATATACGCAACAGTTGAAACCAGAATCCTTTCCTTTCCCATTGAGTTGCGTCCCAGTGTTCACGGGGATGGACGTCTGTGTCTTCGGCAGGCGTAGAGCTAACAGAACTGGCAGCGTTGCGAGGCAAGGGCTCAAACATGTACGGCTGGAAGCCTTCTACACCAAACCAAGCTTCTGCCGCCCTGGCGTCCTCTTCCACAACATCTTCGTCCCCGCTTTCCTCCTCTAAATAAAAAATGGATGACGGAGGAGACTCATCCACGACCTCCGACACTAAACTCTCCTCCTCTTGCATGTTTCCGCTGTCCATAGCGTTCCTTGACAGCGTCGTTTCTAAGCCACCAATTTAGTGCTACTTGGTCCCAATGGAATTTCCCATTGGGAACCTGCTAGCACTAAGATGCTAACTGTTTAGCAAGATGCTTCCGACAAACTGGCCACAACCAAACTTGATTGTTAACCTTCCGCCACAACAATCCCGCCCCCTTGACAATCGACCACTCACATTCACTTTATTCAGTCATGTAAAGTCGGGCGCCACTCGGGAGAATTCAGAAATGCAACGGTTGGAACGGCCGCTTCCCTACGACTTTATTATTATTAAAAAGTATTAGAAAATGAGTTAATATGAGATAACATGATGAACGTTTGGTCCAACATTCCCACTCCTGGTTTCTTCTTCCTTCTGTTATTATCTTATTTCTCCGGCTGAGTTTTGGTTGGATTCTGTTCTCCATTTTCTGTCTCTGTGAAATTATCCTCTGGTTGTCCCCTGGCTCATCACCGTTCCTCAGAACACGGCGCCCTCCAGACACCGTTGGTTCAGCCCATTACCTGTAACCATCTGGGTGAAGAATCTGTTTAATGTTCGTGGATTTCAGATCTTTGGTTTCAATTTTAGTTGTTTAGCCTGAATGATCTTTAAAGGAGGCCGCTGCTGTGAGCTTTGGGAGGCTAGAGTGAGAGGAATGCAACTGGGCATTATTTTGAAATGAACTCGGTTATTTAAGTCTTCATTGCGGTTTGAAAAGCTTTTAAAGAACCACCGGGCAAAGAAATCAGTTTCAGCCTCCTCAGGAGAACAGACGGAGAAACAGAGAACCGTGTTTTTGTTTCATCAGGCAGCAGCTGGAAGGGACATGGACAGAAAGACAGTCCACTTTGTCCAACATCCTGCAGCCTCTTCATGCTGCTGTAATTAGCTCCATCAGAACCATCTTCATCACATCTGCTCACCAATACAGACTGATGAGGTAAACTGGGTTCCACATGGCTGGGGCCAAACTGAATCCTCGCCTGTGGGCCAATAGGAGGGCTTACACCTGATGACAGAAATCACCTGAATCAAAAACCATCCAACCTTTTGTCCCTTTAACCGATGCTGAACATATTACTGCAGAGGAAGTAGCTTCAGGTTTAGCTTCCCTGGTGGTTCTGAGTAAATATGAATCTGATGCAGGTCTGCCAAGCAAACCACATTTTGGAGACACTTTCTCAGTGATTCTGTAGCAGATCTGGAGAAACTGTGACCAAAGACACCGTTGTTGTTTAAAAGTCTGAAAATGATGAGGATGCTCACTGTTGTCTTTGTGAAAAAATCTCCAGAGGTTCTAAAGAACAGAGCTGCACCTGTTTTTATAGCTTGTTGGGCTTCTATAAATCATTTAGTCGCAGCATTTGATGGAAAGAGAGATCCTCGTCTCCAGAACGGACCGATCGTGTTACACGGACCTAAGCCTTCTAACTTACTGGTTCTGTCACCATTCTGACCCGTTTGTCAGTCTCGCCCTCGTCTGCTCTGTGCCGCAGCTATTTGGATAATTGTCTGGACTTGTCTCTGTCCCTGCCTGCTTCCTAGTCCCGCTTCATTCATTCCAACTCTGCTGCTGGTTTTATTTGCTGCTCTCTGGCTGACAAACAGGGCCAGATTATAGGAAGCCTTTTAGTCAGTAAATGTCCAGCGTTTCCTCCTGGCCAGTCGTTTCTTCCTCATGGATTTCTCTGCCAAGGTCGGATATCAATAATAATAATAATAAGGATAAAACATGTTATTAAAAGCGCCTTTCTAAGCACCAAGTAGTAAACAGATGAACGGTGAATTTAAAGAGAGAAAATAGTCTGAAAACCTGTGAATAGATAAAAAAAAGATGTTTTCCAGGCAGGAAAAATTATGTTTGTTCAGATGTATATTGCTGCTTCTGTTTCCTGGAGGTCAACATTTCTGCCGCCTCCTATCAATCCCCTGGATCTGTCAGCCTGAAATTTCCTCCCCGTCTACAATCTAATTTCTACGTCCTGACAACCAATTCAAGGACGACTATTGGATCCTGTCGCCTATTTCTGCTTCCACAGAGTTTCTGTCCCTGGTCTCAGAGTCCTGCCTTCCTCCTGGGTTAATAATAAAGTGAGATTTGGGATATGTGCTGCGATACGATACGCATCATGATACTTGGGTCACAATATATTATCACAATACTACAATATTTACTTTATATTGCAATATTTAAGTTTATAGATAAAAAAGCAAGTTCATCAGAACATAGTTAGTTATTTTGGTATCCATCTACCCAGGCATCCTCGTCTTCAGCACCATCTGCCAGAGCGGCCGTGCTGAGGTAGAACATTTTCCCTCATTGTTTTAGGTAAAAAAATGTTTTTTTAAATTCGATGCTAGGAACTTAAAGATCAATATCGTATTGGACAGCTGAAAATCAAGATATAACGCTAAATCGATTCTTTGCCACACCCCTGGTAAATAAACTTGAAGAATTAACCCTTTTAGTTCATATTCAGGCTAATTTGGATCAGAACCGCAGGTCTAAAGCCCGGTTTATGCTCAGAAACCAGGTGGTCTGCGTTTGTGTCGTAGTTAACGCAGATATGCTCAAGGGGGATTAGTTTGTCGTCCGGCGTTGGATGAAAGGTTGTAGACGGCGAACAAGCTCGTCAAACCGTCGCACAGAAACCCACAATGCTAGCTAGTTCCTGATTGGCCCTCTGGCGTTGGGAGGTGGAATAACGTAGCGCAGACCACGCTTCAATATCGGGCAGAAATCATAAATATCTGCTGGTGGAGAACAACCAGGTCTTAACCAAGGATTGACTTTCACAGCTTGTCAGGTCCTCAGCATCATCCGCCTGCTTCTTCCATCTCTGCCACAGATTCTGAGAAGGTTAGAGGCTTTTATTCTGAAAGTAACCTTGTAGGAAAGTTCCTGCTCGGCCCTTAAGGATTTCCCTTCAGGAGTGTTTGGTCCTCAGAGCAACCTGCCACAGGTTCTGGGTGCCCCCCACTGAGAGCCTGTTTGCTGTATAAAGCTGTTAGAATATCTATCAGTAATGATGTGTCCCTTAGGGCCCCCCCTCCCCTACAGAATACCTGAAAACCGGACTCAGGATCAGGGCAACCCTGCATGATTTATGATAATTAGATTAAGTGGAACTCTTCAAACAAACTGCTTTGTGTTGCTGGGGGGATTGCTGTCCCAGTAAATGCTCCACAGCAGCTGGCCTTTTAACATCAGGGGCCCCTGACCTCAGAAAACCCCGGGCATCTCAGGGGAGAAGACACGAGGACAGATCTAGAGCCCTGAATACTAAACGGCGTCACACAGGGAGGTCATTAATGACGACCTGCTGCAGAACACAGCTGAGCTCTGGATGGAAGCGGCGCATCGTCGGCCTCCTGCTCCTCTGAAGCAGCTTTTATCTGAGAGCCGAGCTTTTCTAATATAAACTGATCTAAATGATTCACTGTTACTGACCTAAAGAATCTGTTAGCTGCAGCTGAGCAAACTCTGCTAATCTGATAATATAATTACACTGAAGCTAAACTGCTGTCCTGTAATGAACCCTTTCAGCCGAGTCGAAATTACAGAATCGTAGCAAAACATGGAGGACCTGAGGGGGATGAAGACGGTCAGTCAGTCAGCATTAATACCCGGCTTCTGCAAGCTTCTGCTAGCTTCTGTTAGCAGTCTGCCGCCTTTAGAGACGCGGGACTAAAATGCTTCCAGGTTCTGACTTCATGCTCTGATTGAACCAGAACATCAAACACCCCACAGGCTTCATTCTGTTCTTTTTATCTTTGTTTGAAGAAAAAATATTGAATCGATTAATTAAAGTTTTTGTGGGGAATTTTTTAAAAGAGGCGCCCTCCCCACTCAAAATAAAATGTGAATCCAATCGCCCATTTCTCCTGGTGCACGCCCTGCTGAAAACCTGCTGTTCTAACAGCTCATAGCACATGCAGCGGGTTGGTGGACTCTATGGCGGACTCTGTGGCGGACTCTGTGGCGGACTCTGTGGCGGACTCTGTGGCGGACTCTGTGGCGGACTCTGTGGCGGACTCTATGGTGAACTCAGTTAACTGACCGTTCAGACAGATGATCACTGCTTTTTGCTCCGTTGGTCACGTAACTCCTCCTCCACTACGCGCTGCCTGCGCCATCTTTGTTATTAGTCGACGCTGGCGGGTAGCGACAGCGGGCAGCTGACACAGCTAATCCCATAATGCTTTGCGAGGAGAGCTCTCTGTGCAGAGCATTCTGGGATATATCTGCCTCTTCCGAGGCTTTTCTTTTCTAAACTTCGTAGACACGTTTTCTCTTACTACCTTCGGCCATTTTAAAAGAAATGAAAATAAAAAGAGAATGATAGATGTGGTCAGCATAGTTAGAAGTGCCAGCCCTATCGCCGGGCTTCGTCCGCGACCTGTGATTTGGGGTAGCGATGCCATGATTGTGTCACTGTGCAATGAGTATAAACCACGCTTAGAGCCGGGCGCACACTGTACCACTTCCTGCCCTGTTCCAGCCCGTTCTCCGGTCAGGTGAGAACGCCGACTTTCAGCCTGATGGTGCATCATGTAGTGAACAGGGGGTAACGAGGGGCAATAAGCCTCTAACGACCACCTCCCCATCAATACAATTCTATTCTATTCAATCTATTTCTATAGCTCCAATTCACATCATGTCATCTCAGGTCACTTTCCAGTTCACCAGATCATCCAGTCAGATTGATTCAAAGTTTTCTATCTAAGGAAAACCAGCTGATTGCATCGACTCATTGACTCTTCAGCAATCCCTCACACTAAGCATGCTTGTAGCGACAGTGGAGAGGAAAAACTCCCTTTGAACAGGAAGAAACCTCCAGCAGAACCAGGCTCAGTGTGAGCGGCCATCTGCTGAGGCCCACTGGGGTTCAAGGAGACAGAAAAAAAATCAAACATGTTTGAAATTCAGTGGTGGGCAAATCGCTCAGCGGGCAAACAGGGATTCTTCTTCTTCTTCCTCTCAGATGTAAACCCAGCAGCATGGCGGGGGGGCAATGAGTGAAATGGAGTTCTTTCTGTCAAACTGTCAGACCGTAGTAGCAACATTAGCTCAGCCATGTCTTTGTCCAAATACGTCGTCTCCTTTTCTTTTTAGGGCTTTCAGCACTAAGTCGCCCAAATATCCAAGGCAGCGCGTTTCACTCTAGTGAGCTTCATGTTCCTCTGCTACTGGTTTGACTTCAGATAGACGAGTCCCAGTAGCGCCATCTCACTGCGGAGCTGAGTCCCACCTGGTTTATAGACGTGAGCAGGTAGATCGCATCAGAGCGTCGGGTCGGACAGTGAGAACAAACATGGTGAGCTTTGAACTCGCACTGTACTGAGCTGAAGCTGTAGCTGAAGCTGTAGCCGTAACCGTAGCCGAAGCTGAAGCTGTAGCTGAAGCTGTAGCTGAAGCTGTAGCCGTAGCCGAAGCTGTAGCTGAAGCTGTAGCCGTAACCGTAGCCGAAGCTGTAGCTGAAGCTGTAGCCGTAGCCGAAGCTGTAGCTGAAGCTGTAGCCGTAACCGTAGCCGTAGCTGAAGCTGTAGCCGTAGCCGTAGCCGAAGCCAAAGCTGAAGCTGTAGCTGTAGCTGAAGCTGTAGCTGTAGCTGTAGCTGTAGCCGTAGCCGAAGCTGTAGCTGTAGCTGAAGCTGTAGCTGTAGCCGTAGCCGAAGCTGTAGCCGTAGCCGAAGCTGTAGCTGAAGTTGTAGCTGAAGCTGTAGCCGTAGCCGAAGCTGTAGCTGTAGCTGCAGCTGAAGCCGTAGCCGTAGCCGAAGCCGTAGCCGAAGCCGTAGCCGTAGCTGAAGCCGTAGCTGAAGCCGTAGCTGTAGCTGTAGCTGAAGCTGTAGCTGTAGCTGAAGCTGTAGCTGTAGCAGTAGCTGAAGCTGTAGCTGTAGCTGAAGCTGTAGCTGAAGCAGTAGCTGAAGCTGTAGCTGAAGCTGTAGCTGAAGCTGTAGCAGTAGCTGTAGCTGTAGCTGAAGCTGTAGCTGAAGCAGTAGCTGAAGCTGTAGCTGAAGCTGTAGCTGAAGCAGTAGCTGAAGCTGTAGCTGAAGCTGTAGCTGAAGCAGTAGCTGAAGCTGTAGCTGTAGCTGAAGCTGTAGCTGTAGCTGTAGCTGAAGCAGTAGCTGAAGCTGTAGCTGAAGCTGTAGCTGAAGCTGTAGCTGTAGCTGAAGCAGTAGCTGAAGCTGTAGCAGTAGCTGAAGCTGTAGCTGTAGCTGTAGCTGAAGCTGTAGCTGAAGCTGTAGCTGAAGCTGTAGCTGAAGCAGTAGCTGAAGCTGTAGCTGAAGCTGTAGCAGTAGCTGAAGCTGAAGCTGTAGCTGTAGCTGAAGCTGTAGCTGAAGCAGTAGCTGAAGCTGTAGCTGAAGCTGTAGCAGTAGCTGTAGCTGAAGCTGTAGCTGTAGCTGTAGCTGAAGCAGTAGCTGAAGCTGTAGCAGTAGCTGAAGCTGTAGCTGAAGCTGTAGCTGAAGCAGTACCTGAAGCTGTAGCTGAAGCTGTAGCAGTAGCTGTAGCTGAAGCTGTAGCTGTAGCTGAAGCAGTAGCTGAAGCTGTAGCAGTAGCTGAAGCTGTAGCTGAAGCTGTAGCTGTAGCAGTAGCTGTAGCTGAAGCTGTAGCTGAAGCAGTAGCTGAAGCTGTAGCTGTAGCTGTAGCTGAAGCTGTAGCTGTAGCAGTAGCTGAAGCTGTAGCTGAAGCTGTAGCTGTAGCTGAAGCTGTAGCTGTAGCAGTAGCTGTAGCTGTAGCTGTAGCAGTAGCTGTAGCTGTAGCTGAAGCAGTAGCTGAAGCTGTAGCTGTAGCAGTAGCTGAAGCTGTAGCTGAAGCTGTAGCTGTAGCAGTAGCTGAAGCTGTAGCTGTAGCAGTAGCTGAAGCTGTAGCTGTAGCTGAAGCTGTAGCTGTAGCAGTAGCTGAAGCTGTAGCTGAAGCTGTAGCTGTAGCTGAAGCTGTAGCTGTAGCAGTAGCTGAAGCTGTAGCTGTAGCTGAAGCTGTAGCTGAAGCTGTAGCTGTAGCAGTAGCTGTAGCTGAAGCTGAAGCTGTAGCTGTAGCTGAAGCTGTAGCTGTAGCAGTAGCTGAAGCTGTAGCAGTAGCTGAAGCTGTAGCAGTAGCTGAAGCTGTAGCTGTAGCTGAAGCTGTAGCTGAAGCTGTAGCTGTAGCTGTAGCTGAAGCTGTAGCTGTAGCTGAAGCTGTAGCTGAAGCTGTAGCTGTAGCAGTAGCTGAAGCTGTAGCAGTAGCTGAAGCTGTAGCAGTAGCTGAAGCTGTAGCTGTAGCTGAAGCTGTAGCTGTAGCTGAAGCTGTAGCTGTAGCAGTAGCTGAAGCTGTAGCTGTAGCTGTAGCTGAAGCTGTAGCTGAAGCTGTAGCTGTAGCTGAAGCTGTAGCTGTAGCTGAAGCTGTAGCAGTAGCTGTAGCTGTAGCTGAAGCTGTAGCTGTAGCTGAAGCTGTAGCTGAAGCTGTAGCTGTAGCTGTAGCTGTAGCTGTAGCTGAAGCTGTAGCTGAAGCTGTAGCTGAAGCTGTAGCTGTAGCTGAAGCTGTAGCAGTAGCTGAAGCTGTAGCTGTAGCTGTAGCTGAAGCTGTAGCTGAAGCTGTAGCTGTAGCTGAAGCTGTAGCTGAAGCAGTAGCTGTAGCTGTAGCTGAAGCTGTAGCAGTAGCTGAAGCTGTAGCTGAAGCTGTAGCTGTAGCTGAAGCTGTAGCTGTAGCTGAAGCAGTAGCTGAAGCTGTAGCAGTAGCTGTAGCTGAAGCTGTAGCTGTAGCTGAAGCTGTAGCTGAAGCTGTAGCTGTAGCAGTAGCTGTAGCTGAAGCTGTAGCTGAAGCTGTAGCTGTAGCAGTAGCTGAAGCTGTAGCTGTAGCTGAAGCTGTAGCTGAAGCAGTAGCTGAAGCTGTAGCTGAAGCTGTAGCAGTAGCTGAAGCTGTAGCTGAAGCTGTAGCTGAAGCTGTGTGCAGTGATTAAATTATCGCAGTGTATCGTCGGCTTTAGGCTGACCAGTTTGTCTCCTTTCTACTCTGATCTGAAACGATGACCCAACATGGCAGCTCCCATTAGGCGCATCGCTCCATATTTATTGATAAACTACTAATTCTAAGCTTTAATTCTTCATCTGTTACCAGACTTTCCCAGAGTGTGTATTTATAAAAGCAGAAGTTGATTTTTGTCTCTTTTGGTTCGTGGGTTCCTGGCGACCCGAGACGTTTTCTCCCCCTTTGGACCAACTGGTGACACTGGTACTACTCCAGATCTTTCTGTCTTACTGTTAAGGATCTGGGTCACACATGCAACCTAACTGATTGCATGTTATCAGAACTCTAGAAAGTTCTGATAAGCATGACCGGCTGGCATGGCCTCCATCAGCTCACATCCTGTAGTGGAAGTGCAGGAGGACTGGACTGCAGGATCTTACCTCTGACTGCGCCTCCCTCTCCAGTTTGAACACCAACAGTCTCCCCAGTTATAGATCAACCTGAAATAGAAACACAGGAAGGCCTTCAGCTGCAGGATCATACGGCCCATTGCAGGGGTCACAGCAGGAGGAACATCCAAACTAAACCGGGAGAGAAGTGAATGAATACATGACCAGAAGATTTCACACCTGTTCAGCAGGTAATCGATGATCGGTCAGCTAACGATCCAGCTTCTCCAGTTTGCTGATCTGTTCAATCATTTCTACAAACACTTTGATTCTAACTGAGTTTCCTTCTGATCCGTGTCATTAGAGATCAGACTAATCAATAGAGCTGATGAATTCATGTCTTTTTTTCTGGTCAAATGGTCTCCTTCAGTCTAAGGGCCTTTGTCCCCCCCACCCTGAAGGACCCTTTAAAGGCAGCCCCAGAACCCCGGAGCAGGTCAGAGGTTTGAAACCAGCCACCTTTCATAGGATTGCTTAATATGGAGAGAGAAAGCTCAAAGGTCCCAGGCAGCAAAACATCATGATTTACTAACGTCCCCTGAGTGACATGATTTATTCATACGGATCCCCACAGAGGGAGGTCTAAAGGAGTCATTAGCAACTCCCTGGGGGGGGGGTTTCAGATCGCACGCTGCAGAGGCAGCAGAAGCAGCAACTTTGTTTCTATAAACCTGGAACTAAACGCTATTTCTGATATTTGGAATAGAAAAATCTTCCTGGATGGAAGAGAAATGTCTTCAGACTTGGAAACAAAGTCCAGAGGATTGATTTTAACTTTTTTGGGATATTATTTATAGATCATTTTATCATAAGTCTGGGCGGAATGACTTCAAAGTAAAATCACGATAAATTGTCCAGTCTTACTTCAATAACGATGAATGCATGATTAATGCTCTGGGTGCTCTATCAGAAATAAAGACATGTGCAGGAAAAGCAACTGATCTATCTATAATTAATTTATTGAATAAATCACATTACAAATTACTTTCAATTTAATATTTAAGTGTTTTTACTCATTCAGGTTTAAACATTGAACAATGTGTCATTGAACAGGAAGAAAATGCAAACATTTCTGCTCAAAGATAACAGATGACAGCGTGGCTGTGCTGGAGGGGCTGGAGGGGCTGGAGGGGCTGGAGGTGCTGGAGGGGCTGGAGGTGCTGGAGGGGCTGGAGGTGCTGGAGGTGATGGAGGGGCTGGAGGGGCTGGAGGTGCTGGAGGTGCTGGAGGGGCTGGAGGTGCTGGAGGTGCTGGAGGTGATGGAGGGGCTGGAGGGGCTGGAGGTGCTGGAGGTGCTGGAGGTGCTGGAGGTGCTGGAGGTGATGGAGGGGCTGGAGGGGCTGGAGGTGCTGGAGGGGCTGGAGGTGCTGGAGGGGCTGGAGGGGCTGGAGGGGCTGGAGGTGCTGGAGGTGCTGGAGGTGCTGGAGGGGCTGGAGGTGCTGGAGGTGATGGAGGGGCTGGAGGGGCTGGAGGTGCTGGAGGTGCTGGAGGTGCTGGAGGTGCTGGAGGTGCTGGAGGGGCTGGAGGTGCTGGAGGTGCTGGAGGGGCTGGAGGTGCTGGAGGTGCTGGAGGTGCTGGAGGTGCTGGAGGGGCTGGAGGTGCTGGAGGGGCTGGAGGTGATGGAGGGGCTGGAGGTGCTGGAGGTGCTGGAGGGGCTGGAGGTGCTGGAGGTGCTGGAGGTGCTGGAGGGGCTGGAGGTGCTGGAGGGGCTGGAGGTGCTGGAGGTGCTGGAGGGGCTGGAGGTGCTGGAGGGGCTGGAGGTGCCGGAGGGGCTGGAGGTGCTGGAGGTGCTGGAGGTGCCGGAGGGGCCGGAGGTGCTGGAGGTGCCGGAGGGGCTGGAGGTGCTGGAGGGGCTGGAGGTGCTGGAGGGGCTGGAGGGGCTGGAGGGGCTGGAGGTGCTGGAGGTGCCGGAGGGGCTGGAGGTGCTGGAGGTGCTGGAGGGGCTGGAGGTGCTGGAGGGGCTGGAGGTGCTGGAGGTGCTGGAGGGGCTGGAGGTGCCGGAGGTGCTGGAGGTGCTGGAGGTGCTGGAGGGGCTGGAGGGGCTGGAGGTGCTGGAGGTTGGATGAGTTACTTTGGGTAGTCCTGACAGTTTTCAGACAAACGTTGCATTTCATGTTATTCTGCTCAACATCTAAAGCTACGTTCAGACCACCAGCAGCAGGAGCAGCAGGAGCAGCAGGAGCAGCAGGAGCAGCAGGAGCAGCTGGTTTCCATGCAAAGTCAATGGTTGAGGCGCATCAAGGTGCAGCTAAAGGTTCTGCAGCGCGTCATGAGCCTCTGACGCGAACAACGCAAGAAAGAGTGCTATGCTATGATCACTCCTCTGAAACCGTTAATTAACGGCTAAATTAGCTTCAGCTGTAGAAAAGGCAGAATAAGTTCGCTTTTATTATCCTGCTGCCTGCAGTTTGGATTACGGACGTGAAAAACGCCTTCCAGCCGCCACCAGTCAGGGAAAACCCCAAAGATGCGAGCGGTGTGGGTACCTGATCTGCTGCCGTCCTGCTTCATGACGGTGACGCTACATGATTGGCTGAACGTTGCCACGTGATGTATAACATAGGCGTTGCCCAGGCAACGATAATAACATCACGCAGCTTCTGTCAGCGTGTCTAATGACCGATAAAGTTTTACCTGATCGATAACAAAACTGAAGAAATCTATTTGTGGTGAACAAAGTAACTGTTAGACTGATATAAAGAGCTGGCTAGCGCTGTGGCTAGCTGTGCTAATGGCTCGGCCTGTTAGCCTTATTAAGCTACACTACTTTAAATTTGTATCAACAACAACCGTTCGTTTTCTACAAGTAGAATAACCGTTTTATTTGTCTAAAAGCTCTATTTAAGTCATTTTTAGAATGTCCCATTTATCCTCTTCTGCCCTCAGATCTTAAGAAAAAGAATAAAAATAAACTTTTTTTGTAACTTGTTAAATAGCAGAGCTCAGTCTGAGAAGGCGGGACTTTCCTTGTTTTCTACTTTAGATCGCAGATGAAATGTTAAATAATAGCAAATATAGGGAATAATATGTTGAAACTCCAAAATAAATTTGATCCTTAAGAAACGGGTGCGATACAGTTTGTCCGAGTGGAGTTGCCGTATGATGATGTCATAAGAAGGGGCAGATCTGGTGCGTCCACCGGGCCTGAGGCAGCTGTTGAATGGGATTCCCAGTGACAGTGAAAGAAGGCAGGATGGTAATCTGGATGACTGCTCAGATGATGTTTTCAGGAGGACTTTCTCACTTTAATACATATTAAAACTCATTTTTACCCGCTGATCACAGCTAATATGGCTGCCATTGTTCCAGGCAGAGAAAGGATAGAGTAGCTCCGCCCACCGTGCATCAGACCCATTTTTCCACCGTGCAGCCAGAGCAGCAAAGATGCTTCAGCCGCGTCAGAACTAAACTGGTACAAGCATCAGAAATGAAGCAGAATGCGTGTTTCTGCTGCTCCTGCTGCTTTAGGTCTGAACGTAGCATCAGGTTAATTTTGGCGCCACTGAACTGAGCGAGCGGTGAGAACAATGCGCATCGTTTAAACTCGTACACTTTCATTCAAAACCAGCCTGCCACGCACTGAACTTCACGATTTCTGTGTGCGCTCAGCTTCATCTCTGCTGATGTTTTATTGTTTACAGCAGCGTTAGACGCTTCTTCACTAAGGCTGGGTTTACAGTTTTTGCTAAATCGATGTCTAGGAAATGAGATGGATTCGTTTTATAGTGACGTTCACAGTCAGATGAGCAGGAAAGATGCTCTCAAGATGACTTCAAGCCAGACAGCTGCAAATATCAGACATTAACAAATGGAGGCTGAGCAGCAAACACCCTGCAGTTACAGACAGCGCTGCACATACGGTTAGTGCAGTGGAGACGATGCAGCTCCTGCATGTCTGCTGGGTCACTTTTTCACTTTTCACTAACAAGTTTGCACTTTGTGTTTAATGTGACAGGAAAAAATAAAATACATGAGTATTTGAAACACAGTTGAATCACTTTCATTATTGTAAAAACAGATCGAATCGGAATTAATGGATTTAGAACTGAATGAATCAAAATCGAATCGATTCAGGTCTTTGGTGAACATAGCCGACCCTATTCTTCACTGGGATCATCCGCCATGCTCTTTGTTTACGTTTCTGACTGGATCGGTGGTCACATGATTCCACGCCTGCTGCCGTGTCTTAAACAGGAGGGAAACATCAGCCACTGTGGAGAGAAACTGGCTGATAATGAGTCGTCATAAAGTCTATCTATCTAAATCTAGTCAATAAAGAAGTCATAATGATTTAGCTTTATAAGTTGTTTTGAAACTGCAGCTCAAGTTATTTAAAAAACATGTTTAGGCGAGAGTTTTTAAAATATTAAAAAAGTGTAGAATAAAGTAATGAGTATAAGATTAAATTCTGTTTAAAACAAAAACAGTTACATCATCAACATGTTCATGGAAAAGTTTGCAAACAAAAAGAAGAATTAAAGTTTTAGGAGAGCCATAAAGTATCCTAGCCACTGGCCTTTAAGAAAGATTTAAACATGTTTGAACTGCTTTGGTTTCAGTTGTGCAACAGTCACCATGTTGATGTTTATCACATCTAGATGATGTTTGACCTTTATCACATCTAGATGATGTTTGACGTTTATCACATCTAGATGATGTTTGACCTTTATCACATCTAGATGATGTTTGACCTTTATCACATCTAGATGATGTTTGACGTTTATCACATCTAGATGATGTTTGACCTTTATCACATCTAGATGATGTTTGACCTTTATCACATCTAGATGATGTTTGACCTTTATCACATCTAGATGATGTTTGACGTTTTAAACCAATCCACATCCTAGAAGTTCTTTAAACAGGAAATGGCATTTGGGTTTATAACCTTGGTGCAGTTTGGTGGTGAGTGGTTAAATAAATCACCTGAGGCTAAGCTAAATTAGCGTGCTAACACATCTGGCTGCACGCAGAGCTTCCTAAACCATAATAGTGATGGTGTGTGGTGGGGGGGGCATCCCATGCATTCTTCCCATCATGTTCACACTTGTTCTGTGAGCAGATGCTGAATGATGCCATGAATATAGAAAAACAAACCAGAACAACAACAGTGCAGCACCTCCTCCTCAGAGGAGGTGCTGACCACCATTTATATCAGCTTCTCCTCAGAGGAGGTGCTGACCACCATTTATATCAGCTTCTCCTCAGAGGAGGTGCTGACCACCATTTATATCAGCTTCTCCTCAGAGGAGGTGCTGACCACCATTTATATCAGCTTCTCCTCAGAGGAGGTGCTGACCACCATTTATATCAGCTTCTCCTCAGAGGAGGTGCTGACCACCATTTATATCAGCTTCTCCTCAGAGGAGGTGCTGACCACCATTTATATCAGCTTCTCCTCAGAGGAGGTGCTGACCGCCATTTATATCAGCTTCTCCTCAGAGGAGGTGCTGACCGCCATTTATATCAGCTTCTCCTCAGAGGAGGAGGTGCTGACCGCCATTTATATCAGCTTCTCCTCAGAGGAGGAGGTGCTGACCACCATTTATATCAGCTTCTCCTCAGAGGAGGTGCTGACCACCATTTATATCAGCTTCTCCTCAGAGGAGGTGCTGACCACCATTTATATCAGCTTCTCCTCAGAGGAGGTGCTGACCACCATTTATATCAGCTTCTCCTCAGAGGAGGAGGTGCTGACCGCCATTTATATCAGCTTCTCCTCAGAGGAGGAGGTGCTGACCACCATTTATATCAGCTTCTCCTCAGAGGAGGTGCTGACCACCATTTATATCAGCTTCTCCTCAGAGGAGGTGCTGACCACCATTTATATCAGCTTCTCCTCAGAGGAGGTGCTGACCGCCATTTATATCAGCTTCTCCTCAGAGGAGGAGGTGCTGACCGCCATTTATATCAGCTTCTCCTCAGAGGAGGAGGTGCTGACCACCATTTATATCAGCTTCTCCTCAGAGGAGGTGCTGACCACCATTTATATCAGCTTCTCCTCAGAGGAGGTGCTGACCACCATTTATATCAGCTTCTCCTCAGAGGAGGTGCTGACCACCATTTATATCAGCTTCTCCTCAGAGGAGGTGCTGACCACCATTTATATCAGCTTCTCCTCAGAGGAGGTGCTGACCACCATTTATATCAGCTTCTCCTCAGAGGAGGTGCTGACCACCATTTATATCAGCTTCTCCTCAGAGGAGGTGCTGACCGCCATTTATATCAGCTTCTCCTCAGAGGAGGAGGTGCTGACCGCCATTTATATCAGCTTCTCCTCAGAGGAGGAGGTGCTGACCACCATTTATATCAGCTTCTCCTCAGAGGAGGTGCTGACCACCATTTATATCAGCTTCTCCTCAGAGGAGGTGCTGACCACCATTTATATCAGCTTCTCCTCAGAGGAGGTGCTGACCACCATTTATATCAGCTTCTCCTCAGAGGAGGTGCTGACCGCCATTTATATCAGCTTCTCCTCAGAGGAGGTGCTGACCACCATTTATATCAGCTTCTCCTCAGAGGAGGTGCTGACCACCATTTATATCAGCTTCTCCTCAGAGGAGGTGCTGACCACCATTTATATCAGCTTCTCCTCAGAGGAGGTGCTGACCACCATTTATATCAGCTTCTCCTCAGAGGAGGTGCTGACCGCCATTTATATCAGCTTCTCCTCAGAGGAGGTGCTGACCGCCATTTATATCAGCTTCTCCTCAGAGGAGGAGGTGCTGACCGCCATTTATATCAGCTTCTCCTCAGAGGAGGAGGTGCTGACCGCCATTTATATCAGCTTCTCCTCAGAGGAGGAGGTGCTGACCGCCATTTATATCAGCTTCTCCTCAGAGGAGGAGGTGCTGACCGCCATTTATATCAGCTTCTCCTCAGAGGAGGAGGTGCTGACCGCCATTTATATCAGCTTCTCCTCAGAGGAGGAGGTGCTGACCACCATTTATATCAGCTTCTCCTCAGAGGAGGTGCTGACCACCATTTATATCAGCTTCTCCTCAGAGGAGGTGCTGACCACCATTTATATCAGCTTCTCCTCAGAGGAGGTGCTGACCACCATTTATATCAGCTTCTCCTCAGAGGAGGTGCTGACCACCATTTATATCAGCTTCTCCTCAGAGGAGGTGCTGACCACCATTTATATCAGCTTCTCCTCAGAGGAGGTGCTGACCACCATTTATATCAGCTTCTCCTCAGAGGAGGTGCTGACCACCATTTATATCAGCTTCTCCTCAGAGGAGGTGCTGACCACCATTTATATCAGCTTCTCCTCAGAGGAGGTGCTGACCACCATTTATATCAGCTTCTCCTCAGAGGAGGTGCTGACCGCCATTTATATCAGCTTCTCCTCAGAGGAGGAGGTGCTGACCGCCATTTATATCAGCTTCTCCTCAGAGGAGGAGGTGCTGACCGCCATTTATATCAGCTTCTCCTCCTCAGAGGAGGAGGTGCAGACCGCCATTTATATCAGCTTCTCCTCAGAGGAGGTGCTGACCACCATTTATATCAGCTTCTCCTCAGAGGAGGTGCTGACCACCATTTATATCAGCTTCTCCTCCTCAGAGGAGGAGGTGCAGACCGCCATTTATATCAGCTTCTCCTCAGAGGAGGTGCTGACCGCCATTTATATCAGCTTCTCCTCAGAGGAGGAGGTGCTGACCGCCATTTATATCAGCTTCTCCTCAGAGGAGGAGGTGCTGACCGCCATTTATATCAGCTTCTCCTCAGAGGAGGAGGTGCTGACCGCCATTTATATCAGCTTCTCCTCCTCAGAGGAGGAGGTGCAGACCGCCATTTATATCAGCTTCTCCTCAGAGGAGGTGCAGACCGCCATTTATATCAGCTTCTCCTCAGAGGAGGAGGTGCTGACCGCCATTTATATCCGCTTCTCCTCCTCAGAGGAGGTGCAGACCGCCATTTATATCAGCTTCTCCTCCTCAGAGGAGGAGGTGCAGACCGCCATTTATATCAGCTTCTCCTCAGAGGAGGTGCTGACCGCCATTTATATCAGCTTCTCCTCAGAGGAGGAGGTGCTGACCGCCATTTATATCAGCTTCTCCTCAGAGGAGGAGGTGCTGACCGCCATTTATATCAGCTTCTCCTCAGAGGAGGAGGTGCTGACCGCCATTTATATCAGCTTCTCCTCCTCAGAGGAGGAGGTGCAGACCGCCATTTATATCAGCTTCTCCTCAGAGGAGGTGCAGACCGCCATTTATATCAGCTTCTCCTCAGAGGAGGAGGTGCTGACCGCCATTTATATCCGCTTCTCCTCCTCAGAGGAGGTGCAGACCGCCATTTATATCAGCTTCTCCTCCTCAGAGGAGGAGGTGCTGACCACCATTTATATCAGCTTCTCCTCAGAGGAGGTGCTGACCACCATTTATATCAGCTTCTCCTCAGAGGAGGTGCTGACCACCATTTATATCAGCTTCTCCTCAGAGGAGGTGCTGACCACCATTTATATCAGCTTCTCCTCAGAGGAGGTGCTGACCACCATTTATATCAGCTTCTCCTCAGAGGAGGAGGTGCTGACCGCCATTTATATCAGCTTCTCCTCAGAGGAGGAGGTGCTGACCGCCATTTATATCAGCTTCTCCTCAGAGGAGGTGGTGCTGACCAGCCATTTATATCAGCTTCTCCTCAGAGGGAGGTGCTGACCACCATTTATATCAGCTTCTCCTCAGAGGAGGTGCTGACCACCATTTATATCAGCTTCTCCTCAGAGGAGGTGCTGACCACCATTTATATCAGCTTCTCCTCAGAGGAGGTGCTGACCACCATTTATATCAGCTTCTCCTCAGAGGAGGTGCTGACCACCATTTATATCAGCTTCTCCTCAGAGGAGGTGCTGACCACCATTTATATCAGCTTCTCCTCAGAGGAGGTGCTGACCAGCCAAGGTGTATATCAGCTTCTCCTCAGAGGAGGTGCTGACCACCATTTATATCAGCTTCTCCTCAGAGGAGGTGCTGACCACCATTTATATCAGCTTCTCCTCAGAGGAGGTGCTGACCGCCATTTATATCAGCTTCTCCTCAGAGGAGGAGGTGCTGACCGCCATTTATATCAGCTTCTCCTCAGAGGAGGAGGTGCTGACCGCCATTTATATCAGCTTCTCCTCCTCAGAGGAGGAGGTGCAGACCGCCATTTATATCAGCTTCTCCTCAGAGGAGGTGCTGACCACCATTTATATCAGCTTCTCCTCAGAGGAGGTGCTGACCGCCATTTATATCAGCTTCTCCTCCTCAGAGGAGGAGGTGCAGACCGCCATTTATATCAGCTTCTCCTCAGAGGAGGAGGTGCTGACCGCCATTTATATCAGCTTCTCCTCAGAGGAGGAGGTGCTGACCGCCATTTATATCCGCTTCTCCTCCTCAGAGGAGGTGCAGACCGCCATTTATATCAGCTTCTCCTCCTCAGAGGAGGAGGTGCAGACCGCCATTTATATCAGCTTCTCCTCAGAGGAGGTGCTGACCGCCATTTATATCAGCTTCTCCTCAGAGGAGGAGGTGCTGACCGCCATTTATATCAGCTTCTCCTCAGAGGAGGAGGTGCTGACCGCCATTTATATCAGCTTCTCCTCAGAGGAGGAGGTGCTGACCGCCATTTATATCAGCTTCTCCTCCTCAGAGGAGGAGGTGCAGACCGCCATTTATATCAGCTTCTCCTCAGAGGAGGTGCAGACCGCCATTTATATCAGCTTCTCCTCAGAGGAGGAGGTGCTGACCGCCATTTATATCCGCTTCTCCTCCTCAGAGGAGGTGCAGACCGCCATTTATATCAGCTTCTCCTCCTCAGAGGAGGAGGTGCTGACCACCATTTATATCAGCTTCTCCTCAGAGGAGGTGCTGACCACCATTTATATCAGCTTCTCCTCAGAGGAGGTGCCGACCACCATTTATATCAGCTTCTCCTCAGAGGAGGTGCCGACCACCATTTATATCAGCTTCTCCTCAGAGGAGGTGCTGACCACCATTTATATCAGCTTCTCCTCAGAGGAGGTGCTGACCACCATTTATATCAGCTTCTCCTCAGAGGAGGTGCTGACCACCATTTATATCAGCTTCTCCTCAGAGGAGGTGCTGACCACCATTTATATCAGCTTCTCCTCAGAGGAGGTGCTGACCACCATTTATATCAGCTTCTCCTCAGAGGAGGTGCTGACCACCATTTATATCAGCTTCTCCTCAGAGGAGGTGCTGACCGCCATTTATATCAGCTTCTCCTCAGAGGAGGAGGTGCTGACCGCCATTTATATCAGCTTCTCCTCAGAGGAGGAGGTGCTGACCGCCATTTATATCAGCTTCTCCTCAGAGGAGGAGGTGCTGACCGCCATTTATATCAGCTTCTCCTCAGAGGAGGAGGTGCTGACCGCCATTTATATCAGCTTCTCCTCAGAGGAGGAGGTGCTGACCGCCATTTATATCAGCTTCTCCTCCTCAGAGGAGGAGGTGCAGACCGCCATTTATATCAGCTTCTCCTCAGAGGAGGAGGTGCTGACCGCCATTTATATCCGCTTCTCCTCCTCAGAGGAGGAGGTGCAGACGGCCATTTTCTACAGTTCAACCATTTATATCAGCTTCTCCTCAGAGGAGGAGGTGCTGACCGCCATTTATATCCGCTTCTCCTCCTCAGAGGAGGAGGTGCAGACCGCCATTTATATCAGCTTCTCCTCAGAGGAGGTGCAGACCGCCATTTATATCAGCTTCTCCTCAGAGGAGGAGGTGCTGACCGCCATTTATATCCGCTTCTCCTCCTCAGAGGAGGTGCAGACCGCCATTTATATCAGCTTCTCCTCCTCAGAGGAGGAGGTGCAGACGGCCATTTTCTACAGTTCAACCATTTATATCAGCTAATTCGCATATCCAGATCTACATCCGGGTCGTCGTCCATTGCATTTGGTTAAAAACACCTAAATGACGTTTTTCCCTCCCCAAACTAGTAAGCGTACTAAAATATAATGTGTTAAAGGTTAATAATGTATTTCCTGAGAAAATAAAACGTTAAAATCCTGTTTTATTACTCTGTTCCCGATTTGCACCGGAAATGGGACAAAAAGAAAAATGTAAAAGGATCAAAATTGTCACAGTAAATCCTAAACTTTTTTAAAGATGTTATTAGCTTCTTTAGAGAGTTAATGATAGAAATATTTAATTTTAGTAGCAGACCAGACCAGAATGTATATCTGTTGGCGCATGCGCAGCACGGATCGGAAAGTGACAGCTGTCCCAGCATGCACTGCGGCGGCAGCGCTCACAGAGAGCAGAGGATTAAATTAAAAGTTCTCTTTTCTGTTGTTCAATAAAAGTATGTTTTAGGATGAATTAAGGTGAGAACATTATACGTTAAGCTTCACTATACGGCCTCTTTACTGATTTAGTGCGTAATGTAATAAACGTGGCAACCAGTGGAGCTCTGAGGCTGATCAGAGGTCAGGCCACAGCAGGTGTAAACAAACAGGTTCTGCCTTCTAGATCAGCTGAACGTCTCTGAAGCACGACTGTAATTCTGCCTTAACCATTAAACCCATTAACAATCAGTAATAAAACCCAGCTCAGCGCTCGTCATCCCAGAGCTTCTCTCTGATCAGTTGATGAGGATCTTTGATCTGCGCTCGTTTGTTCAGGTCTAATCATGTCCTCTTATGTAACCGTAGAGCAACACGCTGAGGATCATCCTCAAACAGAACCAGCCCCTCTCTGTCTCCTGAGGGGTAATTACTGCTGCTCTGATGGAAAACTACGCCCTGAGCATGGACTGACAGGCAGCTCATCGCTGAAGAATGTGAGCAGGTTTTCTGGCTCACAGAGCAATTTGCAGGCAGCCAATGAGGAGCAGCGTTAGGCCTGCAGCTAAAGCCCTCTCAGAAAAGCTTCATTCCTGATCTCCACACAAACACAAGGACCTCCCAAAGAGGCGGCCGCATTCCCCACGGCTGCAGGGCAGATTGCTGGGAACTGATTTCTACCAGCTGGAACCATCTCTAACCACCATCACAGCAAACTGTTTGACTGCAGGAAGGCTGTACTCTCAGCTGGAATAAAAAACCACACATCTATCAGTCCTGAAACTGGAAATATACCCCCCCCCCCCCCGCCCCAACATTACTGTTTACCAGGGAAAAGGCCATCAACACCAACAGGGCTTAGCAGTAGCACCTCCAGTAGAGGCCAGAACATTTCTCACCTCCATGGTGGGATTTTAAAGGAAAAGGACGATTTTTAGAAGATCTGAATTTGTTTTTAAACCATAGACGGGTTGTGACCGCCGTTCATGATAATAATGGACTCAGAATGACATCATTAAGGTTCCGCCTACTTTCATGCTGCGCTCACTTATCAATGGGAAACTGTAAGGAGGAGATTTTATTCCATTAAATATCATAAATGAAAATTTGAAGAAAAAAAATGCAATTAAGGAAAATAGAAATTTGAAATGTTTTGAGAATAAGTTTTCCATTTTCTTAGATTTTATTTAAATGCATTGTTCATATTTCATTTTTTTCCAAAAATGTTTTACATATTTTAGGTTTTTTTCTAATTTGTTTTTCAGGTTGAATTTTATGAATTGCATTCTTTCCAAATTGCATTTTGCAAGTTGCAAACAGATATATAACGGCGACCTGAAGCCGCTGTAGATCATTTTAACTATATTGTTGTTTATGACATTAATAAAAAAAGTCGTATCCTCGTCAAGAACAATAGACAAAAAAAAAAAAAGAAGGATAGACTGGAATAATAGAAGAAATCTACATTATGGAAAAACTGACACATGGTTTGAGACTTCAGCAAACACACACGGAAGAAACGATGAAATGGAAAACATTCAGAACAACGACACAGACAAAAAATAAAGAACCAGATAAACTAGATGGAACAAAGGTGAAATAGAGGAATATCTACCAAGCAAAAGTTCCATGTTATCTCATGTTGAATGAGAAGTGTACATGTGAAGAAATGTTGAAAATACTAATGAAGAGTTCAATATTTTAAATAAATGTATTCAACCAATAATCAATGCAGCTAATTAGTAGATTTTAAGAATCAGTTCCTCTCAGTTTATTCTGCCCATTTCTCCCTCATTTAGATGATCAAAATGAATCTGGATTTGAACATAAAAAGGCTTTATTAACAAATTAAACAAAAGCATTAACGAGTAAATGGGGGAGATGAATGCATGAGGTCACATGATCTCACGGCGCGGCTGCGAATGGGCCGTTTAATCGTATCCCTGAGCAGCCGACAGATAAACGCCACTGAGCATCAGATATGCACCCTGACGCACGCGCCGATGTTTTCCTCAACGATGACCAAATCACTTCGCTCCTCTTTTCATGACAATAACGAAAACTAAAGAGCTAAATGTAGATCTTTGATGACTAAAACATGACGAGTCGTGGGTTTGAGTTTTTGCAGACTAGACGAGACTAAATGAAAATTAGCGGGTCGTTGGTCAGACGTTTAAAATGCATCATGGTGTAATCAGCTGAGCAGTTTCAGCCGTGCAGCTGTTAGATCCTGCTGCCCACGTGCTACGCAGCGCTTCACCCGCCGCAGGAGCACAGATGGATCATGGCAGCAGCGGCGGCAGAGAAAATGAGCCAGAACGATCCGGTACTGCACGCTGAACTCTGATCTGATCTTCCAGCTGTTCTTGTGCAGAAATGCGTCTCAGAGTCTGCGCTTCACGCTTCACTCTGATGGTTCGCTCTCAGCCGTATGGCTCTTCCATGGCTACCTAATAAACTATGTAGCTGATCATCCTCTGCCAAGCTGAAAAAAATCCCTTTTTCTAACCATCAACATTTTATTTCTTCCAGCTCACAAGAGGTGATACTAAACATTCTTTCATTTCTACCACAGGAATCCAAGACCTGCCGCTACCAGGAACTAAAGGACCAAAACCTGCCGCTACCAGGAACTAAAGGACCAAGACCTACCAGGAACTAAAGGACCAAGACCTACCAGGAACTAAAGGACCAAGACCTACCAGGTACTAAAGGACCAAGACCTGCAGCTACCAGGAACTAAAGGACCAAGACCTGCCGCTACCAGGAACTAAAGGACCAAGACCTACCAGGAACTAAAGGACCAAGACCTACCAGGAACTAAAGGACCAAGACCTACCAGGTACTAAAGGACCAAGACCTGCAGCTACCAGGAACTAAAGGACCAAGACCTGCCGCTACCAGGAACTAAAGGACCAAAACCTGCCGCTACCAGGAACTAAAGGACCAAGACCTACCAGGAACTAAAGGACCAAGACCTACCAGGAACTAAAGGACCAAGACCTACCAGGTACTAAAGGACCAAGACCTGCAGCTACCAGGAACTAAAGGACCAAGACCTGCCGCTACCAGGAACTAAAGGACCAAGACCTGCAGCTACCAGGAACTAAAGGACTAGGACCTGCCGCTACCAGGAACTAAAGGACCAAAACCTGCCGCTACCAGGAACTAAAGGACCAAGACCTACCAGGAACTAAAGGACCAAGACCTACCAGGAACTAAAGGACCAAGACCTACCAGGTACTAAAGGACCAAGACCTGCAGCTACCAGGAACTAAAGGACTAGGACCTGCCGCTACCAGGAACTAAAGGACCAAGACCTGCCGCTACCAGGAACTAAAGGACCAAGACCTGCCGCTACCAGGAACTAAAGGACCAAGACCTGCAGCTACCAGGAACTAAAGGACTAGGACCTGCCGCTACCAGGAACTAAAGGACCAAGACCTGCCGCTACCAGGAACTAAAGGACCAAGACCTGCCGCTACCAGGAACTAAAGGACTAGGACCTGCCGCTACCAGGAACTAAAGGACCAAGACCTGCCGCTACCAGGAACTAAAGGACCAAGACCTGCCAGGAACTAAAGGACCAAGACCTACCAGGAACTAAAGGACCAAGACCTACCAGGTACTAAAGGACCAAGACCTACCAGGTACTAAAGGACCAAGACCTGCAGCTACCAGGAACTAAAGGACCAAAACCTGCCGCTACCAGGAACTAAAGGACCAAGACCTACCAGGAACTAAAGGACCAAGACCTACCAGGAACTAAAGGACCAAGACCTACCAGGTACTAAAGGACCAAGACCTGCAGCTACCAGGAACTAAAGGACCAAGACCTGCCGCTACCAGGAACTAAAGGACCAAGACCTGCAGCTACCAGGAACTAAAGGACTAGGACCTGCCGCTACCAGGAACTAAAGGACCAAAACCTGCCGCTACCAGGAACTAAAGGACCAAGACCTACCAGGAACTAAAGGACCAAGACCTACCAGGAACTAAAGGACCAAGACCTACCAGGTACTAAAGGACCAAGACCTGCAGCTACCAGGAACTAAAGGACTAGGACCTGCCGCTACCAGGAACTAAAGGACCAAGACCTGCCGCTACCAGGAACTAAAGGACCAAGACCTGCCGCTACCAGGAACTAAAGGACCAAGACCTGCAGCTACCAGGAACTAAAGGACTAGGACCTGCCGCTACCAGGAACTAAAGGACCAAGACCTGCCGCTACCAGGAACTAAAGGACCAAGACCTGCCGCTACCAGGAACTAAAGGACCAAAACCTGCCGCTACCAGGAACTAAAGGACCAAGACCTACCAGGAACTAAAGGACCAAGACCTACCAGGAACTAAAGGACCAAGACCTACCAGGTACTAAAGGACCAAGACCTGCAGCTACCAGGAACTAAAGGACCAAGACCTGCCGCTACCAGGAACTAAAGGACCAAGACCTGCAGCTACCAGGAACTAAAGGACTAGGACCTGCCGCTACCAGGAACTAAAGGACCAAAACCTGCCGCTACCAGGAACTAAAGGACCAAGACCTACCAGGAACTAAAGGACCAAGACCTACCAGGTACTAAAGGACCAAGACCTGCAGCTACCAGGAACTAAAGGACTAGGACCTGCCGCTACCAGGAACTAAAGGACCAAGACCTGCCGCTACCAGGAACTAAAGGACCAAGACCTGCCGCTACCAGGAACTAAAGGACCAAGACCTGCAGCTACCAGGAACTAAAGGACTAGGACCTGCCGCTACCAGGAACTAAAGGACCAAGACCTGCCGCTACCAGGAACTAAAGGACCAAGACCTGCCGCTACCAGGAACTAAAGGACTAGGACCTGCCGCTACCAGGAACTAAAGGACCAAGACCTGCCGCTACCAGGAACTAAAGGACCAAGACCTGCCGCTACCAGGAACTAAAGGACCAAGACCTGCCGCTACCAGGAACTAAAGGACCAAGACCTGCCGCTACCAGGAACTAAAGGACCAAGACCTGCCGCTACCAGGAACTAAAGGACTAGGACCTGCCGCTACCAGGAACTAAAGGACCAAAACCTGCTGCTACCAGGAACTAAAGGACCAAAACCTGCCACTACCAGGAACTAAAGGACCAAGACCTGCCGCTACCAGGAACTAAAGGACCAAGACCTGCTGCTACCAGGAACTAAAGGACCAAGACCTGCTGCTACCAGGAACTAAAGGACCAAGACCTGCCGCTACCAGGAACTAAAAGACCAAGACCTGCCGCTACCAGGAACTAAAGGACCAAGACCTGCCGCTACCAGGAACTAAAGGACCAAGACCTGCCGCTACCAGGAACTAAAGGACCAAGACCTGCCGCTACCAGGAACTAAAGGACCAAAACCTGCCGCTACCAGGAACTAAAGGACCAAGACCTGCCGCTACCAGGAACTAAAGGACCAAAACCTGCCGCTACCAGGAACTAAAGGACCAAGACCTGCCGCTACCAGGAACTAAAGGACCAAGACCTGCCGCTACCAGGAACTAAAGGACCAAGACCTACCAGGAACTAAAGGACCAAGACCTACCAGGAACTAAAGGACCAAAACCTGCCGCTACCAGGAACTAAAGGACCAAGACCTGCCGCTACCAGGAACTAAAGGACCAAGACCTACCAGGAACTAAAGGACCAAGACCTACCAGGAACTAAAGGACCAAAACCTGCCGCTACCAGGAACTAAAGGACCAAGACCTACCAGGAACTAAAGGACCAAGACCTACCAGGAACTAAAGGACCAAGACCTACCAGGAACTAAAGGACCAAGACCTGCAGCTACCAGGAACTAAAGGACTAGGACCTGCCGCTACCAGGAACTAAAGGACCAAGACCTGCCGCTACCAGGAACTAAAGGACCAAGACCTGCCGCTACCAGGAACTAAAGGACCAAGACCTGCCGCTACCAGGAACTAAAGGACCAAGACCTGCCGCTACCAGGAACTAAAGGACCAAGACCTGCCGCTACCAGGAACTAAAGGACTAGGACCTGCCGCTACCAGGAACTAAAGGACCAAAACCTGCTGCTACCAGGAACTAAAGGACCAAGACCTGCTGCTACCAGGAACTAAAGGACCAAGACCTGCTGCTACCAGGAACTAAAGGACCAAGACCTACCAAGACCTGCCACTACCAGGAACTAAAGGACCAAGACCTGCCGCTACCAGGAACTAAAGGACCAAGACCTGCCGCTACCAGGAACTAAAGGACCAAGACCTGCCGCTACCAGGAACTAAAGGACCAAGACCTGCCGCTACCAGGAACTAAAGGACCAAGACCTTTCTGCTACCAGGAACTAAAGGACCAAGACCTACCAGGAACTAAAGGACCAAGACCTGCCGCTACCAGGAACTAAAGGACCTAAGTTCCTCATCAGTCGTGGCGTCTAGCTTATCCTAAACCTCTGAGTAACCTGTGCATAACTTCTTCGTAACTAAAGCCGAACGTACACTGTGCGATTTTTTTCAATCGTTGCACGCAGCTGCTGCTCACACTGTATGACTAACCGCAGAGTTTAGTCGTAAAGTGTGAGCTCACAGCTCACGATTTATTTTCGGCCCGACGCTCTGATGCGATCTACCTGCTCACGTCTATAAACCAGGTGGGACTCAGCTCCGCAGTGAGATGGCGCTACTCTGACTCGTCTATCTGGAAGCCAAACCAGTAGCAAAGGAACATGAAGCTCACTAGAGTGAAACGCGCTGCCTTGGATATTTTGGCAATTTAGTGCTGAAAGCCCTAAAAAGAAAAGGAGACGACGTATTTGGAAAAAGACATGGCTGAGCTAACGTGGCTACTACGGTCTGACAGTTTGACAGAAAGAACTCCATTTCACTCATTGCCCCCCCGCCATGATGCTGGGTTTACAGAGGAATCCTTGTTTGCGTTCTGACCGATTTGCCCACGACAGTCAAACACGTTTGATTTTCTCCCGATTCCTGATGGGGAGGTGGTCGTGAGAGGCTGATCGCCCATCGTAACCCCCTGGACACTACACCACGCACAATCGGGCTGAAAATCACACAGCGTACGCCCGGCTTTATCCAGAACTTCTCTCCAACATATCAGCGTATCTGACGTGTTCCAGACGAGCGCTGAACGTGTTTCTAACTTCCAGCTACTGTATAATGGCGTATTGGCAGCGTTTTGGTATAAAGGGGTTCACAGGAGGAAACCGTCAGTTCTCCTCCAGACTTCATCCCCATCATAGGGGGAGCCAGAAGGTGAGTGATGGATCCTCCCTGCGTTCACGCCCACCACCAACACACTTCCTAGCAGACATGACGCTCAATCTGCTGCTGCCAGAAACCTGCTTTCTTTATTTCTTCTTTTTTTGGGGGGGTGCGGCCGGTAAACAGTAGCTCAGCTGTGTGGAAACGATGATGAAGCTGATGCTTCAGAGACAGATGAAGCATGGAGAAAGCCTGCCTGGAGACCACTGGGGGAGCAGGAGCGGCCTGACGGAGGGCCGGGGAGTGATTCACAGGCTCAGCTCTGAGCTGTACCAGCAGCTGAGGGGGCTGCAGCCGCCTCTGATCTGACAGCAGTTGTTCTATAACAGATGTGTCCCGTCCCCGTCTGAAGGACAGGTGGAGTCAGCTTCCTCCACCGCAGAGCAGGATATGTTCAGCCCCGCTTCCCACAAATGTTGTTAACTGAAGCCTTAGGACCCAATATTAAAGGTACAGCGGAGGATTTTCCTGAATTCTGGAAAGATCCACCTCTCTACTTTAAAAAAATGCACATGCACAGTTTATTTTATATTTATTAAAAGTTGGTTTGCATCGCTCATACAAGCTTACTTTCTAAAAGAAGATTTGACATTTTTCCACCATGTCTGACTCACAGAATGATTGACAATTAGCTGCCAAGCTGCTGAGCAAAGATGCATCATAGCAACAAGCACTCACTCACTGAAACATCAGATTGGTGATATGGTAGGGGGACCAGACGTCCTCTTTTTCCCGGACATGTCCTACTTTTCAGGCCTAAAAAAATCCGGATTTCAAAATCGTCCGGGATTTTGGTCGCCTACAGTGCAGCAGAACCGAGCCGTCGGCTCCGGGGCCGGTCCGGGAATCCTGGCGGACGGGTGGCAGACCCGGATCAGCCCTCAAGCTGATGGCTTGATTAAAATGCCCAGCTGTGCCCCCCGCCCCCACAAAAAGCGTCTTCCTTTCAGAAACCCAAATCTGGTGACCGTAGATTTGCTAGCATTTCTATCAGCAGCTTAGCAACAGAATCATCCTTCCAGCCTCACGGTGGGAACAGCCCCTCGTTTCAGTTAAAGAAGTTTAGCAGATCCTGCTGAACTGTTCCAGATTTTAAACGCTGTCTTCGGTAAAAAGCTTCGATCAAATGAGCAGCTGAGCATCAAACTCTGCAGGGATCTTCTGATAGACCGAAATAATCCGTGCCTGTCGGATCCTCGGATCTGTGAAAATGTTCCCCTTCCCCCATGCAGCCTGGAACGCTACATTTACAGTATGTCACTTTCAGAGCGTGATAAAAGTCCAGGCCAGAACCAAAGAAGGCAACATCCTCGAGTTTATATAAACTCAATGCTTTGTTTAAATTCAGCCATTTTATGGTGGAAGTTTAGAATTTTGAGATTTGCAGAGAAAGGAGCTGTTGATGGGGTTTGAACTTCTCTGTTCGTCCATTTCACCCCCTGAACTATCGTTATTCATCGATGACAATGGAAACTCTGCATTCTATGAACATTTAAAGGAAAAGTCGCTCATATTCAGAATTCAAACTTCTGAAAGTTCTTTAAATGTGAAATGATTCCATCCTGTTCAATAAACGATCAGAGTTTTTAATTCAGAGTAATTTTCATGTGAATGTGCTTTACTGGAGGCATCCATGTTTGTCAAAGAACACTACTGCCACCTACTGGTTAGTGACGTCACGGTGCGGTATCGGCTGTTGATCAAGTCCCAGTGCTGTATCTGGTGTTTGTCACAACGCGCTATTATCCAAGTCATCTTGAAAACATTCTTCTTCCAAATGTTGGCTACATATTACGGGTTTTTTCTCTGGCCAGGAGTTCGATGGCAAATTCTCCCTCTTCAAGTTGGCGATCCAACGACCAACCCGTCCGTGGAGGCTCAGGAATCAGAAAGGTGGAATAACTCTTTTTTTTCACTTTTACCCGATGTATTCCAGCATCCAGCTGCCATGCACGTGGGCATTGTCAGTTTCACTATAGCTCTGGTGAATTTCAATGGTGAAGTCCTCTGGAAATCTTCAATAATTGTTGTTGATTGCAGATGTGTCTAGTAGTTCCCATTGATTTAGCTTGGAAAGCGGGGAGAATGGCGCTAGGCTTACCGCACCGTGACGTCACTGCTGGAAGATGGCAGGAGGGAGGGACTACTAGCCTGATAATCCAGACTAAATGTGAGATTAAATGTCTAATCTAGTCTGGCCCCGATGAATGAGACATCGGAAGATTGTTGATGAGAACAACCCGTTGTTTTTCAAACCATGTCTGTGCCTATTGGCCAACGCTCTGACCAATAAGGAGCTGACTGCGATGTAGGAAGCGCCACAGGAAGCTGGTGGGGGAGTGGAAACAAACAGCCTGTTGGTAAAACGGTGAATCCGTCCTTCTATAAAATGAACGTAGATCCTCTTCCTGCTCACGTTTCAACGGAAACCCAAAGTCTGATCCTTCCAGAACTGATTCCAAAGCTGCGTCAAACCAGAACTGGTCAATAGTTGCTGCCATCTTCCTTGCTGTGTTTTCTCCAGCATTGTGAAGCTTTGTCGTCACGCCCTCAAAACCCCGCCCACTTTTCATCCAAAAATTCCAAACACATCTCTGCGTTGTGATTGGCCCGCCAGTTCTAGGGCCTGGGGCATTGATTGAGGCTAGACCACTGCTGGTGGGTGGGGCTAGTTTACTAGGCTATGGTGTTACTATATTTGGTCAAAAATGGCCGCTCCCAGACTCAGTGATCTCAGTGATTAATGCTGAATTCATGAAATCACTGCAAACGAATTCATTTTAGGCATAGATAATGACCCATTGATTCTTCCTTGCTGACTGGACTTTAAACCAGCCAGGCTGGTACAGTCTGTAAGTGGAGTAACTGGGAAGGTCAAACATTGAAACAGAGCTGTCCTTCTGGTCATTGAATGGATCTAAACTAAAACTACCATCTTTTCAGTTCATGAAAGCATCATGTAATAGAAGCATTTTCAATGCACTGATTGGTTCAAGTTTAACCATAAATCTGATCAACACTGGAGCATAAACAGAGTCAATCCTCTGATTTCTCATCAATGCAACAAAAATCTGAGTCAATCAGCTTGTTTGGTGAATCTACCCTAAAGATGATCAGGAAAAGTCTGAGGTTTATCTGGAAACCATCGTCCCAGCCCCCAGCATGCAGGCTATAGAGAGCCAGATGCTGCCCCCTGCTGGATCATGGTGCTACACACCAGAGCAGACTGGTACACAGACTGACCCTGAAGCTATGGAGAACCAACAGACCTTAGTACCAGCTAGAGAAACGCTTCACTTGTCTGGGCTTCAGGGAGAAACACCAACAGGCCCCCCCCCCCCCTCATCTCCAGTGTGTTACAGCAGGCATGGAGCTGCAGGGCTGCCAGCCAGCTGAATCAGACAGCTTCAGTGCTCCAGGATATCATTACTCTCAGTGAGTGTGGGAGGAACCTTCAGCAGACTGAAAGTCCTGAAGGGAAACTGACTCACTGCATCATCTTTAATTCTCTCTACAGAGGCGTCTGATAGCAAACCAACAAAAGACCTCAGAGTTAATCCTCATCATTAGAAAAACTAAACCTCCCACCTGGTGACAAGATAACAACCTGTAACAATCAAAGCACTGAGCTTTCTCTGCCTGCAGCTAATCAGGCCCTGACATGTACAGGTCCTATGTACGGGTCCTATGTACGGGTCCTATCTATAGGTCCTATGTACGGGTCCTATCTATAGGTCCTATGTACGGGTCCTATCTGCTATCAGGCCCTGACATGTACGGGTCCTATGTACGGGTCCTATGTACGGGTCCTATCTATAGGTCCTATGTACGGGTCCTATCTATAGGTCCTATGTACGGGTCCTATCTGCTATCAGGCCCTGACATGTACGGGTCCTATGTACGGGTCCTAGTACGGGTCCTATGTACGGGTCCTATCTGCTATCAGGCCCTGACATGTACGGGTCCTATGTACGGGTCCTATATACGGGTCCTATGTACGGTTCTATGTACAGGTCCTATGTACAGGTCCTATGTACAGGTCCTATCTATAGGTCCTTTGTACGGGTCCTATGTACGGGTCCTAGTACGGGTCCTATGTACGGGTCCTTTGTACGGGTCCTATGTACGGGTCCTATGTACGGGTCCTTTGTACGGGTCCTATGTACGGGTCCTATGTACGGGTCCTTTGTACGGGTCCTATGTACGGGTCCTATGTACGGGTCCTTTGTACGGGTCCTATGTACGGGTCCTAGTACGGGTCCTATGTACGGGTCCTATGTACGGGTCCTATGTACGGGTCCTATGTACGGGTCCTTTGTACGGGTCCTATGTACGGGTCCTTTGTACGGGTCCTATGTACGGGTCCTTTGTACGGGTCCTATGTACGGGTCCTATGTACGGGTCCTTTGTACGGGTCCTATGTACGGGTCCTATGTACGGGTCCTATGTACGGGTCCTATGTACGGGTCCTTTGTACGGGTCCTATGTACGGGTCCTATGTACGGGTCCTATGTACGGGTCCTTTGTACGGGTCCTATGTACGGGTCCTATGTACGGGTCCTTTGTACGGGTCCTATGTACGGGTCCTATGTACGGGTCCTTTGTACGGGTCCTATGTACGGGTCCTTTGTACGGGTCCTATGTACGGGTCCTATGTACGGGTCCTATGTACGGGTCCTATGTACGGGTCCTATGTACGGGTCCTTTGTACGGGTCCTATGTACGGGTCCTATGTACGGGTCCTTTGTACGGGTCCTTTGTACGGGTCCTATGTACGGGTCCTATGTACGGGTCCTAGAACGGGTCCTATGTACGGGTCCTTTGTACGGGTCCTATGTATGGGTCCTATGTACGGGTCCTTTGTACGGGTCCTATGTACGGGTCCTATGTACGGGTCCTAGAACGGGTCCTATGTACGGGTCCTTTGTACGGGTCCTATGTACGGGTCCTTTGTACGGGTCCTATGTACGGGTCCTATGTACGGGTCCTATGTACGGGTCCTTTGTACGGGTCCTTTGTACGGGTCCTATGTACGGGTCCTTTGTACGGGTCCTATGTACGGGTCCTTTGTACGGGTCCTATGTACGGGTCCTATGTACGGGTCCTAGAACGGGTCCTATGTACGGGTCCTTTGTACGGGTCCTATGTACGGGTCCTAGAACGGGTCCTATGTACGGGTCCTTTGTACGGGTCCTATGTACGGGTCCTATGTACGGGTCCTTTGTACGGGTCCTTTGTACGGGTCCTATGTACGGGTCCTATGTACGGGTCCTAGAACGGGTCCTATGTACGGGTCCTTTGTACGGGTCCTAGAACGGGTCCTATGTACGGGTCCTTTGTACGGGTCCTATGTACGGGTCCTTTGTACGGGTCCTATGTACGGGTCCTATGTACGGGTCCTATGTACGGTTCCTAGAACGGGTCCTATGTACGGGTCCTATGTACGGGTCCTATGTACGGGTCCTATGTACGGGTCCTTTGTACGGGTCCTACGTACGGGTCCTACGTACGGGTCCAACGTACGGGTCCTACGTACGGGTCCTATGTACGGGTCCTATGTACGGGTCCTATGTACGGGTCCTATGTACGGGTCCTTTGTACGGGTCCTATCTGCTATCAGGACCTGAGACGCTGTCTCTGCTTTCATTCTACCAGCCGTCCCTCAGATAGCAGCTTCAGCCTGCTGCTAACATTCAGCCTGCTGCTAACATTCAGCCTGCTGCTAACATTCAGCCTGCTGCTAACATTCAGCCTCCACTGATGGCTCAAATACACTATATGTTCACAAGGAGTGCACAACTTTCACCCTTTCACTTCCTTTTTATATGATTAGGATTAATAAAAGATAAAACATTTCTAATATTAAACTAAAAGATCTGTGAGACAGATGGACTCCCTTCATACGTCAGACTGTTAACCAGCAAATTTCTTTGGTCTAAAGTTTGGTCTGAAGATTATATTTAGAAATACCAGCCTATACCACTACCTCGCCTCCTTATTGATGTCACAGCGGAGAAATTCATCCTTCCATCAAATATTCAAAGAAGAAGAAGGAGCCAAAGGAAGAAAAAGGTGAATGGGATATATACAGAATTTATTTCAGGGTTATAGTATTACCGCCGACGAAGCACCAGTAAGACCAAGGAGATGGTGGTCGACGCCAGAACCCCCCCCATTAATTAAGGACAGAGAAACTGTGGAGAGTTTCTGATCCCTGGGTGTTCATGTTAATAATAAACTGGACTAGAATCATAAGATTGACGCCCAGTAGGAGCAGGGCGGGGGCCGCCTCCCTCCTCCAGAGCGGGACAGAAAGAGGCTGAACTAACTGGCCGTTTCTGTCCTAGGCTGGACTCAGTGGCTTCCATCCATCATGGACACTAGTGCCGATTTTAATAAACCTAAAACTTTTACCTACAACAATGAGGAAAAATGAGTTAGCTCTGCACCGCCAGTCTGACAGATAGCGCTGTGCGGCGCAGCGCCACATCAGCAGTTGAGGCGGTCACATTAGAAGACGTGGGGTGCGTTTGATTTCAGAGGCGGCATCGTACAAGAAGCCGGTCTAGCTGAACTGAGTCCTTGGAAAATAAGAGGCCAGAAGAGTTTTGACTGTGGATTCAAACGGTTCCAGCCTTCCTCTGTTTGCTGCCTGTACGCTCGTTTGCAACTGTGACCTCTAATACACAAAGCAGGTGAAGAATGGACATCGAACTTAGCACTACTGTTCTGGGTGCTAATAACATTTTCAGGGAGCCTCATCGTAAATATCCGATTTATCGTCCTCACACTGCAGATCAATTAGAATCTAAGCTTAAACGTCAGCCAAACCCATTTACACAGGAACAAATAAAAACTATTTAATAAACCAACATTACCCGCCACATATCTGTATCAATCACTTCCAAAAAAAGAAAAGAAAATTAAAATCAATCCTCTGGACGTTGTTTCCAAGTTTGAAGACGTTTCTCTTCCATCCAGGAAGATTTTTCAATTCAAGATGTCAGAAATAGCGTTTAGTTCCAGGTTTTATCCAGAAGCCCAACAAAGCCTGGTTTTAGTTTAGAAAACATGCAAATAGAAACGGATGAACGGGTCCCCCCCTTTGGAATGGGGGTCGTTTGGCTTCTTTGTTAGCCTGCAATGCCCCATACCTGTCTATGTCTCTGAAAGGGGGGTCGTTAGAGGGAATAGTTGTCCATCAGGTGTAGATGTAAAGCAGAGTCTTTTCCAGAGGAGGGCGCTCTTCTGTATTGGGCTGTGCGTCTGTGGAGAGGTTGTTTGTTTCTCTGATATAAAGATCAGAGCGTTCCTCGCTGCATTGACCTGCAGACGCCACTCTGCTCAGATTAGGTCTGCAGGATCATTTAAACCTATTTACCATTTAAAACAACTATTTTCATTAAATTCAGACAGAAATATTCACATACTTGCATTATATTTAGCTGCAATTATAATATCCAAAACTTTTCTGCAATAAGTACCCATTTCCTCTGATCACGGAGCAGCCGGCTAGCTTGGACTCGCAATGAATCCTGGGAGATCCAAGGACAGCGAGGATACGGCAAACCCGTCCTCCAGAACGCGCAAAAAGAAAGATGCATTTCTCTGCCACATACAGAGACCTCGGCGCTGCGCTATGACGTAATCAGCTATGACGTAATCAGCTATGACGTAATCAGCTGTGACGCAATCAGCTATGACGTAATCAGCTATGACGTAATCAGCTATGACGTGATCAGCTGACGGATCCGGCCTTCAGAAGGACGAAGCCGCTGAATTCAAACTCAGCAGTGGACTGACAGCAACATGGACGCCAAAATACGGAACCATCTGATCAACATAAGCAGCACTTTTCTGTTTTATCTCTATGTTTAATTTGATCACTGGGAGAAATATGGCAGCATATAGTGATATTACAATATCCTGACAATATCGTATCGCAACACCCAGGCCAATATTCAGCTGATTGGATGACCTAAAATATTAAGTTCTTTCATTCTTAGGATTATTTATTAGATAATTTTCCAACTTAACTGATCAGCAGTTTGTGAATTTGGGGAAAATGAAAAAAAAAAGAGAAAAATCTCCAAATTCTTCCAGAGCAATCAGGCAACAAATGTTTTAATCTTTAGTGTAAAAGATGAACAACATTGAATTAGGAATCACTGGTTTCACCTACTGTGTGAATCACTGGTTTCACTGGAATTACTGGGAATCTCCAGCAGTCTGAATTTAAAGTAAGGTATTAATTTCGATTAATTATTGATCTTTCATTGTGTCCTAGATGAGGGTTCTGGTCTATAGGTGTTCCCTGGTTTCCCTTCAGAATGGCGGCAGCTAAGCTAAGCTAATAAACTAATAAATCCTTCTACATTCATTAATAACTGCTGGATTAAAAGCCTAACCTGGAGAAGCTTCTGGAAGGGCTTAGAATGCCGCCGCCAACTAGCAATGACCAAGCTAAGATGCTAACTAGCCGCAGGCGGCGGTAAACCTGCTAACTAAGCCGTTCATTTGTTCTTTGGGAACCTGAACATAAACTCACCGACAGGTAAAGGTGTTCCGGGTGAAATTCCAGCTGTGAGCTCCAGATGTCGCCTGTTTTCTCAGGGATTGATGCCAACAGCTGCTGCGGCTTCGCTGCTGTTCTTCATCTAACGGCCGCGCGCGGCGCGCTGCAGCTTCCTCTGTCAGACCACAGCGCCCCCCGGTGGTTGCTGGGAGCCGCTACACCTGTCCCCACATTATTTTATCCTCCAGTTTAAACACATTTACCTGAAGTTTTAGGTAATAGTATATCTTGGATATATTTTGATATATATCTTATCCTAATTTAATGTATTTTATCTTGTTAAAAAATGAAGTAATTTTCCGTATTCATGTGCCTCTGATCAGGTTATTAATGATGAGTTTTCTCCATAGTTACCTGGTATGGATGGATTTGAATGGCCGTCCATCTTTTCCACTACATTGTTAATGCAGAGACGGTTGTTTGGTTTTTCCCATCGCTGGCATCACCAAGACACAGAGCAGGAACAGCTTGGCACTGGATGCCATCCTATCATTCAGAATGACTGTCAAAATGAATTCACTTTTAAATGTTGGTGGTGAAGGGGTTTAGTGTGCCCATATGTAGGCGTGGCTCACAGGTTCGAGTCCTGGCCTGTTGATCTTCACAGCATGTATTCGCTCTCTCTCTTTTATTAAATTTCCTGTCTGCCTAATTGCAAAAATAAATGAAATAAATAGAGACTACCAGAGCCTAAAAATAATCCCTAAATAGGAGTCCCATTCATCTGCAAATAATTAAGCAAAATCTGCTGCAAAGAGATACAACACCAATCATAAACATGCATAAAAGTTACACACAAAAACAACCTAACTTTAGTTATTCAAGTGTATAATTTGAAGGACAGTATGTGTTTTATGAAATAGTAAAAAAGTACATTTATCACACTAAAACCTAAATTTAGACAATTCCCCTTTCCATCTGGATGAATGGTTTGGTTTGCATAAGCTGATCCAGCAACCAGAAAGCAGAACAGAGTTAGAAGAGGCGGGAGCAAGTGTGCCACTTCCTGTCCAAAAGGAATTATAATTGTAGCTCTCACCTTTAAATCCGATGGTCTGTGTTCTGGATTTGTTACCGTCTACATGGGGATTCCACATGGTTCACTTCTTGGTTCCCTCTTAATGATCTCAATAAATGATCCGGGTCTAAACGGGTCAGATGCCAATGTGCATTTTTATGTTGATGACTCAGCTATTTACGGTACGGCATAATGCAGGAAACCGTTATAGGGATCCAGAACTCACTATGAACTCACCATGAACTCACTATGAACTCACCATGAACTCACTATGCAGATGCAGTTTTAACATCAAGAGAGAAATTACAGACAATGGCTAAATAACAAATCTATAGAAAAATAAAGTTGAAGTGGTTGACAATTAGAAAAACTTTGGAATTCCTTGATTGATTACTCAGTTTTAACTCACCTTTGGAGAAACGTTAGAAAGACATGAAGTTAAAATTGGACTTTTATTCACGCTTTTATTCCTTATTTTTAAAAAGCAGCTTCTACATTTAACCGTATTGGATTATGGAGATCTTCTCTCTATGAATTCTCCTCCTCGCCGTCTTCATAATACTTTTCTCCTGTTCACTGACTTTAAAGCACAGCTTTGCTTGATTTTGTTATTAAATTGCAGTGAAAAAGTATAATTCTTTACTCTCTCTGTTAAAAAAAAAAACAGGCTTTATATAATTTTTTTATTTTTCAAATAAATTCTAGAGAGGTGTGAAAGTGTTTTTTTTATTTTTACACTGTTTGTTACTCTTGTCTTTGAATGTATTTTATATTCCTATATGATGCTTATCATCGTTGGGAGTCTTTATATAACATGATTTTACTACTGCGTGCTATCTTGGGTTGCCAGGAAAGTTTGTACGACTCCTGGCAGAAATGATGGATGTTCCTGCAGATGTTTAATTTTTTACAAAAAAAGCAGGTCACAGACATGACGCAAAACTAAAGTCGTTTCAAATGGAAACTGTCTAGTTTTAAGAAACACTAAAATAAATTCAGAGAAAATTGTGATAATCAGTAATGGTTAATTTTATTTTTTTAATGATGGAATCGCTGAATTCTGAGCAATAAATCATAGAATCACCCTGTAAATTTCCATCCCCAAAACTAATGGGCTTTATGCACGGCTCCACTACTTCCTGAATTTAAGGTAGCTCCTTTGTTTCCTGTCTTTCATTACTGGACGAACTGATTAATCCAGGTGTGTCTGGCCAGTTACTTAGGTCATACACACTTGGAATAATCAGTGCATCCAATCATGAAAGACAGGAAACAAAGGAGCCTCCTGAAGTTCAGGAAATGGTGGAGTTGTGCATAGAGCCTATTAAATTGGACCTGCTCGTTAGTCTGCATCTAAAAAAGAGCGATCTCACCTTGGAGAGCTGCTGCACCAAGTGGACGGACATGATTCTGCCACAGCTTCTTCCCCACCGCCATCAGACCGATGAAGCGGTGAAGAAAATCTCTTAATCACAGACTCTGCATCACACTGGTAACACCAAACCAAAATACTGCATATTTGCGCCATAAATATATGAATATTTGTCTTGAAATGCTCTGAACTTCCACATCAATGTGTTTTTGCACCATGTTTTTTTCTCCCACACTGTTTGCTGCACTTTAAGAAATAGAAATGTTCATTTCACTGCCGAGCTGCTCATTCACTGTCTGAACGAAATATCGTTCACTCTGTGTTTACAAAATGACAATAAAGTTTGTCTAAGTCTAAGAATCACGGCTCCAGGATGACAGATGTCATTTGAAACAAAGGAGAGGATTATCAAACTCTTCAAAGAGGATAAATAAGGAAGAGGATTATGGCCACTGAAAAAAAAATGTTAATGGATATTTAAATATTATTTCAGTTTAATATGGGAAAAAGGTCAGAATTCTGACTTTAATCTCAGAATTGTGGATCTTAATGTAGATGGTCTCCATGGAGGCAGAGATGAGGAGAACTCAGTTCAGCTGTTTGGGAGGAACAGGAACACATTGGTGGAAAATGATGGAATTAGGCGACTTTTCCGTCCCTGCTGATGATATTTGATTAATGGAAGAACAGAAGGTGATTAAAACAAGAGAGCTGGTCTCTAAAACAGACATGGCTACGGCTGGATGCTAACATGTTGGTTAGCTGTCAGAATTCTGAACTTTTTTCTTATATTAAACTGAAATAAAATAAAAAAATCAGTAACATTTTTTTTCCCAGTGGCCTAATCCTCTTCCTTAGGTAAATCATCACGCAGTGTTGCAAAAGATGTTGTTTTTTCGCAGTCAGACGGTTGACATTTTGAATCCTGTCTGATCTGCTTATTTTCTACAAAATTAAACAACTGAATGAACATCTGCTGAGGAAGGTGATTCCATCGTTTTTGCCAGGAGTTGAAGATAAACACACTCAAGTGTTCTGGTTTCAAGGCAATGTAGGGTTGTTCAACAGCGCCCCCTGTTGGTGAAATCCCTGCAGCACACAGGAGGTGTGAGGAAAGACGATGGGTTCTTCAGGTCCTGAGGAAAGAAAGCAAGAAGAGACAAACTATATTGTGTTCAGTGACTGATGTTGTTTGTTGTTCTTTATATTTTAAAGTCTCCCTAGACTCTATTTAACTTTAGAGGTTAGACTGATGCAAGGATTGTGTTGGGCAGAAGGATGATGGAAAGGAGCAGCTGGTGACTAGTCACGCCCTTACGCATAAATAGTGGTGAACTTTAGACCAGAAGCTGTGAGCAATGGTCTGACATGTAGTAGATGTAGATTCAGGAAACTCACCAATTCATTCACCGATGATGGTGAGCTACATTGTAGCCACAGCTGCCCTGGGGCTCACTGACAGAAGAGGGGCGCCACCCTCTGACCACCATCAGTAGACAATGCAGGTGAAGTGTCTTGCCCAAGGACACAACGACAATGAAAGTCAGAGCCGGGGCTTGAACCGTCAACCCTCCGATTTCAGGGCAAACTCCAACCTCCAACGCAACCGTCGCCCCACGCAAAGGGAATTGTTGTCCTGGCTGAATAGGTGGGGTCTCCTGTTCCCCTGTATGGGGGTGGGGGCTGCAATGATAGCAGGAAGGAATCAACTATCGCTGCATTGGAGGTTTTTCAAAGCTGAAATCTGAGTCCCCCCCCCCCCCCTGTTTAAGGTTGGTTTTTCTTTCTTAACATAGATGGTAAGATGGTAAGGATTCACCTGCACAGAAAATACACAGGTTATAAAACACAGTCTGGGTTTGAAATGAAGGCCTTTTGAAGCTGGGCAGTGTGAGGTGAGGTTTCACATTTGGGTGGAGAACCAGAAAATATGTTTAAAAAAATCAGGTCTAGCTTCTAGATGGCTGTTAGCAGGCCGACAGAGGACCTGGCAGACCTGATGAGGGCGGGACGACTGACATGATGACTGTAGGTAAACAGACACAGAGTTGATCTTCTCATTGAGTTAGACTTTGACATTTTATATTTTCATTCTGGAAAGAATCAAAATCTAGATAAGTCATTTTTTTTCTTAAAGTAAGTACATTTGTTCTTGGATTGAGGAGATAAAAGAGACATTTTGCTAATGGAAAAATTGTTTAGAGAATTTAGATTTAAAATAAGAAAACACAATTGAACTGTCTTTATTTTACCTACTTAAATTAAGGATAAATACACTAAATTTAAGAAATGTTTAACTTATTTCTAGATTGTTTTTCCAGTAAAACTTGTTTGATCTAAAGTAATTTTTCTGGCAGAGTTGTAACCCACCGCTCTGCCATAGGTGCAGAGATTTAACCGCTGAGTCATTTACCTTCCTACCCGGAGCAACCAAGGCTGAGAGGAGGCTGTGTAAACAGTAACCACATGAAAAGGTCAAAGACCTCACTGAACTTTGCTTTACAGGCTGTATAACGGCACCTTTGTTAGGTTGAGTTTATATTTAATATCAGGTGTGGATATTCAGGACATGACGAGCAGAACGGAATGAGTAAAGCAAACCTGCTTCCAGCTGATCACACAAAAACATCACATTTCAGACAGTTTTTCTTCATGGTCGATCAGAGCGACTGCATCCAGCCTCCATGTTTATGAGTCTGTATTCATTCCCTGCTCAGAAAGAAGGAGCAGAGCTTAAACTCCTCCCTGTGAACTTTGGAAGGTTTTCTAGTTTTTCATTCTGCTTCATCAGACGTTCCCTCCTCTTCCTCAGCTCAGAGACGCAGCAGCAGTGAAGGCACAGTGAGTACAACAGATAGACCGTTCAGCACAGCTGAGATGGAACAATATGCTATTAGACTATTTTTAGTGTGTGAATGGAAGTTTTTGTTCATCTGAGTTGATTCACAAAGAGCCTTAATCCAGATTTAGTTTCTGAAACTGCAGCTTGATTACCTTTAATCTGAATCCTAAGTTTAAATGTTTGACAGCAATGGCTCTGCTTTTCATTACATGATGGAAATCAGTCTGTTGGGACTGAGGGTGAGGCTGCCATCAGGTGCAGGAGTTTGCCCTGCAATCGGTCGGTTGTAGGTTCGAGCTCCGGCTGTCAGTGTCGTGTCCTTGGGCAAGATTCCCGCTGGTCCGTGGCGCCAGCGTACGGCGGCCTCGCTTCTGTCGATGAGCCCCAGGGCAGCTGTGGCTACGATGTAGCTCACCACCATCAGTGACCTGAAAAAGCACTATATAAGCTCAGGCCTTTTTTTTAACCGTTAATCTTAAGCAGCCACAATAGAATAAGCTTTATTGTACATTTAATTTTTTTCTTTTGTTGAAGCTTTATTGTGTGAGTCTCAGAGATCAGGGGACTTTAGAAACTTTCCTCAGAAATCTTCCAAACTTGCAGCCCTATCAAAGCTGCTGGTGATATTTCATCGCTGTTGTAGAGTTTTTGGTTTTTCTATTGATGGTGGATCTTCATAACCTGACAACAGCCAGATGCATGTCTCACTCCGCCTAGCTCGAGTGGAGCTAGGCGGAGCGAGACATGCATCTGGCTGTTGTCAGGTTAGGATCTTCATGGTTTACCTGAATGGCAGCAAGCAGGTTAAATCAGGGCAGAGCAGAGAGGCCAGAAGCTTCTGTTCCTCCACTCTGACCATTTCATCCACTAAAACAGTCAAATATTTATCATTACTTCTGACAATATATTGTTTGGACATGAAGATTTTCTAACAGTAGGATTTGATACAGATTTTCATAGCAAAGGTGAATAATTCTGATCACTGAGCTGCAGTTAATTCAGCTCACACTGCTGGCGTTTATTTTAGAAGAGAGAACTTTACATTATTTTTATTCTTGCAATATTAAATGTATCGTCAAGTATAAATTTTTTTCTCTGAAAGGCTCAAATTCACCTAAAACAGTAAAACCTTCCCTGTTCCGCTGTTTCCAACTTCCTGCATGTTAAAACACTTTAAAAGCAGTTTTACAGAAATGTGAGTTTTATTGTAAAGATTGGTTTAAAACATATAAACTGTATGAATTCAGTTTGTTTGTTTGTTTCCATTATTTGAAACAGTTGATGTTTTAAATAGTGCTGTCAAAATTATCGCGTTATTAACGCGTTAACGCGAGGCCATTTTAACGGCGATAATTTTTTTAACGTGAGATTAACGCTATGTGGTTTTATGGTACAATTTTCCAAGTACATCCCGCTGCAGCCTGCGGGGAGGCGGGGCTATTTTCCCCCAGTCTATGCATTTCTCATAGGCTTCGAGAGCGGAGCTCCTCAAGGGAAAAAGACGCTCATACACTGGGTGGCGCTAGTGCCTTTTCTTTAAGCCCCACCACCAACAAACAAGTTGAGTGTCTGGTAACTAGTAGCAACCTGAAATACGCTGAGAAAACAGATTACTGAGGTGAAATGGAATCTGCTACGGCACTATTGCTGTCTGTGTACGCCACAGCTCGGTATCGCGTGTGTGTGTGTGGGTGGGTGTGTCTGTGTGTGTTCTCATTTTTGTTAAGAGGCTGAAAAGTAACTTTCTAGAGCATAGAACGTCCATCTAGTGATGTCGGTCTATTGATTTTGATGTATTGATTGAAAATTGTTCATTATTATCTTGGTTAATTAACATCTAATGTTAACTCTACTAAATTTTATAGCAGTAGGGTAAAATGCTTGTCTTTGTTCAAAAGACTGTCTTTTACATCAGCCTGTTTTCAGGGCCTTTTTTTTGGCTACATATTTGTTATTTTTTGCTACATGCCTCCCCATCTTCTTGCCATATGTTTCTATGGCATAAATCAGTATCTGTGACCTGTTTTCATTTAAAAAAAGAACATTGGCACAAACCTAGCCTGTATGTATTTTTTTGTATGTCATCGAGAGTATTTAAATTATTTTCAATCAGGAAAAAAATGTGCGATTAAAATGCGATTAATCGCGAGTTAACTCAGGCATTGATGCGATTAATCGCGATTAAAAAATTTAATCGATTGACAGCACTAGTTTTAAATTAACATTTGTTCTGGATTCATTTATCTTTTGTCATGAATTTAAAATCAAACCTGTTTTGTTGTCATTAGCTGGAATGTTTATTGGTTGAAATCTCAGTTGGGAAACTGTTGCTCGCTACCTGGATAGTAGAAGGTTGTGAGTTTCTTTGTGACATGCAGCTATGCCCCTGGGCAAGGCACTTCAAACTACATTACCTGCCAAGATGTTGATTGATGAAGGATTTTATGGGTTTGTTCCAATTATCAGAACTGCTTCTTCCATCTTCTTCTCCTAAACTGCTCAGTTTGTAAATTCAATGTTTTAAAATATTCACCAGCAAATTATGATCAAGGTTCATTTTAAAATGTGAAAATTAAAATGTACTAACATAAATGTAAAGTTAAAGTTTAGACTCTATCCATCAATTTTATGTCATGTTTATCCCTGCTGGGGGGGCGAGGGGTGCTGGTGTCTATCTTCACCTTGGACAGAGAGGGGGGGTCCACCCTGGACAGAGGGGAGGGGTCCACCCTGGACAGAGAGGGGGGGGTCCACCCTGGACAGAGGGGAGGGGTCCACCCTGGACAGAGAGGGGGGGGGTCCACCTTGGACAGATAGGAGGGGTCCACCCTGGACAGAGGGGAGGGGTCCACCCTGGACAGAGAGGGGGGGGGTCCACCTTGGACAGATAGGAGGGGTCCACCCTGGACAGAGAGGGGGGGGGTCCACCCTGGACAGAGGGGAGGGGTCCACCCTGGACAGAGAGGGGGGGGTCCACCCTGGACAGAGAGGGGGGGTCCACCCTGGACAGAGGGGAGGGGTCCACCCTGGACAGAGAGGGGGGGGTCCACCCTGGACAGAGAGGGGGGGGGGTCCACCCTGGACAGAGGGGGGGGGGTCCACCCTGGACAGAGGAGGGGGGTCCACCCTGGACAGAGGGGGGGGGGGGTCCACCCTGGACAGAGGGGGGGGTCCACCCTGGACAGAGGGGGGGGGGTCCACCCTGGACAGAGAGGGGGGGGTCCACCTTGGACAGATAGGAGGGGTCCACCCTGGACAGAGAGGGGGGGGTCCACCCTGGACAGAGGGGAGGGGTCCACCCTGGACAGAGAGGGGGGGGTCCACCCTGGACAGAGAGGGGGGGGTCCACCCTGGACAGAGAGGGGGGGGGTCCACCCTGGACAGAGGAGGGGGGGTCCACCCTGGACAGAGGGGGGGGGTCCACCCTGGACGGGTCTCCAGTCCATCTCAGGGCAGCACAGAGAGAAACAACTATTCACACCTGAGGAGGATTTAGAGAAGCCAGTTAACCTAGCAGTGATGTTTTTGGACTGAGGGAGGAACCGGGATACTCCAACACCGAAGCCATGAATTAGTGATCATCAGGACATAAAGTGGAAAACTGCATTGCTGTCCATTTCCAACTGTGAGATGCCACACTGTAGAAACTCCACATCCTACCAACCAATTCCACACCATCCATGTTTCTGTTGTTCTGAACAACTGCCGGAGGAACTGACACCTGGACAAACGCTTGTTCCTTCTTGGACCATCTTCTGCGTGTCTCCAGAGATCTAATGCCAAAGGCAGAGGTTGCCATAACAACTGGCTTGTTGTCTAATCACTTTATTACAGAAAGTTGGGGAGATTCAGAGAAGTTTCTTCGTTCTGAATTTCCTCCTCAGAACTCTCTGAATCATCTTCCTCTGATTCTCCCTCAAACATTGGATCTTGATCTCCTTCATCTACAATCTGCTTCTCAGAATGACTCCTTTTCTTGTCATTTGAAAAGAAACACAAAAAATGTTGGAAATAACTACAAATGTCCAATATGGAGGAAGTTTTTTTAAACAATGAAATATTATCATAAAAGACAGTTAAAATAATTCAAAATATGTTTCATATGTTGTTAAGACACTTGTCAACCTAACCCTAACTTAACAACCTTTTAAGGCTAAATTTGCTAAGAAATATATATTTTCACTAACTTTTCCTGTTCCCATAAAATGTGCTTGAACTGATGGAGGCCATCTTTCTGGGCGAGGAAGAGAAATGTACGAAAGGCCGACCTCTTCACATTTGGTATCGTTGAAAAGCCCTAAATGTCCTCTGTAGATCCCAAAAGGATTTACCTGAGTAACATCGAGAGGATAGGAGATATTCAGGCTTATAAATGTCCTCCACAGAGGATTGGTTAGTAAATAAAAATTCATGATCTTTTTTATCACTCATCGGCAACCACAGGACCTGTTAAAATAAATGTTTAACATCACAGTTTTATATGGAAATAAAACTGTGACCTTAGTGTCGATAAGCAGAAATGATGGTTAGTGACTGTGCTTAAAAAGCAGATAATGATCTTTACTGATCCTCATTCAGTGACTATCTTGATCAAATATCATAAAAAATCAGAGAATAACTCCTGAGATGGAGATGAAGTCTCAGTTACGACTGAAATATTTCATGGTAGTTGTAGGAGGGAAGGTTGCCTCATCTGTCCTCTGTTACATAATAAACCACAGGAACAGACTGTGTGAATCTAACGCTGTAAAGGTTTGTTTAATTGGTTCTCTATCTTTGGAGGAAGTTCTAACATTTCTTTTTTTTTCCATTTCAGATATGCTTGAATCGTGGATCTTCCTGCTTCTCCTAGTCCCGGGTAGATTAATACTTTATAAAACATATAAATAACTGGCTGTTTGAATTAGCGTCTATGATTTTAATGCCTTTGGACCTCTGCAGGGGGACAGATGTTCATGCTCCATAACACGCAGTTCGGCCTGTGTTTGGAGGACTCGGCCAACACCAGTCAAGTCATCTTGAAGAAGTGTGACCTTGACTCACTGGCTCAACAGTGGGTGTGGATCAGCCAGGGCGTACTGATGTGCGTCGAATCATCCAGGTGTCTGTCGGCTCAACAGGATGATCCGGTCCAAACCCAGTCCTGCCCGGAGCGAGACGTGGAAGCTCCAGAACCCATGTGGGACTGCAGCAACAACAAACTCATCAGCAGAAATACGTCCTTACCGCTGTCCACCGACGGACAGCGTGTCCTTCTTTCAAAGCACTTCCCATATTTTGAGTGGAAGTCTATTGATGAGAGAAACGTCTGCACAGCAAAGATCAGTAAGTTTCTGAATGTCCTCTAAATAAAAGCAGAGCTCAGTGAGGTATCTATTTGCTATCTTCTCTTTAAAAAATAAAATAGCCGTGCATTTGTGGAAGAAAGACAGTCTCATTGGAATCTGCCTTTTTTAACAAAGAATTTTAAATTTTAACCATTTTTTTACACATTGAATTCCTTACACTGAATTTTTATCTGGTGAAAATTCAGTTGCAAAAAATTCTGATGCAAAAAATTTGCCCGCAAAAAAAATTCCCTACCGATGTGTTGACCTTCTGGGGAACCTAAGACGAAGCAATCTACACTCAAAGTAGTCGAGGAGCTTCTAGCCAATGAAATGAGCTCATTTGGTCACGTGACACAACAGCTGGGCATACTGTAGCTTTGTTCCCGGCTGAATGAAGTTTGTTAACAAAATGTCAGGCAGCTACTAATATGCAGCCATTAGAGTTTTTCATCTAATGGCTGAAATAAGTGAGCCAGCTGGTGCAGCACCTCCGTCTACCACGGCTCTCCGTTTAATCCGCAAACTTTTCTTTTTTTCTAACCAAATGAGCTCATTTCATTGGCTAGAAGCTGCTGATCTGCATGGAGTGTAGATTGCTTTGGCTTGAGTTCACCAAAAGGTCAACATATTTACAGTTGAACTTTTTGCAGTCGAAATTTTTGCAGCTGAATTTTCACCCGATAAAAATTCAGCGTAAGGAAGTCAATGGGAAAAAAAAATTTAGTTTTTAAAATTTTGTGCACAAAAAAATGCAGATTCCTGTCGTTTTTCTTCCAAATGCAGGAGTTAGCTACTTTCTAACACGTAAAATTAGTCACTTCTATATTTAAATTCATGCTGAGCATAACCAAAGTAATTCATTCATTAGCTGTAATTAAACCTGTTTGCTGAATGGTGCAAACACATTGTAAAGGCTTAGAAATGCAAAAAATAAATAAAATACTGCAAACTCAAAAATGATGCTAACAGACAAACGTGTAAAAGTGCTGCAAGAAGCAAACAGCAAGTTAAAGGTCATTACTACAACTTTTTAAACTTTGCTGCCAACGGCAGAAAGCAGCATGGACACCGAGGGACATAGAACTTCCTGTGTTCCTTCATACATGTTTCCTAAACCAATAGGAAAATTCCACTGCCGCTCTTTAACCCACAGAGGGCAGCATCAACACTGTTTACTGCAGAATTCAATGTTCACTCAAATTTGGACAGTTATAAAAAAAAAAAATATATATATATATATATATATATATATATATATATATATATATATATATATATATATATATATATATATATATATACATATATATATATATATAAAGGTACGACTATCAAGGCCAAATATATACAATTGATCTTCAAAAAATTGTTGATTTGAGGTTTAGTTCCTCTTTAAAATGGGTTAAAATGGGAGGATTTCTACTCTCTCTTTGTCATAATTTACAAAAACAGAGGTTTAAATTAAAGTGGCTGTTTGATCAGGTTAGCTCTCCACTGTGGAGATATTTTTATATCTAAGGGAAACATTTTCCAGGACATTACAACTTTTTTCTTTTTTTAATGTTTTTTTGTACTACACTGTAAAAACGATCTAGAAATTAGGAACAAATGTGTTAAATGAAGTGTTTTTAGCCTTAATTTGAGCAGGTAAATAAGATGATTTGCCAATGGAATGAGTATTTTTACTCTTAAAATAAGATAATTAGCTAATATGCAGTTGCAATGAGACGATGCAATTGTTCTTTTCTTATTCTAAATGTAATTGTCTTGTTCCATTGGCAAAGTGTCTCACTTACCTCCTCAATCCAAGAAAAAATGTGCTTATTTTAAGGAAGAATTACTTATTTAGATTTACATTTTTTATATTGTCTGTCATATTTTTATCTTTAATGGCATCTTGCTTAAACTCTTTGTGCTCTATATAAGATACTGGAACCAGAATTTCCCTGAAGGAGTAATCCCAAGGGATTAATAAAACTGAGTCTAAGTCTAAACATAACTCCTCTCTCCTTTCTTCAATGAACTGTTGCAGACGTAGATATACGTAGGTAGGAAGGATATTTGGTTGACTGAAGACACCCTGTTGTTTAGCAACTGTAAATAAAACAGTAAATATAATATTTCTCTATGAATGATGGCAGTGTTTAGTTTGGAAAGAAAAATCTATTTCCAAAATAATAGAGTAAATGTCTGCTTCTGTCTCCTTGAACCCCAGTGGGCCTCAGCAGATGGCCGCTCACACTGAGCCTGGTTCTGCTGGAGGTTTCTTCCTGTTCAAAGGGAGTTTTTCCTCTCCACTGTCGCTACAAGCATGCTTAGTGTGAGGGATTGCTGAAGAGTCAATGAGTCGATGCAATCAGCTGGTTTTCCTTAGATAGAAAACTTTGAATCAATCTGACTGGATGATCTGGTGAACTGGAAAGTGACCTGAGATGACATGATGTGAATTGGAGCTATAGAAATAAACTGAATAGAATTGAATTGAATACTAGTCCTGAATAATTTGATGTATATTTCATAAAGTAATTGTGTCTGAGTGTTGTTTTGTTTCCAACCAGTGATTAATAAAACTTTCTGTGGATTTCTCTTCAGGATTCAGGAGAGCGAATGACAACCAGGAGCAGCTGGAGGATTCAGAGGAGCCACAAAATCAGGTGCAAGGCATGACGGAAAAGCAAAAAGAATATTTACGCTGGTTCTACCGCACAGAGGAGCGTAAGTACTGTAACATGGAATAACACGGCGAGCTGCAGACAGTTTCAGATTCAGGCAGTTTCCTCTCTACACCATGAACACCAAGAAAACTACAACACTAAACAGAAAAGATATAAGACTGTTGGTGTTATTTGACACGGTATAAAATATTGATAAATATTTCTCACAATTAAATGTGAATTACTTTTTATTTTAAAGTTCCATTAAAACACAGGTGTGAATGAAATGTGTTTTTTAAATAAAACAAAGCAGATAAATATTACCAGAGGTATATAAACTATCTTTAATTCAGTAGCAAGATAAACAAATCAAAACAAAGAAATCAATTACGTACAATGTTTTCTAATTAAATAAAACATTTAAGGAATGTTTATACCTCATTTTGATTTAAAAAAAAAACACAAAGAAGAAAGACAGAAGAAAGAGCATGCTTAAAAATAAAAACATAAAGAACCACAATCCGTCACAGTGTTAATATAATGAGAAATGACGGGGCTTCTAACATTTAGACATTAAATAGCCATTCCCAACTAATACTATTTTTTACAAAGATAACCTTTAACAGAATTCATTTTAGTTAAAAAAGTTAAATCAGTTGCATATAAAAACATAAAAACCCAACATTGACTGTAATCAATACACTTTATAAGGTTTGTTAGAAATACATAAAGCCTGTTTTATACTCCAACATTCCAGCAGCAGCTGAAGTTGTTCTGCCCAATAAAACATGGCTCCAGAATCATATCCCCAACTCTCTGTAGGGCTTTATAACCGTATGAGAGAAAAGATATTTAAAGAACGCCAGCAAAGCCAAAGGAGTTGGGTTGGCAGAGCTCCTGAACAAAAGATAATGTAATCCTGGGTCAAGAGACGGTTTCTTAAGCAGAGGTTTAATTCCAGCAACCTTAAAAGCTTTAGGTACATATCCCTGTAACAGAGATAGATTAATCACATCTAGAATGGAGGAGGAGATCAAAGGGAATACCTCCTTAAATAACCTGGTTGGAACTGGATCTAACATCCAAGTTGAAGGCTTAGATGAAGACAATAATTTTGCTAACTCTGAAAGTTCAACTGGATCAAAGCAGTCTAAACCCGGTTCAGATTCCATGACTACCTCAGACTGTACTCCCACCTAGGAGCCAGGATTACAGGACCTAAAACTGTACTCCCACCTGGGAGCCAGGGCATGATCAGGAGACCTGACAAACACTAAAACCTCTCACTGGTCCCCTGGGACAGGGACAGGAACTATAGAATAGCTAAAAACTAACGAAACAAAACTAAAAAAACATGTTAGCAGATTTGACTTTGCAGCAGTTAGACCAGTTCCTCAGCAGGATTCATTTTCAGCAGAGAAAGATAAAACCATCACACAGTACTTGCAGATTCTTTCTGAGCAACCCACCTGTATTTATTCACCATGACACGTGACACAACAATCATTGACAATTGGCTCTCAATTTACACATCACTTCCTCTGAAATAAAGGGCAATTTAGAGCAAAAATCTTGACAAAAAGGGATCTGGCTGCCATAGCTGAGCTGAGCCTAATATAAAGATACAGAAACAGGTGGAGAAGAAGAGGAATGATTAGGAACTGGGCAGAGTTAGGCAGGTGAATGAAGTGAACAGTTAAGGACAGCTATTGGGGCAGATCATGACATTTAGTGTCAGAGGCGATTCTGGTGATTTGGATTGATTTGATTCTTTTGGTACTTTAAAATTCTGACATCCAAAATCACATAAAAGAAATGGAACATTGCGTAATTCAGAAATATTCCTAGGATGAACTCAGAGCCCTGTTACATGGCTATGACTATGAACCTAAACTGTTGATCACTAAAAGCTTTCTCCTAAATGAAACCAGTTTCTGGCAGCATGTGCTTCACCTGCTAATAGAGAATGACTTTAGATAAATTAGTTTTCTAGTAAAACCGAATTGGTGAAATCTGTATCTGGACCATCTTAAGATCCTCCTGATCTATTGAGCATTTTCAGGGTGCAGGAAAAAGAAGACAGGAGGGAAAAACCTACACTACAAAGAGACTGCCATGATTTTTACCTAAGAAGGTTTTTATAAATTTACTGTGGTCCAACCATATTTCAAAATTATTTATGTTATCTAATGCTGTGTGATAGCTGTACTTTGTAGTCAGTTCAGTTTGTTACAGTGCATTGACCATGTAAATGAGCCAATTAAATTAAAGCAGTACTTCCTTTTCACTCTTGCAGCGGCGATTTGGACCTATGTGTTGCTGGGGCTGGCCTTTGTCTGCTTGCTCGTAGGGTTTATGCTGCTTGGAATGGGAACCGTTGCCAACAGGTATGAAATTACACATCTTATGCCACAAACAAATAAAAATAGCTTTAAGTGTCATTTTATCGATATGCAGTTTTATCTTCAACAGGAGCAGGAAGGAGATAGCTAAATACAAAGCAGCTGCATCCCTTCTCCAGAAAAATGAAGGCGAAGAGCTTGAAATCATCTCTGCCCTTCGGGATAACGGCATATCTCCACTGTCCCAGGGTCACAGCTCACCCATGTCTGAAAGGGACACATCCGAGATCAAGGCGGGGGACATTGTGGTGACATGGAAAGATGGAAACACCTCCTGCCTCTATTCTGATCATTCTGTGGAGAAGAAACTGGACGAGGAGGTGGAGAAGGCAAACGAGGAGAAACTGGAGGAAGTGTGGCAGGAAAGAGAAGCACATGACGAAGTGGGAGTGACAGAGTGAATAATGTTGCCTTTTAAATGCTTTTTAAGCTTCTTTTGATTTAGTTTGAATGAGCTGTTAATGTGTAATGAGTTGACGGTTGCATAAAACTAATGAAAGCTGATGCACCTTTCAAACATACTAAAGGTCTTATTTAGAGCATGTAGCTGCTATAGTGGACAGGGTCAACTAAATATCTTAATCTTAAATGGTATCCTACAAACATGAACCCTTATTTAGCGACTAACATATTTAAATAAATGTACAATCTGCTCGACAGTTTAAGTTTGTAATTGCTATTTTATATGACTGTTAATAAATTCCATCAGTACATTTCATGATGTCTGTCATGATGTCTGTCATGATTTTATCAAGAGCTCAGACCCACATGCAGATAAACCAGTCCAGAGAGACCAGGGAAAAGTTTAACAGGTTTATTTAGAAGTTTTGTGGTGGTTCCAGTGTTGCTCTGAAGACTGCTCACCCAGAACTGAAAGGTGAGGGGAAGACACTGCGGTTAGTTCAGGTTCAGTGGGAGAATTGATTCTCGAACCTGAAGAGGGGAAAAGGTTGGCAGACTCATGTTTCCAGAGATTAGGTTTACTTTTAGACTCCAGCAGGTGAGGAATGTGTTCCGGTGTTTGTCTCATACGGAGGAGGGCGGACAGGGTTACCCTGAATGCGGTCGCTTTTAGAAGAACGGAGAAAGACTGACTGCCACTCAGAGTTCCTGCGGTACGTGAACGGACTGTTGTGCAGATGAATCCCTTGCTCAGTGTGAAGCTCAAACTTTTCCTCAGGGAAAAGTGGATCCAAACCTCCGGTTTGTATCCTCAGCTCAGTTTGAAGCTCAGTTGATCCTTCCAGGGAGAGAAGGTCAGAAAAACCCAGTTTGCAGGATGACTTCCTGCCGAGAGGCAAAGACAGAAAACAATGTTAAGACTCAGGTTGACAAAAACTCAGTTTGACTGAGCAAACCTCAGATTGGCTAGAGATCCCAAAACTGGCAAACACTCTGGCGTCGACGTAGTGGCAGTCAGCAGCTTAACAGCGCTCCGTTACCGAGGTAACCCTCTGCAGGTGTGTGAGGAGGAGAATCAGAAAGGAAGACAAACACACAAAAAACACAGACCACACAGACTGGAATCCTAACAATTTCAAAATGCCTCAGCTGCAATGCACCGTTAAATCAATTTACCATGTTGTAGTGTTGAAACTTTTCCAGCACGTACATGAATAGCAGATGCGATTTATTCTTTAACATATTTTACAAAAGCATTCAGATGAGAACAAACTTCAGGACAGCAGACCAGTGATGCTGTTGAACAGAACCCTGTTTATTCTGTCTGTTGAGCTACCTTCAGATTCCACGTTTTTTATTACCGTATTTTAATGACCATAAGGCGCACCGTACTAAAAGGCGCAGTCTCAGTTATGTGTGCCATTAATGTATTTAACACACACATAAGGCGCACCGGATTATAGGGCGCGGGATTTATATACCGGTACATGTCCTCTACTACGTTTAAATACCTCTACTGCGTATTTAAAAATAGAGTGGGAGCAAAACTGAGTATGATTGTGCTTTATTCATGTATTTATTACAAAGTATTAATCAAACCCATCAAAGTCATCATCCTCTGTTTCTGAATTAAACAGCTGCGCTAAATCAGACATGCCAATTTCCCCTCCTTCGCTGTCAGAGTCACTTTCCGTGCAGCGCGGCTCCTCGGAAATAATGCCAGCTTTTGCGAAAGCTCGAACAACAGAGCCAGCAGACACGTCAGCCCAAGCATCTGCAATCCATCCGCAAACGGTGGCGTAATTTGCCCGGCGCTGCCTTCCACTTTTCGTGAAACTGTGGTCTCCGTCGGTCATCCATCGCTCCCACGCCGCTTGCAGCCTTACTTAGAACGGCCGGTTCACACCGATGTCGAGCAGTTGAAGTTTCTTTGTCAGACCTCTCGGGATAACGGCGAGCACAGCGTTCATTTGTTTCACCATGTTTTTCACATTGGCTGTGAGATGGGCACGCATGGAGTCACAGATTAACAGCGATGGTGATGAGTGGAAAAAAACCCACCTGGTCTCCTTCCATACACCTGCCTCAGCCACGCTTTCATCATCTCCTCATCCATCCAGCCCTTTTCATTTGCCTTAATAACGACTCCAGCTGGAAAAGTCTCTTTAGGCAAAGTCTTTCTGTTAAAAGACGTTTATATGCGCCTTATAGTCGCGAAAATACGGTAGTAATTTGCAAAAGCTTGCCCCCCCTTCCAAAAAATATATGTTAACGATTAATATTAAGTTACTTACACTTTTGGTATAACATCTTTGTTTGAATAAATGAAAGTTCAGCAGAGAGGGAACTAAGTAGAGTTATTGCTTAAAATGGCCATAATTTCAATTCTATTCAGTTTATTTCTATAGCTCCAATTCACATCATGTCATCTCAGGTCACTTTCCAGTTCAACCAGATCATCCAGTCAGATTGATTCAAAGTTTTCTATCTAAGGAAAACCAGCTGATTGCATCGACTCATTGACTCTTCAGCAATCCCTCACACTAAGCATGCTTGGAGCGACAGTGGAGAGGAAAAACTCCCTTTGAACAGGAAGAAACCGCCAGCAGAACCAGGCTCAGTGTGAGCGGCCATCTGCTGAGGCCCACTGGGGTTCAAGGAGACAGAAGCAGACATAGAAAAAGAAGCATAGATACAAAAGGCAACTGTCAACCAGCTCCACAGGCGGCCCCGTCCAGGAAACACACAGCCAGGCAGACGAGCTCCGAGCCAGCTCCCATGTCAGAGGATGAAGAGAGCACATCCAGTTAGTCACAGTCAGAGAAACAGGACTACACTGGAAAACAGGCCAAGCTCCAACATCTAGAAACAAAGGTGTTGATGGCAGCAGCACAGCTGATATTTCTCTCCAGGATGGAGTCACAGCCAAACAGGAACAGACCAGATGAGGCTACTATGAGAAAAAGCAGAGAGAGCAGAACGTTAGAGATTGAACTAACAGATTCTGCAGAGTGGGAGAATAGAGATAGAATGAAGCAGAATGACTCCGACCATAAAACTCTGACACAGCGGTAAGAAGTGTTGCCTCACATCCCTAACAGGAGCCTGTCCATGTGTGGATTTTCTCTAGAAATTCTGATTCTCCTTTCTACTAAAATGCCATTTATCAGCAGGTGTGTTTTCTTATTGTCTGAAGCTTATTAAATGTTGATGTGGTGAAGCATTGCAGCAAATTCTTACCCCTGGCTTTACTTTACCAAATGGAGCTGATAGGATAATTTAGCATGAAACATGCTACCTGAAGACTTAAGGATTCAATCCTACATTTAGGAGAAATCCCTTAGCATAGAATAAAACATCTGCTTTTGCACTGAGGACAAAATTAAGGCTCAGAGTACAACTTGACCAGGTCAGCAGTCCACTGCTGGACACTTCGGTATAAAGAGAGATATGAAGATCCTCACTGTGTTAATAAAAACTTCTAGACATTCTATAACCATTTAAGGAGTCTTGTTAGTGAGTCTTAGCAGCTGATGTTTTGGAGATTTATTGGTGGAAATGGCAAGAAAAGTATTACAGGGTGAACAGGCACCGGAGGATGTGAAGATGCCGATCCAGCAAAGACAAACGGCAGGGAAAGGAAAATATGGCCAGATATAGAAGATGGTGCGGTGGAGGGTTAGTGGGGGTCCAGTTGGAGGGGGGGTGCTTCTGTTGGGACTATGCTGATGAAGATTCTCAGTCATCCAGGTCATAGTCATTCCATAAAAGTTCTGTTGGGACTGCTCACTGCTTTGTTGGGGTCCTAGGAGTCGTCATGGCGCTCCAAAGCAATGATGGATGTCACCTGTATTTCCCCATTACATCATCGACCATTTGGGCTGTCTTTATTATTTGTTCATTCTGTTTTATTTCCTTACTTGTGTTTCGAGTCCTCCCGAGTCACGGCCTCGGCAGAGTGACATTTATCATCAGGGAGACTCTTTATCCAGTTTTTATTCACATCATGTACTTTGGGGAGTAAAACATGTTAGAAGCCAAAAGTTTATTTTGGGGGAATCTATCTCTGTTGAAGAGCTGTCTCTTTTCACAGAAGATATTAAAGTTATCATTAAAGCCAACTGATCTTGCAGAGCAGAGTCATTTGTTCCATTATTCAAGTAGGAAACTCTGCTGAAGACTTCATCTCCTGCTGGTGTCTCAACAGGCCACTAATAAATACTGTGTCTGTTCCACAGTGTTAAGCAGAGTAACTCTGAAGTCCTCTTAGAAATATCATCCAGGTCTCCATCGTGAATGAATAAGTTCTTCAATGCTGGATGTGATTTTGTAATCTGATCCTCTCTGAGATTTCAGCCAGCATTCATTATTTTGCTGTTTTTCTTGTTGCTGAAGCGTTTAATCTCATTCACAGCATCATCAGTTACTATTAATGTTCTTGGGTCAGCAGCTGGTTTGTTATGAGGCTGAAACAGGCTGTTCTCTTCAAGGTCAAAAGGTCAAAGCTGTTTAGCAGAATCCCCATATTCTCATAATCTCAGTGGCTCCTTCCTTATATCTTGTTTTGGGAACAAACAGCTTTGTTAAAAACAATACCTTAACTCAAACAATACTTTTTTTTCTTCTGTTCTTCCAATTTCGATATATTTAAATTCAGTTTCTACCTGGTTAAGTAAGAGGTTAAGAGTCTGAGATGCAGCTTTACAGATTTGAAGGTTTCAACTTGTGCTTGTCATGATCTGGCCTGTTTGCTCTCCCTTAATTAGTAATTCCTCTCACCTGCCATCTTCCCTCCCTGCCTCATTATAATTTATTCCTCTCACCTGTTTCCTGTGGTTTATATTCAGTTCAGCCTGAGCATTCAGTGCCAGATCATTGCTTGTCTTTTTGTTAGTGTGTCCAGTTTTATTTGGTTCATGTTCTGGATCCTAGCTGCCAGTGGATAGAGGGTTTTTGTATTTGTCTCGTCTCCTGATCGTCCACTGTTCCTCCCCCGCGGAGTAAGTTATCTAAGTAAGCCTGGCTCCAGGGAGGAGACTAGTTTAAAGTCCAGCTTCAAATTCCGGTTGCTACGTCCTGTCTCGGCTACCCTCTTCCACTGTGCCTGCCTGTCTGCACCTGATCCTGTCTGCTCCTGCGTGACCACCTGGTCATGCTTCTGGTCCCAGTCTGACTCTGAACCCTCCTGGGAGCCTGTGCATGTCTGGAAGTCTGGATCCTGCCGCCTGTTTCTGCTCCTGCCTGATCTGGATCCTGCCTGTTCCTGTCTGTTCTGGATCCCTGACCAGGATCAGCTTCCAGCATCACCTCTGGGACTGCAGCACTGGGGACACTCGTGGTCTGGACTGGTAAACCAGGTAAGTGACCAACCCAGATAATCATATATCAGTTTATCGTGGTCACTTACCTGTGTTTCCTCCCCTAGAGTGTCTGAGATTGGGCGGTACCCCGCCCCCCCCGCCTGAAGTGTCCGCGAGCCACAGCTCCGCTTTTGTTTTGTTTTTATTTTAATAAACCTTTTGAACTTTCCTACCGACTGTCTCTCCTGAATACTGGGTCCATCTGTCTGCGATTCATGACAGTGCTGGCTTTGTAAGGACATCCACTCCAGGCAAGATTGGTATCTGCCTTAAATGTTAAGGGTAAAATATCGCTTGGTAAAATGATGGACTTCCAGTGATAGGCGGTATCATTTGCCCCACTAAGGAATACAAATCCAAGTGTCAGGGTTCTGCCCTCTGTTTGGGTTTATTCTTAGTTCCTTTGTATTTGTAGTCATTTTCTGTCAGTGTTTAGTTCTAGAGTTACCTTCTGTTGCCCCCTTTGCACTTGTTTCCTTTCCTCTTGGCTTCTTTCTAGTTGGTTCCAGTCACACATGCTCCAAATCCGCTGATTAGCCTGTCTTGGTTCAGTGTCCGCATATTTACACCACCTCTGCAGTCACTCAGTGCTGGTTTGCTGTTTTGTTGATTCCTCGTCTCTGGCCCCCCCACTTGAGTTTTCCCAGTTGCCTGTTAAATCTGCAAGACTCACCTCTGCCTCCTGGTCTCTGCATTTGGGTCCCCAAAGACCTCCACCCAACCGTGACACCAAGTGTAATTTAGGTTCAAATCATGGTCAAAAAATGAACTCTGCACACATATGGAATAAATACACAACAACTTCCATTCAAAATATAAACATTTATCAAAAAAAATAAAACAATTCAACTGCAGGTTATCAAATCAATAACCATTTAGATAACTATTAAACTTATGTGATTACTCCTGAGGAATTAATGTTTAGGAATCCTTAGAAACTAGAAAACATTTTTCACAATCAAATGTAATGAGCTGTTCAGCAAACATATAAAAGTTAACATCATAATGATGTCATAAACAACAGTTCAAAACATGTAAGCATCTGTGTAGCTAGCAAGTGGCAGCCGTTATTTTGCTTTTTGGCTTTCAGAAAACAGTAAAAGACATAAATTGATCAGAAATATTAAAAAAAATAAATAGTTTAGCTGGAAACAATTTCCCTATATTATGCCAGACCTGGTTCCTCTGTTAATCTCCAAAATGAGGAATGATGAAGACTTTCCAGTGATGCTTTCCTACCAAGCAAAATTGTTTGAAAAGACGTTAAAAAGATAACTTGATGTACGTCCAAACATCTTCATTTGGTTGAAAAGTGAAAGGCAAAAAGCTGTCATTTTCAGATTGTTGAAAAAACACAGAAAACCCAGTTTTAAACCTCTATTCTTGGTCAAAAGTGGGACAAGATCAGACGGAGCAAACACAACCAAAATTTCAACAACTATTTCTGGACTAAATCAGGACTATGATGAACCGACCAGATTTAGCCTAAAAACCCGCATTTAAAGGACGTCTAGTGTTTGGGTGGTAGGGCAGCCTAGTCTCTGGGCCCGTTTCTCAATTCACTAGAACGTCAGTACGGACTCGTGTCCTCGCCAAGTATGTTCTTGAGAAGAACACAGGAAGCCCGTCTGCTGCAGACAGGCTAATGTGTGCCTTAGATCCCGTTACCCTCGGTGGTCCGCTGGTTCCCGCGGTCCTCTTAAAGGAATAGTACACCCAAAACATGATTAGCCTTCATTTTCTACTCACCTCCATGCTGAACAACACTCTGGAGTACTTTTTTGATATCTCAAATGCATCTGGAGATCTGGGAGGCTTCTTGCTGTCTGCTGACATTCAAATAATGGAGGTCCATGGCGCCCGAGACAGAAAGGTCCATAAAAGTCCACAAAAACGTGTCAATATTCCTCCATACTGCTCGTCCAATGTAATCCAAGTGTCCTGAGTGGGTAGCATCCAGAATTTACTCGAAACGAAGTAATTTAGAATGTTTTTAGAGCATAAACAGTAGTGTATAGGATTTCCTAATAGCGCCCCCATGCGCGCTCACGATTCTACGGAAGCCGGCAGACCAAACCGGAAGGAAGTGCGCATTCAGCGTCTGGTCTGCCGATAATGCAAGCGTAGAAGAAGAAATGTGCTGTTTACCTGTGCAAAGAAAGAAACAACGAAAGAAAAATGTCTGAGGACTTCAGTGTTGAGGAAGAGCATGAGTTCTTTGCCGAGCTGAATGCGCTGGTTTGGTCTGCCGGCTTCCGTAGAATCGTGAGCGCGCATGGGGGCGCTATTAGGAAATCCTATACACTACTGTTTAGGCTCTAAAACGTTCTAAATGACTTCGTTTCGAGTAAATTCTGGATGCTACCCACTCAGGACACTTGGATTACATTGGACGAGCAGTATGGAGGAATATTGACAAGTTTTTGTGGACTTTTGTGGACCTTTCTGTCTCGGGCGCCATAGACCTCCATTATTTGAATGTCAGCAGACAGCAAGAAGTCTCCCAGATCTCCAGATGCATTTGAGATATCAAAAAAGTACTCCAGAGTGTTGTTCAGCATGGAGGTGAGTAGAAAATGAAGGCTAATCATGTTTTGGGTGTACTATTCCTTTAACTTCGCAAATTTTTTTTTAAATTGCTCATTCAATTAGCCATCTTCCCTGCAGCTCCCAGCAGAATCCCCTCCAACTTCAATCCAGTGAAGTGACCCCCTCCTTCTCCTGGGCATGCATATCTTTTTTACTCTGACTCCATCCTTTCACTGAATTACAGGGAGATGGCGCTTCTCTTTAGACCTTAATGTCCACAAATCATGAAAGAAACATTGCTTTAGTACAAAAATGTATGTTTAAAAAGGAATTGTAGGGGATCAGTCCAGTACCAGCCAAGGACCAGCCAAGAACCAGCCAAGGACCATCAAAGGGCCAGCCAAGGACCAGCAAAGGACCAGCCAAGGACCAGCCAAGGACCAGCCAAGGACCATCAAAGGGCCAGCCAAGGACCAGCAAAGGACCAGCCAAGGACCAGCCAAGGGCCAGCCAAGGACCAGCCAAGGACCAGCCAAGGACCAGCCAAGGGCCAGCCAAGGACCAGCCAAGGACCAGCAAAGGGCCAGCCAAGGACCAGCCTAGGACCAGCCAAGGACCAGCCAAGGACCAGCCAAGGACCAGCCAAGGGCCAGCCAAGGGCCAGCCAAGGACCAGCAAAGGGCCAGCCAAGGACCAGCCTAGGACCAGCCAAGGACCAGCCAAGGACCAGCCAAGGACCAGCAAAGGGCCAGCCAAGGACCAGCAAGGACCAGCCAAGGACCAGCCAAGGACCAGCAAAGGGCCAGCCAAGGACCAGCCAAGGACCAGCCAAGGGCCCATCAAGGAAAGTGGGGAAATTATGAATGCCTACTACTGTTAGTCCTAATGATTGGTTTTATATTGATGCTGCTACCTTCTGAAATCCCATAAAAGTCAGCAGATAATTTTTTTTCCCCGTCTGTTTTTTCTTTATCAGTTAATATATTAGAGGACAGTCTGTAAGATGTGATGAGTTTTCTGAAGGAGTTTTGATGGACTATTTGGTTGCAGATAGACAGTGAAAACCTACAGTAAAAACAAACATTTAAAGAGTCATTAAACCCAACAAGAGGAGTTAAGAATCCCTGTTTTAACTAGTTTAACTAAATGATAAAAGACATGACCAGTGAAAAACCTTGTATGGACAGATTGCCCTCCTGCTCTGTTCTCCCTGTGTTCTATAAACCTCTCAGTTTAACTTATAGAAATCCCAGTCACCATGTTAACGAATGCAGAGCTGTAAGCCAGAAGGATCAGAAGATCTTAAAACCCTTGAGCAGGGTGAGTGTGGCAGCCCTCCGTTTGCTCTGAACCCTGGAAGTCTTCACTGTGACCAGCTTGGCGGTGGTGGGAGCTGGCAGCTCCTTGTAGTCCAGAGCGGAGAAAGAGTGGACGCCAAGCAGCGCTTTGTCCTCGCTGACGTAGGCGGCACTGAGCAAATTCCTGCGTTCGTTGCATGGCTTGGCTCTCCGCACAGCTTTGTAGAAGATGTGCTGTACGGAGTGGAAGTCACGACAAGCAGAAACCTCAAAAAACAAGCAGCCGTAGCGAGTCGCCAAGGCCTCAGCATCACTCTGACTCACCTGCCTGAGAGAAAACATCAGCAGAAAGGACTGAATGTTCTGATCTCCCCACTCAACCAATTCCTTGTCTAATTTGGGGGGTGGGGGTACAATTTCCAAATCCAAGTTATACAAAAAAATAAAATAAAGACAGGGTCATTGATGTCTTTTATAACTGATACAGAATAATAGAAAATGTCTGACCAAAAGTATCAAAGTATTTTCTTATTGATTTAATCTTCATTCGGAAACTAAGAAATGGATATATAAAATGTGTAATATGTATAATTAGAGTGTAAGTGTCAAAAATGTAGAGTCAATGTATTTATTTCCAATTATCTGAGACTGAATCTAATGTAATTTATGAAAACAATTATGATGAAAGAATATTTCTTCATATCATTTTAGACCATAATTTGAGACTGATTAATAAAACATGGAGATAAAAGCAGAAAAAGCTGTTTTTATATAAATCTTAAACACCAGGTAACAAAAAAAAAATGGTTCAATTATATTTCTAACACTTTAAACTCTTTTAAATGTAAAAAAGGTTTAGCAAATCATGCGAAAGTGCAGAAAAGTAATGTTTTAGTGTTTAACCAAATTTAAAACATTTAAGAAAAAATTAAAACCCAATTATTTTATTAAAAAAGGCTTCTTGTAGATCATCTTTACAATATTTTGTCATTGCAAATAAAGGCCCAGCTGCTCCAAGGATTGTGAAGCGAGTCGACTTTAACAGAATTTGGCATAATCTGCTGCTCTGGGTGTTTGGTTTTGTTCAAGTTTTCGCTTTGGGTTTCAGTCGGACTAACATGTTATTCTGTGTTTGCTGCTAAGATTTATATCACTTTTGAACTGCCTCTCATTGTAGTTTAATCCTCCTTTAATCGACTATTCAGCATTCTTTTGTCTTTGCTCTTGTTATCTATTTATTGTTTACAGTTACCTACATAAGTTATGTTTCCAATGGCATCATAGTTATCTTAAGTTAACTCCCTTCTCTTAGCCTCTAGTTTCTCCCTAGTCGTTCTGTATTTTCTAGTCATTCTGTATTTTCTAGTCATTCTCCTATAGTTTCATTTAAGTTCTTTCCAAGTTAAATTTCAGCCCTGTTGCATTCCCTGTTTACTCTCTGTTGCCCCCTAGTGCCCCTCTCCTTTCCCCTTAGCTCCCTTCTAGCTAATTCTTTCCACACCTGCTCCCAATTAGATGATTACTCCATTCGTTGTTCTGTTTGGCACATATACTCCTCTCCTGCAGTTACCTATAGCTGGAGTATCATCATTTCCGCCTAAAAGTCCTGTCACACCTTGATGATTTAGACCAGTGTATGCCTGATGTATAAAAACTCTGGCAAAAACGCTGACATGCGTTGGATAAGTTATGGGCATGTTTTGGATAAGTTATGAGCACGCTGAAGCACGCTGAAAAACGTTGGCATACTGCAAGTATGTCAGGAAATTTGGAACATGCTCCAAATTTCTCGTATGCGGGGGTATGTCATACGTGGGCCATAAGTCACAGGAAAGTTATCTGATCATTGACATATCTTAAGTGTAAGTTACTCATAAGTCACGGCGTCTCATCGGGATATACAAGTTACCAATGAGAAACTTCTGCGTAACTTATCTAGATCTTCTCCCTAACGCATATCAGCGTATCTGCCGTGTTCCAGACGAGCGCTGAACGTGTTTCTAACTTCCAGCTACTGTATAATGGCGTATTGGCAGCGTTTTGGTATAAAGGGGGTTCACAGGAGGAAACCATCAGTTCTCCTCCAGACTTCATCCCCATCATAGGGTGAGCCAGAAGGTGAGTGATGGATCCTCCCTAAGTCCCGCCCACCACCAACACACTTCCTAGCAGACATGACGCTCAATCTGCTGACACCAGAAACCTGCTTTCTTTTTATTTTTTATTTTTATTTATAGTTTTTTTTGGGGGGGACGGTTAACAGCAGCAAGATTAATATCGCGATCAAAGACATCTTTTTTACAAGCTGGGCGCCTACGTGCACATCGCTGCCCCCCTCAGGACACTGGTTGTGCATCATTTCCAGGGCATTACGCTGCTGTGCGTTATGCAGAAGTTAGGCGGCCGATGGACAGAAGTTCTGGACTCGTTATGAATCCTCTATGTATACGCCCAGAATTTAAAATATACATAGAAAGTTCAGCGTATGCCAGCGTTTCAGGAGGTTCTGGGACGTTAATCATACGCTGGATAAATCTGCAAGTTGTGACAGGACCCTAAGGTTTGAGTTACCCTCCGGTTCCTGTGTTCCCTGATTTGCTGTTTCTTTTGCCACCACCCTCATCACCATCTCTCCCTCAATCTCTGCATTTGCACCCTCTACAAAACTCCACCCAACGTAACAAAATTTGGTCATTTTTACCCACTAAGGTGATAAAAAATACTTAGAAACATGTTTTGGCCTAATTTATATGTCTTGTCTTATATCTGTGAAGATTCTCAGTCATCCAGGTCTTGGTGAAACATTAAAGGGTCAGTTTAGTCAACTGGACGTGAAATTTTCTAGAAGACATTTCTCCTCTGATCCAACAGGCTTCTTCAGTTCTGATTCAGATATCGCTCACAATTCACTGGACCCTCCTGTGGAAATAAACATATGTGATGATATTCTTTATCATCCAGCCAAAGTTGGCCTGCTAGATGGTTCAGCAGGATGATTAAAATACAAAACTCAAAGTTCAAATAATCAATTGTGACTGAATTCATGGATTCAACCCGCTTAACATGCTGGTTTGAATTTAGAACAACTCATCAAGGGCGAACAACAACAAAACTTTATGGCGTTTTAATCCAAACCAATTTGACAGATTTTCACATTTTTATGCATTATCTCTGCCATGATCTTGGAACAAATGACTGGCTTAATGGTTCATTCCATTCACCTGCCTAGCTCCGCCCAGTTTCTCATCACGTTTCATCTTATCCACCTGCTCCTGCCTCTATTTAAAGATGCTTGCTCCCAGTCATCAGTGGCAGATTATTCAAGCCTTCAGTGAGAGTTCTCTAGCGTACCTGTTGTTGTTTTGATTGCCTGATCCTGACCAGTTCTGCCCTCGGACCTGTGAGGCTCCCTGTTCCTGTTTTACATGACATTACTTTGGACCCCTGCTGGTTTCTGCCCTCTGAACTATACCTGGATATGCCTCCTGACTGCGACTTGGATGTCCCCTGATTACCTCTTTGGATCTCTGATCTTCTTGTCTGGACTCCTGTTAACCTCTTCGACACTGACTTTGGCTTCATCTCCTTCGTCTGTTTGGATCTGCTCGTCAGCCAGTTCAGCAGCCTGATCTTCTGGATTCTACTCCTTCTTCTTGGCACAGAGTAAAATCTAAAACCAAAGATTCGGCCTTTGATGCCGTTGCTGCTGTTGCAGATCCAACGTAGATTGATTATGTGAATCACACTTATCTAGCTGCTTTGAATCCTGGGTCCTCTGTTGTGAGCCCTGACAATTCCAGATTATATATGCTTTCAGAAAGGCTTAAGCATGCTGTAGGAATTAAGGGAACCACACTAGACAGGTTTAAATCCTATCAGTCCTAAAGATTTCAGTTTGGTTATGTTTATGATAAATCTTGTTCGAGCTCTAGGGTTACTTGTGGAGTACCACAGGGATCAGTACTAGGGCAAATTCTCTTTTTTAATATCCATATGCTCTAAAATGTATCCGTCAGCATGAGATTAATTTCCACTGTTATGCAGTTGATACTCTGTCCTATATATAGTAAAAAAACAAACAAACATTTGTGTTATTTTTATCAGAATCTGTCATTTAAATCCCATATTAGATGGGTTTCTAAAATGTCCTTTTTTCTAAAGAAAACAAAATCTCCTGTCCAGGGGGAATGCTGAGAAACTAGTCCATGCATTTGTTGCTTTAAGTCTGGACTATTTTAATGTATTACCTTCAGGTGGTCCAGAAACCGTAGTTAAAAGCTTTTAGTCCTGTTTCTCTCCTAGACGTTAGCTATAGGCTCAGCTTCTGCTGTGACTAACTGGATGTGCTCTCTTTGATGCTTTTTGACATGAAAACTAACTCAGAGTTCGTCTACTTAACTGTTTCTTTCTCCAGACAGATTTACCTGTGGAGCTAGTTTCCCGTTACCTTTTCTAACATAGAAAATATTCATTGATCAGTGCTTCTATGTTGCTTTTGTGTATTTCTGCTTCTACCCCAGTCAGCCTCGGCAGATGACTGCTCACACTCAGCCTAGTTCTAATGGAGGTTTCTTCCCATTAAAGGGGAATCTCCAGTGTCACTCACTGCATGCTTACTGGGTGTAAGGGAGTGCTGTAGTCAATGACAGAATCAAAGCACACATCTATTGTTTCTATATGCTCACAAAGAGGGAATCCTGCAAAGTCAGTGACTGAATGCAGTCAGCTGGTTCTCCTTTGATAGCAAATCTTAACCAATCTATCTGGATATGATTGTATTATCTTTGTAAATGCCTTGAGATGACATGTGAGGTGAATTGTTGCTATAGAGACAAATTAAATTGAAAAGGATTTGAAGCTTTAAGATTTTATCACTCTTCTAACCCTTTAAACGAAAGTTCAATCAGCACAAAATAACCAATGGGTCATTATTTACACCTAAAACTAATACGTTTGCAGTGATTTTATGAATTTAGCGTTAATCAGTAAAAAAATTCAATTGAATTCAATTCGGTTTATTTATATAGCGCCAAATTCACAACACATGTCATCTCAAGGCACTTTCCAGTTCAACCAGATAATCCAGTAAAATTGATACAAAGTTTTCTATCTAAGGAAAACTAGCTGACTGCATTGACTCAAATACAATCCCTCACACTAAAATGAAAACAATAATAATTTTCTTTGTGATTACAAACCAGTAGGTGGCAGTAGTGTTCTTTGACAAACATGGACGCCTCCAGTAAAGCACATTCACATGAAAATTACTCTGAATTAAAAACACTGATCATTTATTGAACAGGATGGAATCATTTCAGATTTAAAGAACTTTCAGGAGTTTGGACTCTGAATGTGAGCGACTTTTCCTTTAAGTACATCAGACCCACTGTATTAGCATCCTGTTGGATGTGAGCTGAACCCAGCAGTGGTTCCTATTTTTTTTGTCTTAAAGTTGTGGTTTATACCTGATCGCAGGTGTCCATCACTCTAACAGTAACAGGCTGTTGGTCCACGATCTCATCTGATGAATAGATGTCCTCTAAAAAAAAAAACACAGAGGAAGTGGTGATGGTTTAAGAGATCTTTCCAAATATTAAGTGTGAAAGTAGAATAAAGTAGAATTTGCTAATGGTTAATATCTAGAACCTTCCTTCTTCCTGTTTATTATCATTATTATGGCCGGAAGAGAAACAAAGATTTCCACCTGACAATTTACAGCAATTACAAACTAAACAAATCCAACATATCCCACTCTGCAGACTCTATAGCATCTTATATGGGAACCAGAAAAAGTTTGGCTCAGATTCTGCAAATTCTATTCAAATAGAACAAATATTTATTTAAAATTGTCCTGCACAAAAATTACCATCACAGATTGAGAATTGGGGAGATTTTCAGATGGTGGACTGTCCATATTCTCCAGGGAACTTTTCCTTCTAGTGGTTTTCACTCTAGGCATTCTCAGAAAGGATTTAAAGAAAATCTCCAACCCAATCTGCTGGTTTCCTCAGATAAATAATTTCGCTGGTAATTTATAATTTGTTGTGCAATGTGAATAGGGATGCGAATCGAAACCCGGTTCCTGTTCAGAACCGGTTCCTTGTGTTCTGATTCCATGACACCATTTGGCAGCTCGCTTAACGATTCTCTTAACAGTTCCAGGCAGAACCAGAGCCGCTCTGGGCAGCACTACTTACTTAGGGTTACGGCACGTTTTCTACGCAAGTTATGCTCACAGCATTCAGTAAGCAAGTACGACGTGACCAGCCGTAAGTCTAGAAAAGCAAAAAAAAAAAAAATGGCTTCCCATCGGGTAAAGTGGCAATAACATCAGCAGGAGGAAATACCTCCAACATGCAGAAACACCTGCGCACACAACATGGCATCCATTTGAACGAATGCCATGTTTTTTATGCTTCCGGACAGAAGCTAAAGTTACGACCAGCATGGAAGGAAACTCAGGTGGTTAGTAGCTAGTTTTCTATCACTGGCTGAGCTTAATGTGGTTCCTAGTAAATCAGAAGCCATTTCTGGAAATAAACCAGGTTCCTGCCTCTCTTTGGGGTTATTAAACATGCTACCAAGAGGCTTCGCAGTTCAGGGAGCGAGAGAAAGGTGACGCTCTTTTATTTAAGTCAGGGGGAGATGAGTTTACTTCCCCAAATTGTACAGTAATACTTTTTAATTAAACGGATGCCTTCTCCATTAGATTTAGATGACTGTGAGGAGACGGGTAGCCTGGCTGGATCAGAGGCTGCAGCTCCTGTTCACTGCCTTCTGTTCTCGCCGAGGCAGGCAGAGATAAAATGTTCCAGGCGAAGGTAGACGAATGTCACCGAGCAATTACCAAGTTCATTGCTTCACAGAATCGATAAGAGAATCAGAATCGTGAAAATCTTATCAATTCCCAACCCTAAATATGACTGAATCAAAGGTCCCTGCTTTACATTAAAACTTCCACACAACTCCTAGAGTGGTGCAGCCTGAAAATCCATCCCTCCATGTTCTCCCTCTTAGTCCTTGTCAGGGTCCTGGTGGGGCCGGGGCCAATCTCCAGGAGTCTATAAGCAAGAGACCAGTTTCACCCTGGACAGGTCGTCAGTCGGTAGCAGGGCAACATGGAGACACACAAAGACACACAATCATGCACACAGACACTGATGCTACGTTCAGACCGCAAGCAGTAGAAGCAGCTTGTTTACATGCAAAGTCAGTGGTTGGCGCGCATCAGGTGCAGCAAAAGGTCCTGCAGCGCATTTGGAGCAGATCATCTGAACAGCTGAAGTAGCGACTCATGAGCTTCTGAGCATCTGAGATGCTTCAGGTGCAGCAGCTGCTGGAGTTGGAAATATTAAACTTTAGCTGCTGGATGCACCACATCAACCAATCAGAGAGGCTGATCTGGGAGCTGACAGGGAGACAGACACAGCACTGCTGATGCAGAGCGCTATGATCACTCCTCTGAAACAGTTTATTAACGCCTAAATTAACTTCAAATATAGAAATATATGGGGCCAAAATGGTAGCTTTAATATTTGCAAATGTGTGTGGAAAGTTGTGTGTCTGTATCTCGATTTGTGTGTGTGCAGTGGGATTTGAAAATGTGTAAATAAATCTATAAATGTGTGAGATTTGTGTGTCTGTACAACAATCTGCAAATGTGTAAAACTACTTGTGTGTAATCTGTTTTGCAAATGTGTAAAAAATCCACAAATCCGAATTCAGATCCACAAATGTGTACTGAGACTTGCAAATGTGTAGATCAATCTGTAAGCACACACAGAGACACTTGTGTCTGAAGTATTTTCGCTTCAAGACCCAGAAATACAGACAAATCATTGGTTACAAGTCAAGCGGTTTTTCGGTTGGCTCTCTTTACACACGTGATTTTTGCTACTCTTCTGCCGCGTGAGATGCACAAATGCGTAGAAGGATTTGTATGTGTATTTTCATGATTTGTAACCCCTTGCGCAGGCTCGCAGGCTCACATGCTGCCCTGAACGCAGGCTCGCAGGCTCACAGACAGCCTCTACCTTTTTTTTCCTCCGCTGCGGGAGTTGACGTGACAATGATGATATATTGATACCATTCAGTCAGAAAAAATTTAATCTATTATCAAACAAAAGGTTACGGAAAGAGGGCAGAAGCTGTGGGAAGAGCATAGAACTGGAAGGTGGCTTTATAGTATTCAAAGGAAAATTGGTGCAATGAGCACTGCATGAAAAGTGGGATTTTCGTCAATATACGGCACTGTAGATTGTTGTGGAACTTCAGGTTAGCGGCAGTATACGGCAATTTGCAGGCTTCGACGAAAACTCCCGTAAATTGTCAGAAATTGACGTGGAATTTCTTAGGCAGTGTTCCCCCCATGCCTCCCCCCCATGGAATTCTAGGGGAGGCTTTAACATGTAAATGAACATGCTGTGAGCTATACAAATGCAAACCAGGGTTGCAGGGGGGGTTTTACCCCCCCCCTGCAACCCTGGGTAAGAAAATCTCTGATACAAAGAGATCAGGTATAGCCTCTTACATTTTAGCTTGAATTGATTTATTTAATTAAAGTATAGAGACCAAAACAGATCTTTAGCTGACAGAGCAATACATTTAGAGCAGTAATTATTTTTTTTTAAATTTGCATTTAAGATAAAAAATAAAATGTTGTCTGTCAATATGCTCAATTCACAATTACTTAAGTGGAAAAGTTTCAAGAAATGATTCTGAGATGATTCACTTTATAACATGGCGCATTATCCTGTTGGAAGTAGCCATGAGAAGATTGGTACACTGTGGTCATAAGGACATAGGTCAGCATGCTAAATTGGTATTAAGTGGCCCAAAGTGTGGCAATAAATATCCCCCAAATAGATGGTAGAAATAGATCAGGCTCAGTATAGCCTAATTATAGACTCTTACATTTTAGCTTGAATTGATTTATTTAATTAAAGTACGCTAGATTACTGTGTATGCAAATGTTATGTAAAAAAAATACACAAAATAATTTACTTCAAAAATTAGTTTTAATCAGAATCAGTTGGCTGTAATGGTTAATTTTTTTTTTTAGATTTCCACTTTTTTTTTTTGTTGTTATTGAATATATAAGAAAACAATAACAATCTCAAATAACAAGTCAATAACAAATATTTCAATACAAGAAGAAATATCACAACTCCTGCTTTTGAAAAATAAAATTAAATGCACAGGCTGGAACAAAGTATAAATAAAATAAAATAAATAAAAATAAATAAAATAATAATAGTAGTTAAAGTAAATTAATCAGTGGGGACTACCAACTGAAATTCTTCAATTAACTCAAACAATTTAATTGCATTTAAATTCTGCATCTTTCTCAGACATCTTTTGAAAAGGGAAAGTTCATTTTTGAGAGCAGAGATTGAGAGGGAGCATTTTGCATAGCGACATTTATGGATATAATACTTTGTTACAATTATTAGAATATTGATTAAAAATTCCACATTTTTTTTTCTTTAATGGATAAACCGAATTGAATGTTTTGCCAGGAAATAAAATCTAAATTTATTGTTTTAGTTTTTGGGAATATATACAAACTATGCTCTAATTTCTAGATACCGATCTGTTTTTACTATAATTTAATTTGACAAACCGGGTCTTCTCTACATTCTTTTTTCTGTTTGGTGCGATTGCAATAGCGGGTCTTGATCTGGACGGACCGGAGGGGAGCAAAAAATAGCTCAGCTCCGTATTTTGACGGTGAAGGACGGAGAAGACGTACGTGGGCGGTGACGAGCGGAGGATGTGGAACAGCTCTCATTGATTTACATGACAGACAAGTAATACAGATAGTAGGATGGACATTTTATTAGAAATAAATCATACACTGTTCAGAATACGAAACATGGGGCTGATAGTTACATTTGTGTGGGTTCCAGCACATATTGGGGCGGAAGGAAACGAGAGGGCAGATAAAATGGCAAAAAGGGCAATTAAACATTCTATTAGTTTTATAGTTAAAATAAGTAAATCAGAAGGAAAGAGTATTATTAAAGAGAAACTTATGGAAATTTGGCAAAGAAGGTGGGATGAAGATAAAACAGGAAGATGGTTTTATAAAATTCAGAAGATGGTAGGAGAAAGAAGAAATGGAAGAAGAAATAGAAAGGATGAAAGAGTGATAACAAGGTTAAGATTTGGTCATACAGGACTTAATCATACACTTTTTAAAATACAAAAACATAAAACGGGCAAATGTGATTTCTGTGATAAATATGAAACCATAGAACATGTTATATTAGAATGTCATAAATATGAAAAAGAGAGAAGATATATGAGAAGAGAGTTTGAAGACATTAAGGAGAAGGTTAATTTATTAGATATACTGAGGAAAAATTTAGGGAGTAAACACATACAAATAATTATTCGATTTCTAAAGAAAACGAAATTATTCCATAGAATTTAATTATAGTAAGTGTGTTTGTGAGTGAAGGAATGATATACAAAGCTGTGCACAAATATGTTTATATTTTTAAGTGTGAATGTGTGAATGTATGTTTAGAAGAAGTTAGGGTAGAATGTATCAGGATCAATATTTAAACCATCACGAACCACACTCCATACCAGTAAGTGGCGGTAATGCTACTAACAGTTTGTTGCCAACCGCCATAAAACTCGACAAGAAGAAGAAGAAGACAGACAAGTACTCCGTACGTGAGCGGGGCGGAGCGCTGACGGAGTATGTGGAATCTGGGGGTAAAGGAGGACAAATACACGTCCGGCTGGGTGCAGCGCCGGACGCCGGACAGTGCAATGAAAATCCGGACTGTCCGCCCTAAAGCCGGACATCTGGCCACCCTATCTGCAGTCGAGCAACTTTGCGGGATATACAAACTCGAGGAAGAGAAGACGGGTGCACAACGCCACGCTAGCGGTAAATATATGTTCGATTACTGGTAGCTATGCTAAAAGCAGCCTAGCTTAGCTAGGCAAGCTAAAGACAGCCTAGCCTAGCTAGGTAAGCTAAAAGCAGCCTAGCCTAAAGCTTTACTAAAGTGTATTTTTTGTGATTCACAGGAAGCATTATGCCGTCTTAACAACTCGGAGACTAATTGCAGGCGCTATGAACCGGCAGGGGTAAGGTTTAAAGAATATGCTTTCATTCTGCGGTAAAAGGACATGGATACGGATGGATACCGACCATAGCTGTACTTTTTTTTTTTCACAGACTACAGTCGCCTCACAATGAGGCGGTGACCTCCTATTTGCTCGGATTTGCACGATGTTGATAAAGACGACATTGTGTGTAAGTGACTTGTTTTAATGTTTTCTCCTTCCTTGTTACTGTGACTTGCGTTTGATTTTTTTTATTTTTTTATTCATACCACTCTCATTTAATTGTTTTCCAGCTGCCTGTAAGACGTATTATGAGACGGTATGCAGGAGCTTCAGATACACGCTGCTAGCCAGCACGCTGCGTGCGGAGGCTGCCAGGCTATCTGCTCGGAGTCGGGCCAGACGAAAGAGGGTAAGACTTTATTTGGTGACTATTTTTCAGGTGCATTGATAGATGTGTTGTGTCCATATGCAGTGCGCTGATTCATGTTTTTTTTTTTTTCAGCTGCTGAAGGCGAGGCAGAGTGTGCCAGCAGATGAGGAAGTGGAACTCTGTAAGTCCGCCACCGTCGACCTCATGTCCGACGAAGAAGATGGTGTCGTTGGCGGTGTCTCTAGATGGATTGTACGGTCTCCGCCATTTCGTAGGCCGGATCTCACTGAACTCTGTGTTAAGCTGCAGTCCCGGTTAGAAGCGATGCCGAAGTACAGGGCCACGCACAGTAGGCGTCTGCACATCGGACCTGCCTCGGAGGGAATGCTGCCTGTTACCTCCAACCCCGAGGAAGCAAACGGACCGTTCACGGAGTTGTAATTTTTAGATACGCATGTGTTTGGATACGCGTTGTATATAGTTGGGTGTGTTTTAATAAAGCTCTTTCTTTGCATAAACAGCTTCCTGGCAAATCTTCATTTCCTGTATAAATTCATTCATGTCCTTGATGGTAGCATAATAATTGTGTAGTAGTGTAGGATAACATAAATACACAGCATATGAATGAATAAATATATGAATGAAGAAAATATATGAATATATATATATGAATGAATAAATATATATATATATGAATAAATATATATATGTAAATATATATATATGCCAACCAATCACGAGCGACTTCACTTGTTTAAAAAGAAGTGGTTCCGTCCAATACTCAGTACGAAAATTAAAGCCTGGCGTGGCCACGTGTGGTTTTGCTGCCAATCACGCTGTTTGAGAATAGTGGTTTCAGCCAATACTGAGAAGGTTATTCAAGCCAGACCTGGCCAGCCGCGCGGGTTTGCTGCATTCATATGCTAATTAGGGCCATTAGTACAGCTGCTCGCTCTCCACATACGTCAGAGTCCGTTTCCGACAATTTGTGGCACGACAAACGCGGACAAGCACGGGTTGCAAATTGTCGGAAACTGACGAAAATCAGGCAGATCTGCGGGAGTTTACGGGGGTTTACGGGGACGAAAATCTCACTTTTCATGCAGTGGAGGAGAATGGAAAGGAATAGAAAAGAGGTTATATCTAGATTAAGTTTCGAAAACACGGGGTTAAATGGAAACTTATTTAGAATGGGAACAGGAGGTTGTGGTTTTTGTTATCAAGGGGAGATGGTGGAACATGTTTTGTTATAAATATTTTATGGAGAGAAGGGAATTATTAAGTTGGTTGCAAGAAAATAAATTACAGTTAAATATACAAGATATTTTGGGGAAAAAATCTACTCCTGATTATTTTTGTAATTTGATAAACAATCTTGAAAAAACGAAATTGATAGAAAGGATATAAGTTTATTTATGTAAATATTGTTAATATTTATTTTTATTTTTCAGTGGGAAAATACATAGCATCCCGATCCACACTCCACTGAAGTAGATGGCGGTAATGTATGTGGCTGTATGTGAAGCAAGTTGTGCTGAACTGTCGCAGCAGAGAGAGGCTATCTGTGAGCCTGCGAGCCTGCGTTCAGGGCAGCATGTGAGCCTGCGAGCCTGCGCAAGGGGTTACAAATCGCGAAAATACACATACATATCCTACGCATTTGTGCATCTCACGCGGCAGAAGAGTAGCAAAAATCACGTGTGTAAAGAGAGCCAACCGAAAAACCGTTTGACTTGTAACCAATGATTTGTCTGTATTTCTGGGTCTTGAAGCGAAAATACTTCAGACACAAGTGTCTCTGTGTGCTTACAGATTGATCTACACATTTGCAAGTCTCAGTACACATTTGTGGATCTGAATACAGATTTGTGGATTTTTTTTACAGATTTGCCAATCTCAGTACACATTTGCAGATCTGAATACAGATTTGTGGATTTTTTACACATTTGCAAATCTCAGTACACATTTGCAGATCTGAATACAGATTTGTGGATTTTTTACACATTTGCAAAACAGATTACACACAAGTAGTTTTACACATTTGCAGATTGTTGTACGGACACACAAATCTCCTCACACATTTACAGATTTATTTACACATTTTCAAATCCCACTGCACACACACAAATCGAGATACAGACACACAACTCTCCACACACATTTGCAAATATTAAAGCTACCATTTTGGCCCCATAGAAAGCTGCTGGTAAAATTATCCTTTTGTCTGGAGTTTGGATCACATACGTGAAAAACACCTTCCAGTTTGTTCACATTAATGATAGATCTTCCTCATGCTCAAAGGTTACCTGTGGAGTACCACAGGGATCAGTGCTAGGAACATTTCTCTTTACTTTATACATGCTCCCAATTGGTAGAGTTATTAGACAGCATGGGATTAATTTTCACTGTTATGCTGATGATACCCAGCTATATCTGTCTATAATCCAGATGAAGCTAACCCATTACATGTTGGGATCTGGAGTTGTTCCACCTTTCCCCAGCAGAGTGCGCCGTGGGTTCTCTGGGCTGGAGCTCACCAGCACACCTGGAGCTCGTCAGCCCATTAGAGGACCCTCTACTTAAGCAGATGCCAGACCTTTCTTCGACGCCGCAGTGTTAGCTAAGTTTGGTTAGCGAACCTGAGCCTTTTGTCTTTGAGTTTTGTCCCCTAGAGAACACTGAATTCTAACCAGCCTTTGTCTTGTCGCTCCTAGGAAAACCTGTCTCTCGACCTAACCCCTCAATCCAAGGTCTGATCCAACAGTCAGAAGTTAGACGCTGCACCTGCTGAGCACTCTGTTAAACCAACAGTCTCTGGACCCAACCGGTTCCCCCCCTCTGAGAAGAAAGCCTGAAACTCTCCAAGGTATATTCTGCAAAAATCTGAAAACTAAACAACGCTTCCTATCCACCTGGTTAACCAAACTGTCATCTCTGCAGACGCCTGAGAATCCAGCCCGGACCTGTTTCCTGAACGCAGTCTTATTTTGTGCAAACATTTAATAAACTCTGTTAAACTTTTCATCTGTCTCCTGGTAGTGTTCTGCATGTGGGTTTGATTCAGATCCAATCATGACAGAACACTGCGGCCAAACACAAAGCCCAGCAGATCACCTCCAGAAGAGACTTGAGGAGCAGGACGCTCAAATCCATGGACACGCCCACACAATCCGTGAGTTACACAAACTACTGGAATATCAGAACCAAGTCCTGCAGAATTATGCCGGCTACATGGGAGGTGCTAACGCTACGCCGGCAGCCCGATCTGTTCCGGAACCACTTCCGCCTCTAAGGTCACCATCCGTGATGTCATTTCCTGAGTTCCATCCGAGTCTCCCTGAAAGATTTTCAGGTAACCAAAAGGAGTTTAAGGGTTTTTTGTTCCAGTGTCGTTTGCTTTTTGAACACTCCCCTGGCAGTTTTCCTAACGATAGGAAAAAGATTTCCTTTATTCTGTCCCAACTAACTGGTCGAGCCCTGGAATGGGTGGAGGCAAGATTTTCTTCTGAGTCCAGTTTTCGTTGTACAATTTCCCAATTTTTATCTGAGTTTTCTCAAGTCTTTAACCATGACTCAGATAAGACAATTGACTCTCGAGCCTTACCTAATCTCAAACAGGGAAATTCTACTGTTGCTGAGTTCTCCATTGACTTCCGGGTTAAGGCTGCAGCTTCTGGTTGGAACGAGTGCGCACTTAAGAGTGCTTACTTTAAAGCTCTTAACGATAACATTAAGGATGAACTCGCCACATTAGACGAACCAGCTAGTTTGGAGGATTTAATACGTCTGACCATCAGGTTAGATAACAGACTTCGTGCCAGAAGTAATTTTAGATTGAGAAATCTGAGTTCTGCTGTTTCTACTCCTGCATTAAGAAATGCTTCTGTTTCCCAATAACCCATAACCAAGCCTAGAGCTAAGAACCAGTCTCTTCCAACACCTGTCCAGGTCTCTCACTATACTCCATCTGATGGAACTGAGACCGAACCCATGCAGATTGGACACACCAGATTGTCCCCGGAGGAGAGGCAACGGAGATTTCAGGCTAAACTGTGTCTATACTGTGGTGAGACTGGCCATTTCATTGCCTTTTGCCCGACAAAATCAAAAGCCGGGGCCCGTCAGAGGATGTGAGGAGTCTGACGGGCCATCTGAGATCCGAGAAAACTCCTCACTTGTTGTTGCCTTCTACTCTGTTCTTTTCTAACCAGAATCTTACGTTATCTGCCTTCATAGATTCTGGTTGTGAGAAAAACCTAATTGACTCTGAACTGGTTCAGCAGTTAGGGATTGACACTGTCCCTTTAATTAAACCCCTCAGAGTTTCAGCTATCGATGGAAAGAAACTTAATCAAGTAACTCATCAGACTCAACCGTTAGAACTGCTTATCTCTGGAAACCATCGTGAGATGATAACGTTTTTTGTTTTTCCTTCAGCCTGTTCTCCCCTGGTGCTTGGTTTCGAGTGGCTGGAGCGTCATAACCCCCATATCAACTGGGCTGAACGCCACATTGAATCCTGGTCCACCTTCTGTCACGAGTCTTGTCTTCGTTCTGCGGCTCCTTCTGTTCAGTCCCCTAGAGGTAGGGGGGAGATGGACTCTCCTGACCTTACTTCTGTTCCTCCCGAGTATCATAATCTGGCACCAGTCTTCAGTAAGGTCAGTGCTACGTCTCTTCCACCTCACAGACCATACGATTGTGCCATAGATTTACTTCCTGGAGCCCCTCTCCCCAGCAGCAGATTGTATAACATTTCCAAACCTGAACGTGAAACTATGGACAAATACATCAATGAATCTCTAGCTGCTGGAATCATTCGCCCACCTTCATCCCCACTTGGTGCTGGTTTTTTCTTTGTGGGCAAAAAGGATGGTTCTCTGCGCCCCTGTATCGACTACAGGGGACTGAATCAGATTACTGTTAAAAATAAATACCCCCTGCCACTACTAGCATCAGCGTTCGAACCGGTTCAGGGGGCTACAATTTTCACCAAGCTTGACCTGAGAAACGCCTACCACCTCCTGAGAATAAGAGAAGGGGATGAATGGAAAACAGCTTTTAAAACCCCCTTAGGACAGATTGAATACTTGGTCATGCCTTTTGGTCTCACGAATGCTCCTGCCTGTTTCCAAGCTTTGGTCAATGATGTTCTCAGAGATTTTTTGAATGTCTTTGTTTTTGTCTACATCGACGATATTTTGATTTACTCCAAGAACCTCTCAGACCACAGAAAGCACGTTCGTCTAGTTCTTCAGAGACTTCTGGAAAATAAACTTTTTGTGAAAGCCGAGAAATGTGAATTTCATCAACAGTCTGTTACTTTTCTAGGGTTTGTGCTCGAGGGCGGGCAGGTGAAGCCATCAGAAGAAAAGATAAAGGCAGTTCCGGATTGGCCTACACCTGAGAACCGCAAGCAACTCCAAAGATTTCTCGGCTTCGCTAACTTTTACAGGAGGTTCATAAGAAATTACACCCAGACAGCTCAACCTCTCACTGCTCTTACCTCTGTAAAGAAAACATTTCAATGGACACCTGAGGCTGAGGCAGCTTTCAATAAGTTAAAGAGACTTTTTTCCAGTGCTCCCATCTTGGTCCAACCAGATCCTACGAAACAGTTCATCCTAGAGGTGGATGCCTCTGATTCCGGTGTGGGAGCTGTACTGTCTCAGCAATCTGACTCTGATCAAAAGACTCACCTGTGTGCATTCTTTTCTCGCAGATTATCCTCAGCCGAGCAAAACTATGATGTTGGTGATCGAGAACTTTTGGCCATTAAGCTTGCCTTGGAGGAATGGAGACACTGGCTTGAGGGGGCGGAACATCCGGTTCTGGTTTGGACTGACCACAAGAACCTTGCCTATATCCAATCAGCTAAAAGATTCAACCCTCGGCATTCAAGGTGGTCTCTGTTCTTCTCTCGATTCAATTTAATTATTTCCTACAGACCTGGTTCCAAGAACGTCAAGCCCGACTCTCTCTCTCGTCTGTATTCCTCTGATCAACCCGAGACACCTGAACCTGTTCTCCCAGCCACTTGCACTGTTGGGGCCGTTTCCTGGGAGATCACTGATTTAATCAACGCAGCCCTGGTCTCTGAACCTGACCCAGGTAACGGTCCTCCAAATAAGATGTACGTTCCATCCTCCGTCAGGTCCCGACTTATCCAGTGGATGCATACAGCAAGATTCTCGGCTCATCCTGGAGTTAGCAGAACCATCGCCCTCATACAACGATGATTCTGGTGGCAGTCTTTGCACAAAGACGTTAAAGAATACGTTCTGGCCTGTCCCATCTGCGCTAGGAACAAGACGTCACACCAACAACCTTCCGGTCTACTGCAACCTCTACCTGTTCCAACCCGTCCATGGTCTCACATCGCGGTGGATTTTGTCACCGGTCTCCCCATTTCTAGAGGTATGATTACAATCCTAACTATCATCGATCGTTTTTCCAAGGCTTGTCATCTCATTCCCCTCAGAAAGCTCCCCACTGCATTCCAGACGGCTCAACTCCTTGTGAAACACGTTTTTCGTCTCCATGGCATCCCTCAGGAAATCCTCTCCGATCGTGGTCCCCAGTTCATCTCTCAGATCTGGAAAGCTTTCTGTTCCGCACTCAACTGTAAATCTTCTCTTACGTCAGGTTATCACCCTCAGTCTAACGGGCAGACGGAGAGGATGAACCAGTAGCTTGAGTCCTCCCTCCGCTGCCTTACATCCAATAACCCAACTGACTGGAGCCAGTACCTGTCCTGGATAGAATACGCACATAACTCCCAGAGATCTGCTTCCACTGGTTTGTCTCCCTTTCAGGTGTCCTTGGGTTATCAGCCTCCACTTTTCCCCGCAGATGAGAGAGAGATCACAGTTAGATCAGTCCATCAACACATCCGCCGCAGCCAACGGATCTGGAGAGCTCTCACCTGTGCTTCCGCCACTACCAAGAGGTATGCGGATTCTCAGAGGCGCCCCGCTCCTGATTACACTCCAGGCCAGGAGGTCTGGTTGTCGACCCGAGACATCCCCCTCAAGGGGATGTCGAAAAAACTATCACCCAGGTTCATCGGTCCTTTCAAGATTGACCAAATCATCAACCCCTCTGCTGTCCCTCTACACTTGCCATCCTCCCTACGCATCCATCCCACTTTCCACGTCTCGCAGATCAAACCAGTCATCACTAGCTCCTTGTGCCCGCCTTCCGACTCCCCTCCGCCCGCCCTGGACATTGATGGTCATCCGGCTTACACTGTTTGCCGGATCGTAGACTCCCGTCGGCGAGGTCGCGGTTGGCAGTACCTCGTCGACTGGGAGGGCTATGGTCCGGAAGACCGCACCTGGGTCCCAGGCTCTTATAACCTCGATCCTTCCTTGATTGAGGAATATGAGAGTTCCCTCCCGTCCACTTCCTCTGGACCGCCAAGAGGCGGTCGTTGAGGGGGGGGTACTGTTGGGATCTGGAGTTGTTCCACCTTTCCCCAGCAGAGTGTGCCGTGGGTTCTCTGGGCTGGAGCTCACCAGCACACCTGGAGCTCATCAGTCCATTAGAGGACCCTCTACTTAAGCAGATGCCAGACCTTTCTTCGACGCCGCAGTGTTAGCTAAGTTTGGTTAGCGAACCTGAGCCTTTTGTCTTTGAGTTTTGTCCCCTAGAGAAAACTGAATTCTAACCAGCCTTTGTCTTGTCGCTCCTAGGAAAACCTGTCTCTCGTGTGAAGCTCTGGGAGAGCTTAACCAGAATCTGTTTGCCTGCCCTAGAGAGCCAAACCTGAAGATCTCACTTTGGAATCCACCTGCTGCTCTCGGAAGGAGAGCTAACCCCTCAATCCAAGGTCTGATCCAACAGTCAGAAGTTAGACGCTGCACCTGCTGAGCACTCTGTTAAACCAACAGTCTCTGGACCCAACCGGTTCCCCCCCTCTGAGAAGAAAGTCTGAAACTCTCCAAGGTATATTCTGCAAAAATCTGAAAACTAAACAACGCTTCCTATCCACCTGGTTAACCAAACTGTCATCTCTGCAGACGCCTGAGAATCCAGCCCGGACCTGTTTCCTGCACGCAGTCTGATTTTGTGCAAACATTTAATAAACTCTGTTAAACTTTTCATCTGTCTCCTGGTAGTGTTCTGCATGTGGGTTTGATTCAGAACCAATCATGACATTACATAGATTACAGGCATGTCTGAAGACATAAAAACCTGGATGACTCTTAACTTTCTGCTTCTGGATGCAGACGAAACAGAAGTTATAGTCTTTGGACAAGAGTCTCTGAAAAAGAAGCTGATTAGTCAGTCACTTCATTTGGATGGGATTAAACTAATTTCAGATAATAAAGTAAAAAATCATGGTGTTGTTTTTGATCAGGACCTATCTGTTGGGAGCTGGAGAAAATCCCATCTTTCTCCAGCAGAGTCCGCCGTGGATCCTCTGAGGGAGCCTCCTGCACAGGTGCAGCTCATCAAGACCATCAGAGGATCCACTACATAAGCTGCCTTCAGACCTTGCCTCAACGCCGCAGTGTTGTTCCAGTTGGTCAGCGCTAAAGCCTTGCTCCTTGTGAATCTCCATGACTTTGAATCCAGATTGGATTCTAACTTCTCTCTCTGTGTTCCCAGGAAACCCGAGTCTCCTCCGTGAAAGCTCTGGGAGAGCTAACCTGCCGAGCCGACCCTCTGAGCCAAACCCTGAAGACTTTCTGAGAACCCCCAAGCAGCTCAGGACTAGAGCTGGAAAAACCAAACCAAGGTCTGTACGAGTTAGACGTGAGACGCTGAAGCAGCTACGGACTCTGCTGATAAACTCTTCTCCAGAACCAACAGAAACTCCCCCAAGGAGAATAACTCAAGAACCCTCAAGGTACTATCTGAGCTCACTTGAAAACCAAACCCTGCCAGCAGTACATAACAGCTCTGTCTCTCACGCAGACTCCAGTGAAAGCAGGACCCAGGCCCGAACCAGATTCCAGTACACTCTGTGTTTGTGCTTAAATAAACTGTTAAACTTTTATCCTTGTGTCCGCCTTGTGGTGTTCTGCATAACTGGGTCTCCATTTGAGAACCCATCATGACAGAACACTGCGGCCAAACTCAAGGCCCAGCAGAACATCTCCGTCAACTACTAGAGGAGCGGGATGCCCAAATCCACAGACAGGTTCAAACTCTGAGTGAGTTAAATTCTCAAATTGATTTCCAGGATCATCTTGTCCGTAATTTCTCTAGTAGATTGAACAATGCTAACGCTACCCCTTCTCCACAACCATTTCCGGGTCCTGTTCCTCCTCCGAGGTCACCAGCAGTGACGTCATCAGAGTTCCGCCCTAGTCTACCAGAAAAGTTCTCTGGCAAGATGAAAGATTGCAGGGGATTTTTATTTCAATGTCGTTTGATTTTTATGAACTCCCCTGGTTGTTTTCCCACGGACCACAAGAAGATAACATTTATTCTTTCTCAGTTAACAGGAAGAGCCTTGGAATGGGCTCAGGCCAGATTTGCATCCGACGATAGCTTAAACTGCTATTTTTCAATTCAATTCAATTCAGTTTATTTATATAGCGCCAAATTCACAACACATGTCATCTCAAGGCACTTTACAGTTCAACCAGATCATACAGTCAAATTGATACAAAGTTTTCTATCTAAGGAAAACCAGTTGATTGCATTGACTCATTGACTCAAATACAATCCCCCACACTAAGCATGCTTGTAGCGACAGTGGAGAGGAAAAACTCCCTTTTAACAGGAAGAAACCTCCAGCAGAACCAGGCTCAGTGTGAGCGGCCATCTGCCGAGGCCGACTGGGGTTCAAGGAGACAGAAGCAGAGATACAAAAAGCAGCTGTAAAAGGCGGCCCCGTCCAGGAAACACACAGCCAGGCAGACGAGCTCCAAGGCAGCTCCCATGCCAGAGGACGAAGAGAGCACATCCACTCAGTCACGGTCAGAGAAACAGGACCACACTGGAAAACAGGCCGATCTCCAACATCTATAAACAAGGGTGTTGATAGAAGCAGCACAACTGATGTTTTTTTCCAGGATGACGTCACAGCCAAACAGGAACAGACGAGGCAAAGCTACTCTGAGGAAAAGCAGAGAGAGCAGAAGGTTAGAGATTGAACTAACAGATTCTACAGAATAGGAGAACAGAGAGAGAATGAAGCAGAATGATGAAATGGGGGTCCCTATGTCCTCCAAAAGTCTAAGCCTACAGCAGCATAACTATAGAGATAGCTCAGGATAACCTGAGCCACCCTAACTATAAGCTTTATCAAAAAGGAAAGTTTTAAGCCTAGCCTTAAAAGTAGACAGGGTGTCTGCCTCACGGACTAAAACTGGTAGTTGGTTCCACAGGAGAGGAGCCTGATAACTAAAAGATCTGCCTCCCATTCTACTTTTAGAAATTCTAGGAACCACTAGTAAACCTGCAGATTGAGAGCGAAGTGCTCTGTTAGGAACATAAGGAACAATCAGATCTCTGATATAAGATGGAGCTTGGCCATTTAAGGCTTTATATGTGAGAAGGAGGATTTTAAATTCTATTCTTGATTTAACAGGAAGCCAATGAAGAGAAGCCAGGATAGGAGAGATATGATCTCTCTTTTTAATTTTCATTAGAACTCTGGCTGCAGCATTTTGGATCAGCTGAAGGCTTTTAACTACAGTTTGTGGACTTCCTGATAGTAAAGAATTACAATAGTCCAGCCTTGAAGTAACAAATGCATGGACTAGTTTCTCAGCATCACCCCTGGACAGGATATTTCTAATTTTTGCAATGTTCCTCAGATGAAAGAAGGAAATTCTAGAAACCTCTTTGATATGGGATTTAAATGACAGGTCCTGATCAAAAATAACACCAAGATTTTTTACTTTATTATCTGAAATCAGTTTAATCCCATCCAAATGAAGTGACTGGCTAATCAGCTTCTTTTTCAAAGACTCTGGTCCAAAGACTATAACTTCTGTTTTGTCTGCATTCAGAAGCAGAAAGTTAAGAGTCATCCAGGTTTTTATGTCTTCAGACATGCCTGTAATCTATGTAATGGGTTAGCTTCATCTGGATTTATAGACAGATATAGCTGGGTATCATCAGCATAACAGTGGAAATTAATCCCATGCTGTCTAATAATTCTACCAATTGGGAGCATGTATAAAGTAAAGAGAATTGGTCCTAGCACTGATCCCTGTGGTACTCCACAGGTAACCTTTGAGCGTGTTGAAGATCTATCATTAACATGAACAAACTGAATTCGATCAGAAAGATAAGATTTAAACCAGTCTAGTGCTGTTCCTTTAATTCCAACAAAATATTCAAGTCTTTCTAAAAGAATATTATGGTCAACTGTATCAAATGCAGCACTAAGATCCAACAGGACGAGCACAGATACAAGTCCATTATCTGAGGCCATGAGAATATCATTAGTGACTTTCACCAGAGCTGTTTCAGTGCTATGATGAGCTCTAAAGCCAGACTGAAACTCTTCAAAAAGTTCATTATGGTGGAAGTGATCGCAAACTTGTTTGGCAACTACTTTCTCAAGAATTTTGGATAAGAAAGGAAGATTGGATATAGGTCTATAATTGACCAAGTCATCTGGGTCAAGAGACGGTTTCTTAAGCAGAGGTTTAATTACAGCAACCTTAAAAGCTTTAGGTACATATCCCTGTAACAGAGATAAATTAATCACATCTAAAATGGAGGAGGAGATCAAAGGGAATGCCTCCTTAAATAACCTGGTTGGAACTGGATCTAACATACAAGTTGAAGGCTTAGATGAAGACAATAATTTTGCTAATTCAGAGAGTTCAACTGGATCAAAGCAGTCTAAACCCGGTTCAGATTCCATGACTACCTCAGGTACAATCGCGGATAGAGGAGTGCGTATGATCTTATTTTTAATAAGATCAATCTTATTTATAAAGAATCCCATAAAATCATTGCTGCTAAGAGCAGGTGGAATGGACGGTTCAACAGAGCTATGGCTCTGGGTGAGTTTGGCAACTGTATTAAAAAGAAATCTAGGATTATTCTTATTCTCCTCTATTAATGAGGAGAAGTATGCTGCTCTTGCTTTACAAAGGGTCCTCTTATACAGCAGTAAACCATTTTTCCAGACTAGGAAGGACTCTCGCAGGCCTGTGGAGCGATATTTTCTCTCCAGTTTCCTAGCATTTTGCTTCAAAGTACGCAGCTCTGCATTAAACCAAGGAGCAAGCTTTCTATTTTTAACGGTTTTCATTTTCAAAGGAGCTGCGTTGTCTAAGGCAATACGCAGAGAACTAGCAACCCCATCAACAAAATCATCAACCTGTGAAGGGGAATAAGCTAAGCTTTTGCACTCTGCAGCACTGCTCAGTGACACAGAGGAGAGAGAAAGTGAAGCAGATTCTTTAAAATTTATAACTGCACTATCTGATAAAGATCTACTAAAATTGAACCTTCTTTTGGGGGAGGAGAACTCTGTTAAAGTAATCCTGAAGGTTATTAGAAAGTGGTCAGAGAGGACAGGGTTGTGAGGAAATACTGTTATTTCTTCACATTCTATGCCGTATGTCAGCACAAGATCCAAAGTATGAAGATGAGAATGCGTGGGACTATTCACATTTTGAACAAAGCCAATAGTGTCTAAGATAGCATTAAAGGCTGCTCTTAAGCTATCGCCTTCAATGTCAGCATGGATGTTAAAATCTCCCACTATGATGACCCTGTCAGTATTTAATACCAAATCAGAAAGGAACTCAGACTTCATCTCAGAATTTAACCAGGTATTCAATCAGGAAACTGACCAAGCTATGGATTCCAGAGCTCTTTTCAGCCTTTAACAGGGAAATTCATCGGTGGCAGACTTTTCGATTAACTTCCGGGTTAAGGCGGCAGCTTCCGGTTGGAACCAAAGCGCCTTAAAGGGAGCATTCTTCATGGCATTAAATGAACAGTTTAAAAGATGAACTAAAACCCCTCGACGAACCTGCTTCCCTCAAAGATTTAATCCGCCTCCCCCAAATTAGCCCTTGATAATGGGATTCGAGCCAGAAACAGTTTAAAAGCAAAAGTAATTTCTCTCCCTGCCTCTCTTAACGTTATTTGTTTTTTCTCCCTACAGAGCAAAAAATGCCCATTCAGAGGTTCTAAGCCCCATTTCCTTTTTCCAAATTCCCGGTTTTCCAGCCCTCTCTTTGGGAGAAGGGGACCCCGGGAAACCCAGGGCGGGGGGACACACGGGGCCCTTACCCCTGGGGAGACAGAGGGGGTTTTCCTAATTTAAATTATGTATTTTACGCGGGAGAGTGGCCCTTTTATCGCCCCCCTTCCCCGGCAAGATAAAAAAGGGGGGCCCCCCCCGCCAGTGGTTTCTGAGGGGGCCCTGGGGGGAAAAAATTTAAAACACAACAAAATCCCTCGTTTTTTTGCTTCCACCCACCCCTCTTCTGTGAAAACCAGAGTCTCTTTTTTTTCCCCGGGTTAATCGCCCTCGGGCAGTGAGGGGTGTTTTAAATAGACTTAACCCTCGTCCAGCAACTTCACTTTAAAGACCGTTCCCCTCTTCGCCTCTCGTGGTCCCATCGAGGGAAAAAAGGGACTCCACCGGGTTCCCCCTCCAAAAAAAAGCCCCCCCCGGCAAATTTCCCAAATCAGGTAACCCCCGGGAGAGACAATAACCTTCTTTGTTTTTTCCCTCTGCATGCCCCCCCGGCTAGCCCCTGGGGTTTTTCGAGGGGGTTGGGAAGCAAAAACCCCTAACTTTTAACTGGACTAAACTCTCCTGTAATAAAGGTCCACAACTTTGCCACGAAAATCCCTTCGTTTGCTCCCCCTAGGGTTTGGGGGCCTCCTAGTGGGGGGGGGGGGAGAGGGGACTCCCCGGGATTTTTCTTAGTTCCCTCTGAGTACCACAACTTCCCCCTGTCTTCAAAAGGGGCATTGTTTACGCCCCTAGGGCCCACCAGAAAATACGATTGCCCTTTTAAAATTTTCCCCCCGGTGAAACCTCTTCCAAGCGGGCAGATTTGTATAACTTTTCCCAAAGCCTGAAAGAGAAACTATGGAAAATACATAAAAAAATGAAATCATTACTGCTTGGAAATTTTATTCGTCCTTCATCCTCTCCGCTGGGGCAGGGTTCTTTTTTCGTGGGCAAGAAAAATTGGCCCCCCGAGGCCATGCATTGATTATGGGGGTTTTGAACCAGATCACAATTAAAATTAAAATATCCTTTTGCCTCTTTTTTTGCTTCTTTTTTTGAACCTGTACAGGGGGGTTACAGTGTTTATTAATTGGACTTAAAAAAGGGCCTATAAATCTTTGAGGTTTTGAGAGGGCGATGAAGGGAAAAAATTCCCTTTTAAAAGACCCCTTTTGGGGCCAAATTTTCCAAAAACGGGGGGTAATCCCTTTTTGGGTTTTAAAACCCCAAAACGCCCCTTCCTTTTTCCCGGGCCCCCTAGTAAAAATTGTTCTCAGAAAATTTTCCCTAAAGGTTTTTTTTTTGTGAAACATTGATGACATTCTCTTTTTTCCCCAAGGCCCTCAATGAACAAAAGGGAGACATTTTTTCCCCTTTTTTTACGGGGACAAGGGAGAATAAGCTTTCGTTGAAACCCGGGGAAGTGCAAATTTAAAACAACCGTCATTCTTTTTTTTTTTGGGGGGTTTTTTGTGCCGGGGCGGTCAGGAAAAAACCTTCTGAGGATAAGTTAAAAGGGCTTTTTTTAACTGGCCAGTCCCTGAAAACCGAAAACGGGTTACAGGGGTTTTCCCTAGGTTTCGCTAACTTTCAAATCGACGTTTTCATAAAAAAACTCCGTCAAAACCGGGGCCCTTTCCCAAATTAACCTCTTTTTAACTTCCATCAAACGAACCTTTCAGGGGAAAACCCCTGGGCTAAAGCAGCTTTTGAAAAACTAAAGCCCTTTGGGTTTTCCCAGAGCCCCTGTTCAAATTTCCAACCCCTGATCCAGCTAAAATTCTCCTAGAGGGTGGATGCTTTGTTTTTTCCCGGGAGTTGGGGGCCGGGTTCCCCTTCCCAAAGGCTCAAACCTCTGAAAAAAAGGATAACCCCTGGCTTTCAACCTTCGTGGGCCCCTTTCATCACTGAAAGAATTTAGACGGGGGGCAAAGTAAACTCCGGGGCTATTAAGTTGGCGTTGGAAGAATGGGGGGGCATTGGCTGGGGGGGGCTGAGCATCCTTTCCCTCGTGTGGCCCAGACCAAAAAAAATTGGTCACATCCAGTCAACTAAACAGGCAAATCCTCCCCAATCCGGGTGGTCAACTTCTTCCACGTTTCAAACCTTATCATTTCCTACAGCCCCGGGACCCAAGAAGTGAAGCCTGATTCTCTCTCTCGTCTCTACCCCCTTCATCATCCTGAGACCCTGAACCCTTTCCTCCCAGCTTCGTGTACCATAGGAGTGGTCAACTGGGAGATATCGGACCTCATCAACTCTGCCCTAGCCACAGAACCAGACCCAGGTACCGGTCCGCCTAACCCTACATATGTCCCATCTTCAGTCAGGTCCCGTCTCATCCAGTGGATGCACGCCGCCAAATTCACCGCTCATCCAGGAGTGAGTAGGACTATAGCTCTCATCTCCAGGCGCTTCTGGTGGCCCAAACTCCACAGAGACGTTAAGGAATATGTGTTGGCTTGCCCCACCTGTGCCCGCAACAAAGCCTCACACCAACCTCCTTCTGGCCTGCTTCAACCACTTCCTGTTCCCTCGCGTCCATGGTCTCATATAGCTATAGATTTTGTCACCGGCCTCCCTGTCTCCCGAGGTATGTCCACTATTCTAACCATTGTTGATCGTTTCTCGAAGTCCTGCCATCTGGTTCCCCTCAGGAAACTTCCCACGGCCTTCCAGACAGCCCAGCTGTTAATAAAACATGTTTTCCGGCTTCATGGCATTCCCCAGGAGATTCTTTCGGACAGAGGTCCACAATTCATCTCGCAGGTATGGAAGGCTTTCTGTTCTGCTCTCGGCTGCAAACCATCTCTCACTTCAGGTTACCATCCTCAATCAAACGGCCAGACAGAACGCATGAACCAGCAACTGGAATCCACCCTCCGCTGTCTCACTTCCAACAACCCCGTGGATTGGAGTCAATACCTCCCTTGGATAGAATATGCCCACAACTCTCTCCGTTCTGCATCCACTGGACAGTCCCCGTTCCAGGTCAGTCTCGGATACCAACCACCTCTTTTCCCTGCAGATGAGAGAGAGATATCGGTGCTGTCCGTTAACCATCACATCCGTCGCTGCCAGAGGATTTGGAGGGAGACAATCGCCACACTCAACCAGTCAACCGAGTCAGTCAAGCGTTTCGCTGACGCTAAGAGACGCCCCGCCCCTGAGTATTCTGTGGGCCAAGAAGTTTGGCTCTCCACTCGAGACACTCGAGTTTTCGAGACATCCCCCTCAAGGGGATGTCTCGAAAACTCTCCCCGAGATTCATTGGGCCTTTCAAGGTTTCTCGCATCATCAACCCCTCCTCTGTCCGTCTGCAACTTCCCCAGTCCCTCCGTATCCATCCCACTTTCCATGTTTCCCAGATCAAACCTGTTTCCTCGAGCCCCCTGTGCCCTCCGTCCGACTCCCCACCACCCGCCCTGGAGGTCGATGGCCATCCGGCCTTCACGGTGCGCCGCATCGTGGACTCCCGTCGACGAGGTCGCGGATGGCAGTACCTCGTCGACTGGGAGGGCTACGGACCTGAAGATCGTCAGTGGGTCCCAGGCTCGTACATCCTCGACCCTGCACTCATAGAGGAGTACGAGCGTTCCTGTCCGTCCACTTCCTCCGGACCGCCAAGGGGCGGTCGTTGAGGGGGGGGTACTGTTGGGAGCTGGAGAAAATCCCATCTTTCTCCAGCAGAGTCCGCCGTGGATCCCCTGAGGGAGCCTCCTGCACAGGTGCAGCTCATCAAGACCATCAGAGGATCCACTACATAAGCTGCCTTCAGACCTTGCCTCAACGCCGCAGTGTTGTTCCAGTTGGTCAGCGCTAAAGCCTTGCTCCTTGTGAATCTCCATGACTTTGAATCCAGATTGGATTCTAACTTCTCTCTCTGTGTTCCCAGGAAACCCGAGTCTCCTCCGTGAAAGCTCTGGGAGAGCTAACCTGCCGAGCCGACCCTCTGAGCCAAACCCTGAAGACTTTCTGAGAACCCCCAAGCAGCTCAGGACTAGAGCTGGAAAAACCAAACCAAGGTCTGTACGAGTTAGACGTGAGAAGCTGAAGCAGCTACGGACTCTGCTGATAAACTCTTCTCCAGAACCAACAGAAACTCCCCCAAGGAGAATAACTCAAGAACCCTCAAGGTACTATCTGAGCTCACTTGAAAACCAAACCCTGCCAGCAGTACATAACAGCTCTGTCTCTCACGCAGACTCCAGTGAAAGCAGGACCCAGGCCCGAACCAGATTCCAGTACACTCTGTGTTTGTGCTTAAATAAACTGTTAAACTTTTATCCTCGTGTCCGCCTTGTGGTGTTCTGCATAACTGGGTCTCCATTTGAGAACCCATCATGACACTATCATTTAAATCCCAGATCAAAGAGGTTTCTAGAATTTCCTTCTTTCATCTGAGGAATATTGCAAAAATGAGCAATCTCCTGTCCAGGGGTGATGCTGAGAAACTAGTCCATGCATTTGTTACTTCAAGGCTGGACTATTGTAATTCTTTACTATCAGGAAGTCCACAAACTGTAGTTAAAAGCCTTCAGCTGATCCAAAATGCTGCAGCCAGAGTTCTGATGAAAATGAAAAAGAGAGATCATATCTCTCCTATCCTGGCTTCTCTTCATTGGCTTCCTGTTAAATCCAGAATAGAATTTAAAATCCTCCTTCTCACATATAAAGCCTTAAATGGCCAAGCTCCATCTGATATCAGAGATCTGATTGTTCCTTGTGTTCCTAACAGAGCACTTCGCTCTCAATCTGCAGGTTTACTAGTGGTTCCTAGAATTTCTAAAAGTAGAATGGGAGGCAGATCTTTTAGTTCTCAGGCTCGTCTGCCTGGCTGTGTGTTTCCTGGACGGGGCCGCCTGTGGAGCTGGTTGACAGTTGCCTTTTGTATCTATGCTTCTTTTTCTATGTCTGCTTCTGTCTCCTTGAACCCCAGTGGGCCTCAGCAGATGGCCGCTCACACTGAGCCTGGTTCTGCTGGAGGTTTCTTCCTGTTCAAAGGGAGTTTTTCCTCTCCACTGTCGCTACAAGCATGCTTAGTGTGAGGGATTGCTGAAGAGTCAATGAGTCGATGCAATCAGCTGGTTTTCCTTAGATAGAAAACTTTGAATCAATCTGACTGGATGATCTGGTGAACTGGAAAGTGACCTGAGATGACATCATGTGAATTTGGAGCTATAGAAATAAACTGAATAGAATTTAACAACCTTAACTTGCTTTAAAGCTACAGTGTGTAACTTTTAGCGACATCTAGCGGTTAGACTGCAGACTGCAGCAACATAAACATCTCCCCCCCACCGCTTCTCCCCCCCAACAGTACGGCGAGCGTTACGGGACAAAATGTCTTCCACGACGTCTGCATCACCTACATTCTCAAGTGATGAGGTTTGTTTACATAGATAATTTTACAGATATTATTTAATTAGTCTGTGTAGGGTATAGATTTCATGTAGACTTAAGATAATAAATATACCCGTTATTTTTTCTACATCGTTGTGACGTTTTGGCGATCTCGCAATCGCTAGTTTGTTGGCTCTGCGCTGCCGTAGCGCAAAGATGTCTGCCTCCATGGCTGCGAGACCCGCTCCTATGTAATTATAAATAACGAATTCTAAGGCAACACAAATATTAAGGTTAAGAGGCTGAGCTCGTAGATGATGATAAATAACATAGTTATGTATAATATATTACATTTCTGACTGTATATCCCTGTAATTATTACACACTGTAGCTTTAAACAGGGAACAGAGCTGATTTCTTGGTAGACAGACTTTAAAAGAGATGTTTTTGGTACGCTTCAAAAAACACCAAAAAGTAAGTAATCAAATAGTTTTTTTGTACATGACTAAAGGGATACTTGCCCATTGAGGTAGTTTAAAGTATATTTTTCATGCAAAAAACTGAACAGAAAAAAGAAAAAGGGATAAACGGGGAAAACTAAAGAGATAAATGTGTAATAACTATGGGTATGCTGGTCTGACCAGGTATTCTCATCTGACAGAGCAGGCAGAGTAACAACTTTGGAATCGGTTCTAACCTCGACAGGTTAGAAGACAACTACAGATTTGATGCAAGAATATATTTTTGTCATTTCTTAGTCCGTGAAACATTTTAAGCCCCTGGAGAAACTCTCCAGTGAACAACAGTTTTTACCAAAAAAAATAAAAAAAATAGAGGATATAAGTTTTGCAATCCATTGCGTTCTTAATTTTCATTGCAACATTGCCTCATTGCAGTCGCCATCTTACAATTTTTCTAGCAGCGAAGCATTGTTGCCTTTTGGGTATTTCTAGTGCTGAGAGTCAGGCATCTTAAAGTACCGCCTCCTGCGCTGTGATTGGTCGGAGTCAACAGTGGTTTACCAGACTGATTTGCACTGAGCTTAATTCACCTGGTTACTTCAGTCCAGCAGGTTTTAGTTGGTATGTTTGACAAACATGAATCTCCAGGGAACGTTTGTCCATTATAAAAAAAATCAGACCTAAAGTCCAAGACTTTTATAACCATGATTTTACTGCTTAATGAATAAACATCAACCTTCAATATACTTCTTGGACAAATAAGAGTATTATAAGTATTACAATACAGAGTTTATGTGATAAAGAGAGAAATCCTGCTTTTTATGTAATCTTTACAGGTTTATCATCCTTTGCTTTCCCTCATTTATTTATTTCACATTCAGGTAACCAGTGACATGTCAGCAGAGCAGTACAGCTCATTATCATGACTACATTCATTCATTATCATCATTACAGGAGATCAGACTCACCAAGATAAGGGTCATATTCACTGATGAAGCGTTTTGTCAGAAACTTGACTGTGAGAGCTGTAACATGAGAAGAGGAGCAAAAAATAACTTGTGTGGATGATTGTGGCGGCCCCACGGGACCAGAGTTGCTCCGAGTCCTGGGAAAATTACAGCTACATAAACATTTATCAGGGGGAGTCAGGGAGCTCAGATTTATTAGATTAGATTAGATAGATAGATAGATAGATAAATAGATAGATAGATAGATAGATAGATAGATAGATAGATAGATAGATAGATAGATAGATAGATAGATAGATAGATAGATAGATAGATAGATAGATTGATAGATAGATAGATAGATAGATAGATAGATAGATAGATTGATAGATTGATAGATTGATAGATAGATATAGATAGATAGATAGATGATAGATAGATAGATAGATAGATAGATGATAGATAGATAGATAGATAGATAGATAGATGATAGATAGATAGATAGATAGATAGATAGATAGATTGATAGATAGATATAGATAGATAGATAGATGATAGATAGATAGATAGATAGATAGATGATAGATAGATAGATAGATAGATAGATAGATAGATGATAGATAGATAGATAGATAGATAGATAGATAGATAGATAGATAGATAGATTGATAGATATATAGATAGATAGATAGATAGATAGATTGATAGATAGATAGATAGATAGATAGATAGATGATAGATAGATAGATAGATAGATAGATAGATAGATAGATTGATAGATTGATAGATAGATATAGATAGATAGATAGATGATAGATAGATAGATAGATAGATAGATGATAGATAGATAGATAGATAGATAGATAGATAGATAGATAGATAGATAGATGATAGATAGATAGATAGATAGATAGATTGATAGATAGATATAGATAGATAGATAGATGATAGATAGATAGATAGATTGATAGATTGATAGATAGATATAGATAGATAGATAGATGATAGATAGATAGATAGATTGATAGATTGATAGATAGATATAGATAGATAGATAGATGATAGATAGATAGATAGATAGATAGATGATAGATAGATTGATAGATAGATAGATTGATAGATAGATATAGATAGATAGATAGATGATAGATAGATAGATAGATTGATAGATTGATAGATAGATATAGATAGATAGATAGATGATAGATAGATAGATAGATAGATAGATGATAGATAGATTGATAGATTGATAGATTGATAGATAGATATAGATAGATAGATAGATGATAGATAGATAGATAGATAGATAGATGATAGATAGATAGATAGATAGATAGATAGATAGATAGATAGATAGATAGATAGATAGATAGATGATAGATAGATAGATAGATAGATAGATAGATAGATTGATAGATAGATATAGATAGATAGATAGATGATAGATAGATAGATAGATAGATAGATTGATAGATTGATAGATTGATAGATTGATAGATAGATATAGATAGATAGATAGATTGATAGATAGATATAGATAGATATAGATAGATAGATAGATAGATGATAGATAGATAGATAGATAGATAGATAGATAGATAGATAGATAGATAGATAGATAGATAGATAGATAGATAGATAGATAGATAGATAGATAGATAGATAGATTGATAGATAGATAGATAGATAGATTGATAGATTGATAGATATATAGATAGATAGATAGATAGATAGATAGATAGATTGATAGATTGATAGATAGATAGATAGATAGATAGATGATAGATAGATAGATAGATAGATAGATAGATAGATAGATGATAGATAGATAGATAGATAGATTGATAGATTGATAGATAGATATAGATTGATAGATTGATAGATAGATATAGATAGATAGATAGATAGATAGATAGATAGATGATAGATAGATAGATAGATAGATAGATAGATAGATTGATAGATAGATGATAGATAGAAAGATAGATAGATAGATAGATAGATAGATAGATAGATAGATAGATAGATAGATTGATAGATAGATAGATTGATAGATTGATAGATAGATATAGATAGATAGATAGATTGATAGATTGATAGATAGATATAGATAGATAGATTGATATATAGATGATAGATAGATTGATAGATAGATAGATAGATATAGATAGATAGATAGATAGATAGATAGATATAGATAGATAGATAGATAGATGATAGATAGATAGATAGATAGATAGATAGATAGATGATAGATAGATAGAGATAGATAGATAGAGATAGATAGAATCACTGACCTGATTTTCCGCAGCCCATAACTCCAAGCAGAACCAGGTTACACTCAGCACAAGGCTTTGTTTTCCCAAACATCCTTAATATGTCCGGCTGTTGTAGACTCTGGTTTCCTGCTGTAATCTTTGTCCTCTGCTGGCGCTAGCAGGACGTACAGATGTCACACAGAAAACTGAGACTGGAAGAGATTTACTTTCCTTTGGTCAGAAGCCCCAATAAGATGGGAGGGGTGATGATGATCCTCCAGATCTGTGGTCGCTGTGAATCTGCTGCACCCAGTAGAGCAGGAACTGGGTTGTGTGCAGCTATTCTCCTCACCTTGCCATGTTAGGTAAAAAAGCTTCAAACACAAACAGTAAAGTTGACCTAAACATAATGAAAACAGCAGCTGACTCAGAATTTATGGACGGCTCAGTGTTTGTATTCCGTCCTTCCTGTGAGCGCTCTCAGATTCTTGTTTAGCTTCTCACAGAAACATCTCCAATTTAAAAAAAACTTATGCAACCAACCCTAAAGATTTTGTTGGACTTTGGTGGCCGAGGGGTGCAAACGCCTTGCAAGTACATGATTCCACTGCAAATTCAAGAACTCCAAAACCAAAAACTAAATTAAAATCGGTTGACTTACAACTACAAAAATGAGTCACAGACTCACAAAAAACACACGCTAAATGCTGCTGAAAAGAAATGCTGGAATCACAACAAATAGAGAGCGGGGAAGTTTACACACAATGTAACTATACACTCACCGGCCACTTTATTAGGTACCCCATGCTAGTAATGGGTTGGACCCCCTTTTGCCTTCAGAACTGCCTCAATTCTTGGTGGCATAGATTCAACAAGGTGCTGGAAGCATTCCTCAGGGAGTTTGGTCCATATTGACATGATGGCATCACACAGTTGCCGCAGATTTGTCGGCTGCACATCCATGATGCGAATCTCCCGTTCCACCACATCCCAAAGATGCTCTATTGGATTGAGATCTGGTGACTGTGGAGGCCATTTGAGTACAGTGAACTCATTGTCATGTTCAAGAAACCAGTCTGAGATGATTCCAGCTTTATGACATGGCGCATTATCCTGCTGAAAGTAGCCATCAGAAGTTGGGTACATTGTGGTCATAAAGGGATGGACATGGTCAGCAGCAATACTCAGGTAGGCTGTGGCGTTGCAACGATGCTCAATTGGTACCAAGGGGCCCAAAGAGTGCCAAGAAAATATTCCCCACACCATGACACCACCACCACCAGCCTGAACCGTTGATACAAGGCAGGATGGATCCATGCTTTCATGTTGTAGACGCCAAATTCTGACCCTACCATCCGAATGTCGCAGCAGAAATCGAGACTCATCAGACCAGGCAAAGTTTTTCCAATCTTCTATTGTCCAATTTCCATGAGCTTGTGCAAATTGTAGCCTCAGTTTCCTGTTCTTAGCTGAAAGGAGTGGCACCCGGTGTGGTCTTCTGCTGCTGTAGCCCATCTGCCTCAAAGTTCCACGTACTGTGCGTTCAGAGATGCTCTTCTGCCCACCTTGGTTGTAACGGGTGGTTATTTGAGTCACTGTTGCCCTTCTATCAGCTCCAACCAGTCTGGCCATTCTCCTCTGACCTCTGGCATCAACAAGGCATTTCCGCCCACAGAACTGCCGCTCACTGGATGTTTTTTTCTTTTTCGGACCATTCTCTGTAAACCCTAGAGATGGTTGTGCATGAAAATCCCAGTAGATCAGCAGTTTCTGAAATACTCAGACCAGCCCTTCTGGCACCAACAATCATGCCACGTTCAAAGTCACTCAAATCACCTTTCTTCCCCATACTGATGCTCGCTTTGAACTGCAGGAGATTGTCTTGACCATGTCTACATGCCTAAATGCACTGAGTTGCCGCCATGTGATTGGCTGCTTAGAAATTAAGTGTTAACAAACAGTTGGACAGGTGTACCTAATAAAGTGGCTGGTGAGTGTATAAAGATGCTAAAACAAAAACACATGCATAGGAAAAAACGCGGCAAGCACCAGAAAACCACATAGTGAGTTTCAACATGAATGCATCCTGATATTACTAAACACTTTCCCATAAAGTCATTTTTTTAATCAGCTCATCCCTTAAACCAGAATAAAAGGTTTCTGTTGCTGTCATGAAACGGGACAGATGGACCTAGTATTCAAGGAGAGAAGGTCAGTAGGAAAGTTCCAAATGTTTATTAAATGAAATGAAACAAAACTAAAGTGGAGCTGCTAGGATCTGTGGCACGCGGCGACTGCAGGTGGGGGGCGGGGCATCGCCCAATCTCAGACACTGTTTGTGGGAGAAACACAGGTAAGTGACCACCATCATCTGACAGAAGATGAATATCTGAGTTGGTCACTTACCTGGTTAATCAGTCCAGTCCATCTCCCTGGAAAAGGGGGCACTCCACCCGCTGGACTGTAGACTGACGCGGCGTGCGTCACCCAGAGTGTCCACGGGGCGGCAGTCCCGGAGGACCCGAAGGAAGCAGATCCTGGACAGAGTTACAGATCAAGCAGGAACAGACAGGTGACAGGATCCAGGCTTCCAGACATTCACAAGCTTCCAGGCAGGTTCAGAGTCTGACAGAGTCCTGAAGCGTGACCAGACGGTCAGGCACAGGAGCAGACAGGATCAGGTGCAGATGAGCAGGCTCAGTGAAAGAGGGTAGCTGAGACAGGATGTGGAACCAGAACTTCATGCAGGACCTTTAAACTGGTCTCCACCTTGGAGCCAGGCTTATTGGGATAAAAACTGATCCTCCCCGCATATAGAGCCAAAAACCCAGAGGACTCAGCAGGGGAGAAACAGCGGATGAACAGGAGACGAGACAGAAACAAAACCCTCTGTCCACTGGCCGCCAGGATACAGGACATGAACCTTGGAATGAAGAGAACTACACAAACTAACAGAAAACAAATAAGGATCTGGCCCCAAATGCTCAGACTGAACAGAATATAAACCAAAGGAAACAGGTGAGGGGAATAAATGATAATTGCAGCAGGGAGGGAAAATGACAGGTGAAAGAAATAACCAATTAAGGAAGAGCAAATAGGCCAGATCATTAGTTCTTTCACCATCAGGGTGAAAACACTTTAGACCTGGTTTACTCTGACATCAAAGATGCATTCAGAGCAGCCCCCCACCCCCACCTCGGGTCATCAGATCACCTATCTGTCATGCTAATCCCTGCATATAAGCCCCAGCTGTTAAGGGCTAAACCGACAGTTAAAGAGGTCAGAGTGTGGTCTGAGGGGGCCATGGAGAAACTCAAAGACTGTTTGAATGCTCTGACTGGAACATCTTCAAGGCTGCAGCAACATATGACAACTTATTAAATATTGATGAGTATGCCATGACTGTGTCACCCTACACTAACAAAAACATTGAGGATGTCAGCGTCACAAAGAACATCACCACCCGGGCCAACCAACCACCCTGGATAAATGGAGAGGTTCAGAAATCGCTAGAAGCACCAAACTCAGCTTTCAGGTCTGGTGATAAAGAGGCACTGAGAACAGCGCGTGCTAACCACAGCCATGACGACAGCAACATCAGGAGGCTGTGGAAAGGCATTCAGATGATCACAGACTGCAACACCCCCTCTCCCCCGGTAGATGCAGCAACCACTGACTTCCTAAATGAGCTGAACAACTTCTTTGGAAGGTTTGAGGCACTAAACAGCCTCCAGCAGTGAAAGCCGTTCCACACCAGGGGGAGGAGGCACTAAACCTGGACGTAGCTGAAGGGAGGAAAACTCTGAGGAGAGTCAACCCAAGGAAGGCCCCAGGGCCTGATAACACACCTGGGCAGGTGTATAAGGAGTGGTCAGATCAGCTGGCTGGTGTCCTCACAGACGTCTTTAACACCTGGCTGGACCAATCCATAGTGCCAGCATGCTTCCAGTCTGCCTCCATTATTCCAGTCCCAAAGAAGCCTTAGGTCGCCTCCCTCAATGATTAGCGGCCTGTCGCTCTGACTCCCATCATGATGAAGTGCTTCCAAAGGCTGGTTAAAGAACACATCGTCTCCAGTCTGCCGCCAACATTCCACCCGTTCCAGTTCGCCTACCGACGGAACCGCTCCACTGAGGACGCCATCTCTGCTGCTCTCCACCTGAGCCTGGCACACCCGGAGGAGAAGAACACCCACGATGGATGCTGTTCCTGGACTTCAGTTCAGCTTTCAGCACCATCATCCCACAGCATCTGATGGGCAAACTGGAACAGCTGGGATTCAATACACCCCTCTGCTATTGGCTGCTAGACTTCCTCACCAACAGACCTCAGTCAGTCCGGGTCGGACCTCTGATGTCATCAGTCTAAGCCCCTCCCCTCAGGACTGCGTCCTGAGCTTCCTGCCGTTCACCCTGATGACACACGACTGCATCCCCAGATTCACCACCGATCACATGGTGAAGTTTGCAGACACCACGGTGGTGGGCCTCATCAGAGACGACAACGACCTGGACTACAGAGAGGAGGTGGAGCAGCTGGTGGAGCAGAGATAACAGCCTGATCCTGAAGGTGGAGAAGACCAAGGAGATCATGGTGGACTTCAGGAAGAAGCGGCCTAACCACGCTCCACTGCTCATCAACAGCTCAGCTGTAGAGGTGGTCAGCAGCACCACATTCATCACAGACACCCTCACCTGGACTGGAAACACCACCTCACTGGTCCAAAGGGCCCAGAAGCGCTTGGACTTCCTGCCCCCCCCATCCTCCCCACCTTCTCCAGAAGCACCATAGAGAGCGTTCTGAGCAGCTGTCTCACTGTGTGGTGTGGAGGCTGCAGCGCCTCAGACTGGAAGAAGGTGAGAACAGCAGAGAGGATCATGGGGGCTCCTCTTCCCTCCATTAAAGACATTTCATCCCAGCGCTGCGTGTCCCGAGCCCGTGACATCATCAATGACCCCTCACCCCCCCACCATGGACTGTTCTCCCTGCTGCCCTCTGGGAAGAGGCTTCCCAGCATTCAATGCAGGACCAGCAGGTTCTGCAGCAGCTTCTTCCCCACCGCCATCACACTGATGAATGTAGAATGGGTTATTGCAGGCATTCCCAAACACTGTCCTCAAGGCCCCCTGTCCTGCAGGTTTTAGAGGTTTCCTTGCTCCAGCACAGCTGATTTTAATTGAAAGCTGATTAACAGGCTTTTGGTCTACTGCAATCATTATAATCAGCTGTGCTAAGGCAGAGAAACCTCTAAAACCTGCAGGACAGGGGGCCTTGAGGACCAAGTTTGAGAATGTCTGGGTTATTGTATTTTATTATATTTATCATATTTTATATTTTATCATTATATATATATAAAAAAAAGTTAGAACAGTAAATTTACAGGCATTTTTACTATTTTCAAGTCTGGACTTTTAAAGAGATGAAATTGTCCAGTGAGCTGTTTCCAAACAAAATTTATTTTTGTTTTACACTTGTGTAAAAAAAATGACAAATAAAATCTGTCTAAAGTCTAAAAAAAAAAGAACTAATAGATTCTGCAGAATAGGAGAATAGAGATAGAATGAAGCAGAATGATGAAAAAGGGGTCCCTATGTCCTCCAGCAGTCTAAGCCTATAGCAGCAGAACTATAGAGATAGCTCAGGATAGGCTGAACCCTTTGATTGCTCTGGTTCCTGTATCAGTGATAGCTTTTTAGTTCCCCAATGTTTAATTTATTTGAACTGCAGAGAATAAATAATAGACAAAGTTATTAAATTCTTAGTTTAAAGTATATTTAAGATGCAAGTTTAGTGAGGTCCATTCTGCTTTACTTCAATTCTCTAAAAATCACCAGAATGTAGAAAATAATAGAAAAATATTAGACAAAACTACAGATCACTTATTGTTACTCAGTAACAGTTACTGTGCTATAAAAATCTTTGTTTCAGTTAAATCCTCCAAAAACCTCCAACCTTTAGCTGCACCCGTCCTCATCTCACCCTGATAGGGTTTCCTGTCCAAACTATTTCAAAATCTCAACCGAGGTTCAGTGAGAAGTTGGCAGCCCTGCATTGATGTTAAAACAGAAAAACCAACCTTAAACAGAGGGGGGTGGGGGGGGGTTGACTCAGATTTCAGCTTTAAAAAACATACAATGCAGCGATAGAGTTGATTCCTTCCTGATGTCTTCGCAGCCCCAACCCCCCTACAGGCGACCAAAAACATCTCGCCTGATCAGCCAGGCCAACAATCCCCTTTAATGGCCCCCCCTTTCAGAGGCATAGACATGAATCGGGTACGGCAGGCTAACGAAGGACCCAAACGACTCCCCGTTCCAAAGGGGTGGACCAGTTTTCTAATCCAAAATGAGGCTTTGTTCGGTCCATTCTATAAAACCTGGAACTCAACGCTAATTCATACATTTGGAATTGAAAATGCTTCCTGGATGGGAAGAGAAATGTCTTCAAATTTGGAAACAAATTCAGTGTTTACTTTTTTTGGACTGACTGGAATAGTAGGTTGAAGTCAGGTGAGACGGAGTTCAAACGTTTCCCGATCCAAGTATCTCCATGATGGGGCTTCTTCTCAGAATTACATTTCTTAGATTCAAGACAACTAAACAAGAAAAAGAGGGTATGCAGTAGACAATCTTTTTAGGCTAAGATAGACTTTTGCTACAGTTAGCATTAGCGAATCTGGTGTCTGGCTTGCAAACAGTACAAAAGTGCTAGCACTACCCTGCCTTGCTATCACCACTCCAGTTGTATTTGTACCAGAACTGCTCAGGGCTGTGCCGCTGCTGCCGACCCTAACCCATCGCTCACACACTATTGCAGCCTTTTCATAAGAATCTAATATTTTCTGGGGCCTCAATTTATCGTTACCCACATTTGATATTTCACATTTCCTTTGGTGACCTAAAGTAGCTGAAAGTAGAAAACAATCATTCTCAGTCTTGATGGAAAGAACTGCATTCTAAGACAAAGTTCTGCCATTTAAAAATTTGAACATTTTCCTACTTCTTTAAGATCTGAGGCAGGGAAGGAAAAAAGACTTTTATAAAGATTTTAGACAAAGAAAACAATTATCCTACTTGTAGAAAATGGATGGATCTTTTTGACAATTTAAAAGCTTGATTTGGTTAACTGACCAAGCTAAAGGAGGCTAGCCTGACCCAAAACAGGAACAGAGAGATTGAGGCTTCCAGGAACCCTCAGAGCGTAAAGGCAGTTTCAGAGTCCTGCGCGTTGAGCGACAAGCTCAGACAGAAAGGAACAGACAGACAGAATTCAGCAGGAGTCCAAAGGATGGATCAGACAAACGGATCAGACGGGGACAGACAGGGCCAGTGGATGAGAAGGAATGGAAAAAGGAAAACAGAATAACTAGGAAACGCTGAAATGCTCTCACCACTAGTTAGGGAATAAGTTGGCCTGAAGACACTGGCTCCAGAATAATCTCCTCACTGGAACGAGGACATTAACCTTGGACTAACTAAACCTTATGAAGACAAAACCTTAAGACATCTAAGAGGGAACAAACAAACAGCAAACAATGATCTGGCCCCGATGGCTGGAACTGAGCCCAATATAAAGGAACAGATGCGGGTGGGTGAAATTGGTCATAATTGGAGACCAGGCAGAGTAAGGCTGGAGAAAGGAATGAACAATTAAGGCCAGCTATCAGGGCAGATCATGACAACTTTAGTCCAAGTATGGATGTCTAAAACTGCTCTAACAATGACGGCTAGATCTAGTTGATTTTCTTCTGCTAAAATGATTAAACATATATTTAAATTTCATTTCAGAATTAAAGTGAAATAGCAGGTAATGCATCTTGACATGAGTCATTTCTTTGATAACTACTTTCCACTTTTTTATCTGTTATAAAAAGGTAAAGCTAATCCTACTCTTAATTGAGACATTTTTTTGGTACTCTACCCACCTCTTGCCTTTTAACCCCATCTTAAAGCCTGCTTTTCCAGTCTATGTGCCTGTTAAATGCATGTACGTACCTCACATAGCCGACCACTCAGGGCATAAAGACATGGACTATAGACGTAGGTTTTCCAGAGAAGTTGAGTCAGTTTGGACTTTAAGCTTGACTACACACACATGTCCTGTGAACGGACTAGGTGTTGAAAGGGCAGCATGTGTTCTATGTCTCCATTGTTTCATTTGTCTGGGTTAATACTCAAGGTCAGAGCTTCAGCTGTTCCACATTCTGTTGGCCACTAACAAAGAGGAGAATTATAATTCATTTGAAGCCGCCGCGCCATCATCCAGCTCATCTCTCTGCTCAGGTTTCATTTCATCTTGGACTGTGTTACACCTCTGCATCTGCTGCTGCTATGTATAGAGTCTGTTCTCAGAGCTGGGTCAACAAATGCAGAGGAGAAACACTGTGTTTGGAAGCTCAACAAGTGGTGCCTGTGGGTGAATTTCAAACCAGATTAGACATCTGTTCAGTGAATGTGGTAGTTTGGTGAGGGATGTAAGGAAGGACGGGAGCAGAAAATGACGGAGTCCCCTTCGTCTCTGTGTGACACAGGAAGCAGGGTGAAGGTTGACGTCAGGGGGAGCATTTTCAGCGTTGACAGAACCATCCTGGCTGAGAACTGTGAGTATTTCAGAGCTTTGTTCCGCTCTGGGATGAGAGAAAGCCAACAGGAGGAGGTGCGGTTGCAAAACCTCGGTATTCAGGGGTTTCTGGTCCTTCTGCGGGTTCTGCAGGGGGAGCATCCCATGCTGGACAGCGACCAGATAGTAGAAGCCATCGAATGTGCTGCTTTTCTCCAGGCACCAGCTCTCACCAAGCACATGATCAGCATCATCACTTCTGAAAACTGCCTGCTCATGTACCACACTGCTGCCACCTACGGTGTGTGGGAACTGTCCCAACGCTCGGCATTGTTCATCAGAGACATTTACACTGACCTGAAGGAGGAAGTGCACGCTTTACCCAGAGACATGGTGGAACATATCGAGTCTCTCCTCCCAAGCAGCTACATGGCAGTCTGCAGCCACTCCCCATCGTCAGACCTGCTGCAGGATGTCCAGAGGACAGTCTGCTACCTGGACGAGGAACACAGAAAATGGACGTCCCTAACACAGCTTCCACCCAGCACCAGTACCACCATGGCCGGGGTGGCCGTCCTTGACAACAAGCTCTACATCATTGGAGGCGTACATGATGTAAGTAAGAGGGTAGTGGAGTCTGGGTTCTGTTATGACCCGGCAGATAATACATGGTCCACCATCTGTGGGCCCCAGCAGCTGCGCTACAGCTTCACACTGATAGGTCACGATGGCTGCCTTTATGCGTTAGGAGGGAAGTTCAACATGAAGGAGCTGTCGTCAGTGGAGAGAATGAGGCCGTCTGAGGGGAGCTGGGCGTCCGTCTCGGCCCTTCCCAGCAAAGCGGCCTCTGTGGTGTCTACTGTGGCCATGAACAGGATCTTTGTCTGTCTGTGGAAAGGGAACGGGGCCACGGATATACACGAGTACGTCCCTCAGTACGACCACTGGCTCTTGGTTACAACTCTCATCCGTCAGCAGAGTTATGGGCTCTATATGGTGGCTCACAGGGATAATCTGTACGTGATACGGAACGGACCATGTGAAGACTTCTTACTGTGCGTGATGGATCGCTACAACCTGAGCACTGGTCAGTGGACGGCCATCTCTGGTCAGTATGGGAACAGCAAAGGCTCTCTGCTCACCGCTGTGGTCAGAGGGGATTCTGTGTTCACCCTCAGTAGACGCGTGACTACAGAGTATGTGGTGGAGGAGACTCGATGGAAACAGAGGCGTGAGATGGAAGGTTTCGGCAGGATTGGGTCGATATACACATTTCAGATGAGGCTTCCCAAAGCCACGTCCTCTCTAATGGATCACTGTTTGGATCAAAATACAGCAGAAAGCTTTAAAGACTTGAATATTCTTCCTCACCCACCTTTACGCTGCTCTAACAATCTATAGAAGGAGCTTCTGAGGTCGGCTTCTCTGTAGACTTGAGAGGAGGTTTTCTTTTTAAGCTTTTTGCCAAAGTGCTTCTCTGTGAAGATGACACTGATCACTGTTACATCAGAAATAAATGTTTATTATGTGTAGAAGTTTGGAAATTTACAATAAAGAATATAAAAGGTATTAAGGACCTGTCCCTTTGAAACAAGTATTGCAAAGAATATTTCAGTCTATGAGCGATCCAGGAGACGATCCAGGAGACGATCCAGGAGACGATCAGTTCTGTGGGCTCCACCAGATCATTCTGGAGTTGGAGCGCTGATGTATTTCAGCAGCATGGAGGTCCAACCATCCAAAGACATTCCAGGTGAGATGAAGATCATGGACGCAGCTCTTGTTCTCTGTTGTTTTGTTCTGGTTTTCGCTGTTTGAGTCATGATGACTGTAAGTCTGGTGCTGCTTTCAAACGAGTTTCTGGACTGTAGATGTTAGAAAGCAGAAACCTCAATCCTTCCTCTCAGTTTGGTGAAAGATGGCTTCTTCACCCCTCTTTCAAATCCTCCAATGGTTTTCATAGATAAATAATTGTTAAGTCTGAATTATTTATTAATTATTACATAACTGATTTGAGACTGTTTTTTATACTAATTTCAATAAAATCTTTAAGAAGTGTGGCAATATTAAAAAAGGCGCATATTTTGTGAAGATTCCAGAATCTGTTGAGTTATAAAAGGGAAATAACTTTAGAGAGCTTCAAATCAGAAGCTTTACTCAATTAGACATAAACTAAACTATGTTCTCCCTGGGTACTCCGGCTTCCTCCCACAGTCCAAAAACATGACTTTTTAATTAAACAGTTTAATTGGCTTCTCTAAGCCAATCTCTCTAAATTCTCCTTACATGTGAGTGTGTGTGAATGGTTGTTTGTCCTGGTTATCTCTGTGTTGCCCTGCGGTGGACTGGAGACCTGTCCAGGGTGGACTCCGCCTTTCTGTCCAGGGTGGACTCCGCCTTTTCTGTCCAGGGTGGACCCCGCCTTTCTGTCCAGGGTGGACTCGGCCTTTCTGTCCAGGGTGGACCCCGCCTTTCTGTCCAGGGTGGACCCCGCCTTTCTGTCCAGGGTGGACCCCGCCTTTCTGTCCAGGGTGGACCCCGCTTCTACACAAATTTATTTAGTCTATCAACATGAAATTGAAAAAAAAAATGGGGAAGAAGTTGTTAAATTTAATCTGAAGATTAAGCTTTTATAGAGGTAAGTGTTTATTTTATGTGATACTGATGTATTGTTTAGTGGAAAAGAGAAGAAAGCAAAATGTAAACATGCAGGAGTATCTTAGATTGGCCTGTTTTCCAGTGTAGTCCTGTTTCTCTGACTGTGACTAACTGGATGTGCTCTCTTCATCCTCTGACATGGGAGCTGGCTCGGAGCTCGTCTGCCTGGCTGTGAGTTTCCTGGACGGGGCCGCCTGTTGAGCTGGTTGACAGTTGCCTTTTGTATCTATGCTTCTTTTTCTATGTCTGCTTCTGTCTCCTTGAACCCCAGTGGGCCTCAGCAGATGGCCGCTCACACTGAGCCTGGTTCTGCTGGAGGTTTCTTCCTGTTCAAAGGGAGTTTTTCCTCTCCACTGTCACTATAGGCACATTGGGTGTGAGGGATTGCCTTCAAGTCAATGAGCTGATGCAGTCAACTGGTTTTCCATCCATCCATCTTCTTCTACTTATCCGGGGTTGGGTCGCAGGGGTAGCAGCTTCAGTAGGGAGGCCCAGGCGTCCCTCTCCCCAGCCACTTGGGCCAGCTCCTCTGGGGGAATCCCAAGGTGCTCCCAGGCCAGCCCAGAAACATAGTCCCTCCAGCGTGTCTTGGGTCTCCACCTGGGCCTCCTCCCGGTGGGACCTGCCTGGAACACCCCATCAGGGAGACGTCCAGGAGGCATCCTAACCCAGATACCAGAGCCACCTCAACTGGCTCCTCTCCATGTGGAGGAGCAGCGGCTCTACTCTGAGTCCTCCCCGGATGACTGAGCTCCTCACCCTATCTCTAAGGGAGAGCCAAGACACACTAAGGAGAAAACTCATTTCACCTGCTTGTATCCGGGATCTCATTCTTTCAGTCATGACCCAAAGCTCATGACCATAGATGAGGGTAGGAACATAGATCGACCGGTAAATTGAGAGCTTTGCCTTTTGGCTCAGCTCTCTATTCACCAAAACAGACTGGTACAGTGCACGCTTCACAGGAGACGCCGCATCAATCTGCCTGTTGATCTCCCCCTAAATCTTCCCGTCATTCATGAACAAGACCCCAAGATACTTAAACTCTTCCACAAGGGGCAGTATCTGGAGCTAGGCCTGGAGTGTGTTCTCCAGGTTGGGGAGGATGCCCCAACCTGGAGAAGGCACCCTACCCTTTTCTGGCTCAAGACCATGGTCTCTGATTTGGAGGCAGTGATCCTCATCTTGGCCGCTTCACACTCGGCTGCAAACCGATCCAGTGAGAGACGTAGATCAACCTTGGCGGATTCCAACCCTCACCGGAAAAGAGTCCGACTTACTGCCAGCAATACGGAGCAGGCTCTGACACCTGTCGTACAGAGACCTAACAGCCCCTATTAAAGGGCCTGGTACTCCATACTCCGGAGTAGCCCCCACAGGACAACCCAAGGGACACGGTCGAATGCCTTCTCCAGATCCACAAAACACATGGTTGGACAAACTCCCATGCACTCTACAGAATCCTGCTGAGGGTGTAGAGCTGATCCAGTGTTCCACGGCCAGGACAAAAACCACACGGCTCCTCCTGAATCAGAGATTCAACTACCTGACAGACCCTCCTTTCCAGAACCCCAGAATAGACCTTACTAGGGAGGCTTAAGAGGGTGATTCCTCTGTAATTGGAACACACCCTCCGGTCCCCTTTTTTAAATAGAGGGACCACCACCCCAGACTGCCAATCCAGGGGAACTGCTCCCGATGTCCACGCGATGTTGCAGAGCCACGTTAACCAACACAGCCCCACAACATCCAGAGCCATAAGGTACTCAGGGCAAATCTCATCCACCTCTGGAGCCTTGCCACCGAGGAGCTTTTTTACCACCTCGGTGACTTCAGCAACAGAGATAGGAGGACCCAAGCCGGAGCCCCCAAGCTCTGCTTCCTCGATGGAAGACATGTTGGTGGGATTTAGGAGGTCTTCAAAGTACTCCGCCCACAAACATACAACATCCTGAGTCAAGATCAGCAGCACACCACCCCCACTAAAAATAGCATTGGTACTGCACTGCTTCCCCCTCCTGAGTTGCCGGATCATGGACCTGAATCGCTTCGAAGCCGTATTGAAGTCTTTCTCCATGGCCTCTCAGAACTCTTCCCACGCCCCAGTTTTTGCCTCAGCGACCAGTCGAGCCACCTGACGCTTTGACTGCCGGTACATATCAGCTGCTTCTGGAGTCTGACAGGTCAATAAAGCCCAATAGGACTCCTTCTTCAGCTTGACAGCTTCCCTCACTGCTGGTGTCCACCACCAAGGGTTGCCACCGTCACAAGCACCGACAACCTTGTGGTCACAGCTATGACTAGTCACCCCAACAATAGAGGCGCAGAACATGGCCCACTCAGACTCAATGTCCCCCACCTCTCCCTCGGAAAGTGTTCAAAGCTCTGCCAGAGATGGGAGTTAAAGCTCTTTCTCATGGGGGACTCTGCCAGAGGTTCCCAGCAAACGCTCACAATACATTTGGGCCTACCAGGTCCCCCACCATCGGAGCCAACTCACCACCAGATAGTGGTCGGTGGAGAGCTCCGCCCCTCTCTTCACACGAGTGTCCAAGACATGTGGCCGCAGGTCAAATGAAAGAACAACAAAGTCGATCATTGAACTACAGAACGCCAGGGTCCCCGCCCTCGACTGCCACCCATCACACACTGCAGCCGACCCCTTTGGCCACTCCTACAGGTGGTGAGCCCATTGGAAGGGGGACCCATGTTTCCTCTTGGGGCTGTGCCTGGCTGGGCTCCATGGGTAGAAGCCCGGCCACCCAGCGCTCACCAGAGTCCCACCTCCAGGTCTGGCTCCAGAGTGGGGCCCTGATGACCCGCGTCCGGGCGAGGGAACACTAGGTCCATCTATGTTACTCATCATAAGGGGTCTTTGGGCTGCTCTTTGTCCTTTCCCACACCTAGGACATGTCTGCCTTGGGTGACCCTACTACGGGGCATAAAGCCCCCAGACAGCATAGCTCCTAAGGTCATTGGGACACTCAAACCCCTCCACCACGATAAGGTGACAGCCCAGGGAGGGTTTTCCTTAGACAGTAAATTCTGAGCCAATCTGAGGATATGATGTGTTTGAATTGTCTCTGTAAAGTGCCTTGAGATGTATAGGAGCTATAGAAATAAACTGAATTGAATTGTCACAGTGAGGAAACCATCTTTACTCACAAGGAACATTCATGTAAATATATTTTGATTTCACCTTAGGGGTAGAAACACAGAGCAAATTCTATACTGTCCTTTATAAAAGAAAGAAGGACAAAAAATGCAAAAGGTGTCTTTAGAAAGGACAAGAAGGTTGAAGGTAAGCAGCTCTAGACTGTAGAGGCTATGAAAGGTTGATGCTCTGGATGATAAACCAACGCAGAACATTGGGAGATTAAGGCAAAGCAACCAGGAAGTCTCTGAAGAGCAAACTTAGGCTATTTAATTAATGCTCTTTCACTGCACCCCTGCAACATGTTTCCAGGCTGCTTGTTGTTTTCCACCATAATCAGCTTCAGCAGCTCCTGGGGGCCAGGTGGAGCCTAACTACCTCCAGCTGTCAGCTAACTGGCTAATTACCACCTACTTAAGGCTGACACCTGGAGCAGGCGCTGGAATGTTGTGTGCCACATGGTGGTGCTGCCTCTAACTGCAGGACATTGGGAACAGAACTTCTCTATAGATGACTCTGACCTCTTTGCTCTGTAATCTGGGTTAATGTGTTTTTAAAGGGAAAGAGTCAAATGAAATGCTTCTAGACAAGAAACCATATGATCCTGATGAAAAATCAGAGCATATGAAATGAGCGCCGCTCAATTTCGCTACCCGCAAAGGATAGATGTTCCCTCATTCGCTCCACCGCTCAAAGTTGCACCAGGACGCTCTGCTCAAAATCCGCTCTGCTCAAAATCTGCTCCGCTATAAATCAGCTCCGCTATAAATCCGCTCTGCTCAAAATCCGCTCCACTATAAATCAGCTCCGCTATAAACCAAAATCGTTTCTCCGGCCTTTGAATTGAAAACCGCTCTGCGCTCCATCAGATCTCTTCTCCACGCTCTGCTGTATATACAACCTGATGTTGTTATAATTGCCCTTTTTATGACTAAATAGAATTCCAGCACCGGGTGCAATGAGCTGACATAAACTGACGTGGCGCCTGCACTTAGGTTGAATACCCAAAATCCTTCACTGCAGTAAGTCAGAGAGACAAATAAACTACAATTTCTATCTGAAACTACATTTTCTGTTTATATTTGGTTCCACAGCTGGTAAAAAATATGGTAAAAAAAACAAAAACACATTAATTTGCTTAGTTTTTATGAACACTAAAACATCTTTTACTGTGAGTAGAACATATTAAGATATATAGAGACAGTTTAAACAGAGAGCTGTACAAAGTAGAAAGAACATGTCAGCAATATTCTTCCTAACATTTTTTATCCAGACTTTGCTAATAAACTGTAGGTGCTGCCATGTTTTCAGGCCACGCGCATCATCAGCTCCTCCAGCGCGCGCTCTCGGTGGTTTTCATGGACCAGCAGCACCTCTTTGATGGTGTTCGGGTGGAAGCCCATCTCATTGAACTGATTCAGAAGGTGGAGGAATTCCTCAGCCTAGATGGGAAAGACGCCACAGTTAAACCAGCGGTGTTGGACGGTTTGTAGCACTGATGCACTGACTGTGGCTCACCTTTGCTTCACAGTTCTGGAACATCTCCAGGGCTTCTTCCACCTGAGCCTTGTCGTAGCCCTGCTGACACAGATGCTCACATGCTATCAGGTAACTCAGGATCTGCAGACAGAAACACAGCCAGACATTTCAGTCCCACTGACTGGTTACCAGTAACTAAAACAATGTTTATGGTTTCAGAAAGTGGATCTCAGTAATTTCATTTTGCTGTATTTATATGAGGACTTTGTTACTGTGAGTTTGGTTCATTAAGGAAAATGTTTTGTTGTAGCAGCGTTTACTATAACTAAGTCATTATGCCGATGGCTGTGAGCAGGAGAGATTTCCTGTAGAGGTCTGTGTAGCAGTGGATCCTAAAACCCTCTGCCCCTCAGCAGCGTAGAGATAAACCTGCTCAGGTTAGTTAGAGATTCAGACGAGTTGATTCAGCAGATTCAACCCAGAGAATGAGAGAACAACTAGGGGTCCTTAAAAACATTAAATATGTTCTCTTTTTGCATATATGATGAATTCTAGATTAATAATGTAAAAATAAACACATACAAAATGCTCAAAAATTATAAAAAAAAAGATTTACACCAACATATCTTTAACAACAAATAAAGCATTAGTTATAGATAAAAAGATTGGCACAAAGACAAGGAAGGACTGATTTAAAACTTAGAGATAAACTCATCTTTGGAGAACCAAGATAAGTTTGATCTTTTATTGTTTATTTGATTTAATTATGTCTATTTTTCTACAATTAAATTTATCATTTTTATTTATCAAAACCTTTTTTATTTGATGTTCTTGCACAGCGGGTTATTTTGGCACATTAATGTTGCAGTAATTAAAGTATAAACCACACTTTTTCTTTCAATAAACTGCAGATAGTTTTAATTTTAGTAACAGTAGATGATGCAAACATCACTGCCAGAGCTTAGAAGACTTTATATATTATTATAATCATTTTATTTAATATATTAAGCCAGAATAAGGGGTGTGTGAATGACCTGATCCGCATTGCAGCTCATATTATTAGCAGGAAGAAAATTACATTTTGCTAAGGCCCCCGTAGCGGCTGGGGCCCCATACCGGATGGGGCCCCTTAGCAGCTGGGGCCCAGTAGCGGATGGGGCCCCATAGCGGCTGGGGCCCCGTAGCGGCTAGGGCCCCGTAGCGGCTGGGGCCCCGTAGCGGCTGGGGCCCCTTAGCAGCTGGGGCCCAGTAGCGGATGGGGCCCCATAGCGGCTGGGGCCCCGTAGCGGCTAGGGCCCCGTAGCGGCTGGGGCCCCGTAGCGGCTGGGGCCCCGTAGCGGATGGGGCCCCTTAGCAGCTGGGGCCCAGTAGCGGATGGGGCCCCATAGCGGCTGGGGCCCCGTAGCGGCTAGGGCCCCGTAGCGGCTAGGGCCCCGTAGCGGCTGGGGCCCCGTAGCAGCTAGGGCCCCGTAGCGGATGGGGCCCCGTAGCGGCTGGGGCCCCGTAGCGGATGGGGCCCCGTAGCGGCTGGGGCCCCGTAGCGGCTAGGGCCCCGTAGCGGCTGGGGCCCCGTAGCGGATGGGGCCCCGTAGCGGCTGGGGCCCCGTAGCGGCTTAAAGTTCTACTTTATTTCAAGTTTCAATATTTACTGTTAGGATAAAAAAATGACTCGTTTTTAATTCAGTTTATTTCCAGAAGGAGCCTCAGTTTCTCCGCTGTTGTTCTGTTTCCACCTCCATCTGGTTGAGCTTCACTCATCTCAGAGCAAAGGCCGTTTCATGTCATGGGAAAACACACCAAGCCATGGAAGTCTGGGGTCTATATTTAAACCAGCTTATTGTGGCTTAGTATACGCTATTTCTGTTTCACCCCCCCACTGCTGCTTTGGGGCTTTCCTGTTTTCTATTTACAGATTTCAAAGGACTAGCAGGAAGCGGCCGCTGATCCAAACCTCTTTAATAGGACTTCATGCTAAACAGACTTTTATAAAGTTATATATGGCGACCATGAGGAAACAGAAGCTGGTTTACTCTATAGCATATTCTGCATGTGACCAACGAACCTGATCTGGGGTCTGCTGACCCGTCCTCTGCAGGGCGATGATGGCGGTGCGGAGGGGGTAGCCTCGGGCAGTGATGACCCCAAGCAGCTCCCGCTCCTCTGGGCTCAGAGCCGACAGGAGCTCCACAGATGAGTCCAAGGCTGAGCTGAGCCCCCCGTTCAGAGAGGCTTGGTGGTACGTTCTACAGGAGTTTGGGCTGAGGACCATCTGAGACACAGGAGACAGCAGACCAGTGTGAAACAATCGGGAAAAAAACACTCGTTAGAAGAGCTGATCCTCACTGGAACGCAGACAACAGGCCAGAGACAACAGGACCAAGAAAAATCACTTCCTAATTCTGACCTTTTGTAACCTGCTGGCAGCTTTTATCTTCTCTTTTTTTAGAGCACAGGTCCATGGAAACAATGTGAAGTCCTCAGGAAAACTAAAACTAGATGCAAACTGCTTATTGTTATTATTATAGAGAACCTTTCCAGATTTATTTAATTTTAATAATAATTAAAAAAAATACAGCTGGAAGATCTAATTAATACCCAGTCCTTTATGATGTAATTTGAATAAGCAAGTGTGAATACTCTTAATATCTGATTAAGGTATTCATAGCAATGGTGTCAGTTACAGAACCAGATTTATACGAAGCTGTAAACGGTTCGATTATGATGCACCTTTCTACTCCTCATTTGGCAGAAACAGCTAAAACAATTATTTTTTTGTCAGACAGCAGCGATCACTAGATATTTATGATGCAATAATGAGCTAAATTTAGCCTAAAATCCACGGCATGTTATTATGTCAGTGATCCCAGATGAACCACCAGCTCTGTTCAACATGACAACTGATTTTCAGAGGTGTCAAATCACAAAGTACAAATACTTTGTTACTGTACTTAAGTACACTTTTTAGGTATCTATACTTTACTCCATTACTTATTTTTCTTCTGCTTCTGACTTCTACTCATTACATTTTCACAGAATCTCTACTTTCTATTCCTTTCATTTTTAAAACAAATGTTACTCGTTACTCTTGGCTTCGGTTTAAAGCAGAGGTCACAGATTAGCGGAGCGCGGTCCGGATCCACCTGCTGGCTAATCCGGACCCAACCTCATTTAAAACATTTATCAATTACCGCTTCTCCTGTTACCCAGAAATCCCCCATCCTCCGTCACCGCTCTGCGCCGCCCCCGCAGGGCTCCGCCCCCCATCGGTCCGCCCCACAGGGCTCCGCCCCCCAGCGCCCCGCCCCGCAGCGCTCAAACACCCAGAGCTCCTCCCCGCAGGGCTCCGCCCCCCAGTGCTCCGCCCCCTCAGCGCTCCACCCCGCAGCATCCAGACCTCCTGCAAAGCAAAGCCTCCAGCCTCCGCTGTTCCTCCCGTATTGCTGCGCTCTGACTGATCCTCAGAGCTCCAGGAGAGCATGTGCCATATTATCATTAAATTAATAGGAGCAAAACATGCAGAAATGAAGCTTAATTTAATATGACAGATTAAAATAATCCCCATCAGCATCCAGCAGATGTTTAGTTTCTGATGGAGATGAGAAATCTGCTTCCTGGTCTGTTGAAGGACCAATAGTTTGCATCCAATCTTTGAAATAAACGCTGTTAGTTTTTTGAAATATAGAAGAATTATGCTCTAATTAGTAGTTACCGATCTGTTGTTACTATAGTTTAATTTGACAAACTGGATCTTCTCGCCGTTCTTTCTCCTGTTTACAGGACAATGACCCTAAACACACCTCCAGATTGTGCATAAACTATTTAAAAGCAGGCAGCTGGTGTTCTATCTCAAGGAATTTTTAGAAACGTTGACAAATTGAGCTTTAATTCATATAGCGGCATCTGGCTGTTTTTATTAAAGGTTATTTTATACTTTTATACTTTAAGTAGTTTTTGGAGCACATAGTTTTTCACTTTTACTTGAGTAAAGAGGTCAAGTTTATACTTTAACTTTTACCAGAGTGTTTTTAATCTGCAGGATCTATACTTCTACTGAAGTAACAAATGTGTGTAGTTTTGACATCACTGCTGATTTTCTCCAAGATGAAGTATTTTGATTTTGTTCCCATTAGACCCATATGTGTTCCTGGCCTAAAACAGAACCAGAAAAATGCATTAATGTACACTGCTATAGATCAAAACCAATAGGATAAATTGTGTGAAAAGGATCATGGCTGTAGTTTTATCGGGTGGTGAAGTGTCAAGTTTAAAATTGCCGTTGCAAAGCATACATTTAAATGCATTTCTGGTTTTTCATATTTCTGTTATCTTTATAGTTATGCTGCTATAGGTGTAGGCTGCTGGAGGACACACGTTTCCTCTCTCTGCTTCATTGTACTTATATTTTTGTCAGTGTTGCATTATTTGTTAGTTTAATTTCTAACAGTAGGTTATCTCTGCTTTTTCTCTTCATAGTAGGCCTGGTTCTGTTTAGCTGTGACATCATCCCAGACCTAGATGGAGGCATCCGCCGGACTGCTGCCATCAACACCTTAGATTATAGATGATAGAGTTTGGCCTGTTTTTCAGTGTTTAGTGTTTAGTCCTGTTTCTCTCCTAAACACGCTATGGGCTCAGTCTTTACTGTGACTAACATGAATTGCTGTCTTCCATCCCTTTTGATATGAAAACGTTGTCTGCTTAACTGCTTCTTTCCACAGCGCCATCTGTGGAGCTAGTTTTTTTAACATAGAAAGTATTTACAGATCAGTGCTTCTATGTTACTTTTGTATGTCTGCTTCAGTCTTCTTGAATCCCTGTCAACCTCAGCAGACGGCAAATCACACAGACCCTCCTTCCGGTTCTGCTGGAGGTTTATTGCTGTAAAAAGGTAGTTTTTCCTCCCCACTGTTGCTGCATGCATGCATGCAATGCCACAATGCAAGTGAATATCTAGTGTTGCTGCAGGTTTCTCCATGATGAGCAACTCCTGGAAAGTAAATCAGCTGCGATTCCTTCGATACAAAACTTTTAACCAATCTAACTGAATCATTCAATTGCATTTTCTCTGTAAATTCGTTGAGGAGAGATGTTCTGGAAATTGGCGCCGCAGAAATAGAATTCATTGAATTGAATTGTTTAAAAAAAATAATTTAAGCAATTAGAACTTTTGGTTTGTGTGAAAGTGGTAAAGGCCTTTAAGACGCACTAATCGCTGATGTATAACATATGACAGCATATAAGGGCTTAGCAAATAGCACCTCTAAAAACGCACCATGCTGTACCTGGATTTACATCATAATCCAGTGCAGGGAAATATATCATGAAAATCCTTCAAGTGAGAAATAGCTTCTTTAAAAACCAAATCGACTTTCCTCCTGCTGCAGATTCTTCTGGTTTGGATGTTTAAACTCACCTTTTGGTCCTATATTTTCTGTAGAACTTAAGTTTTGTTTTTCTTATCAAAGTGTTTTGCTTTACTGTCACTGGATGCCGTCTGCTTAAAAGACTTGATTGGAGTTTATATAATGATTAAAGGTCGTTAAGTGTTCGGCTCTGAGTTTATAAGGTTAGCAGCTTTAGGGATAAGTATTTCAAAACTCCCCGATGTCCTGTGTGGAGTTGGTCTCACCTTTTCTGCTGTTTTTTGGTGGCCTGTGGTTTTGCGGATCGTGTCAGCGCTGTCGTTTGGGGCTTTGAATGATGACGGGCTCAACGACCGACTGTCTGTGTTGGACTGAGTTTTGTTGGATGTGTCCATGCCTGAGAAAGAACACTGCCGCAGGTTCTTCCTGCGTTTGTGCGGCAGGCTGCTCAGACAGGACGGTGGATTCAGCAGGTCTGGGACGAAGGCTCTCTGTGCTTTTCTTTGACCACTCTGACATGAAACAGCCGGACGCTCTTCCTTTAAGCCTGTTTCTGCCGTCTGGCCTTTCTCGGCTTTCTTTGCAGTATTCTCTCCTTCGTCCTCTGAGTCAGAGATGGCAAAAGTGGTGCGAAGGACAGACAGGGTGAGGCTGTGGGAGCGAGGGCGAGGGTTCGGTTCCCAAAAGTCAGAACTGTGGCGGCTGGCCAGACGACTCTGCTGTGGGCTGCTGAACATCATCCAGTATGGAGGACAGGATGCCGAAGGTTCTGATGAAGGGCTGAATGGCTGCGGCCGCTGCTGGTTGGTGGGGCTGTTCTGCAGCCCTGTTAACACCCAGTTCTCCAAGCTGAACTCAAACTGTAAAATCAGGAATAAATAAACCTGTTATAATCAATTCTACTGCAGAAAATAACCTTTTCTGTTCCTCAGTTTAACAGGGATCAATTTATATCCAATTCAATTCAGTTTATTTATATAGCGCCAATTCACAACACAAGTCATCTCAAGGCACTTCTATCTATTTCCACTCAATGCACCTGATTTTTAGAAAATGATTACCCTGCTAAGTTCAGACGGCACGCAGCAGGAGCAGCAAAAACACGCGTGCTGCTTCATTTTTGATGCTCGTCCAAGTTTAGTTCCGCAGAGTGGCTGAAGCATCTTTGCTGCTCTAGCTGCACGGCGGGTCTGATGCGCGGTGGGCGGAGCTACCCGATCCTTTCTCTGCCTGGAACAATGGCGGCTATATTAGCTGTGATCAGCGGGTAGAAAGTAGTTAGAATCTATGTTGAAGTGAGAAAGTCCTCCTGAAAACATGGTCTGTGCAGTCAGTTCATCCAGATTACCATCCTGCCTTCAAAGATTATTTCTCTGTGGGAGCCGCTCAGACCCCCACATACCGGCGCTGCGCTGTCACTGGGAATCCCCAGCAGCAGCTGCCTCAGGCCCGCTCGCCTCTCCAGGGTTTTCCCTTCCTGTTGGTGGCGGCTGGAAGTAGATGTTAGCGTTTTTCAGGTCTGTGCTACAAACTGCAGGCAGCAGGATAATAAAAGCCAACATATTCTGCCGGCAGGTTTCTACATTTGAAGTTAATTTAGGCGTTAATAAACTGTTTCAGAGGAGTGATCATAGCGCTCTGCATCAGCAGTGCTGCGTCTGACTCCCTGCCAGCTCCCAGCAGCTAAAGGTCAATGTTTCCAACTCCAGCAGCTGCTGATAATGAAGCGCCTCAGATACTCAGAAGCTCATGATGCACTGCTCCAGCTGCTTCAGCTGCTCCTGCTGCTTCAGCTGCTCCTGCTGCTCCAGCTGCTTCAGCTGCTCCTGCTGCTTCAGCTGCTCCTGCTGCTCCAGCTGCTTCAGCTGCTCCTGCTGCTTCAGCTGCTCCTGCTGCTCCAGCTGCTTCAGCTGCTCCTGCTGCTTCAGCTGCTCCTGCTGCTCCAGCTGCTCCAGCTGCTTCAGCTGCTCCTGCTGCTCCAGCTGCTTCAGCTGCTCCTGCTGCTCCTGCTGCTTCAGCTGCTCCTGCTGCTTCAGCTGCTTCAGCTGCTTCAGCTGCTTCAGCTGCTCCTGCTGCTCCAGCTGCTCCAGCTGCTTCAGCTGCTCCTGCTGCTCCTGCTGCTTCAGCTGCTTCAGCTGCTCCTGCTGCTTCAGCTGCTCCTGCTGCTCCAGCTGCTTCAGCTGCTCCTGCTGCTCCTGCTGCTCGAGCTGCTCCAGCTGCTTCAGCTGCTTCTGCTGCTCCAGCTGCTTCAGCTGCTCCTGCTGCTTCAGCTGTTCCTGCTGCTTCAGCTGCTCCAGCTGCTCCAGCTGCTTCAGCTGCTCCTGCTGCTTCAGCTGCTTCAGCTGCTCCTGCTGCTTCAGCTGTTCCTGCTGCTTCAGCTGCTCCAGCTGCTTCTGCTGCTCCAGCTGCTTCAGCTGCTCCTGCTGCTTCAGCTGTTCCTGCTGCTTCAGCTGCTCCAGCTGCTCCAGCTGCTCCAGCTGCTTCAGCTGCTCCTGCTGCTTCAGCTGCTTCAGCTGCTCCTGCTGCTCCAGCTGCTTCAGCTGCTCCTGCTGCTCCTGCTGCTCGAGCTGCTCCAGCTGCTTCAGCTGCTTCTGCTGCTCCAGCTGCTTCAGCTGCTCCTGCTGCTTCAGCTGTTCCTGCTGCTTGCGGTCTGAACATTACAGCTATAAATAATGTTGTGCGCCACCCTGCTCTCAACTTCAGGTGCATTTAAGCAGGAAAACATTCCCACATTTCCTCCTCCTGGATGAGCATGTAGTGACAGTGACAAAAGCCTACATGGAGCACAAAGCTAACTTTATTTTAGATTCATTTAAATTACTCAAAAATCTATTTATGTGCTGAGCAGCATTTGTAACTTCGGATATATTCAGGGTAACAACTAAAAAATGTTTTTAAATGTTGAAAACACTTGATTATGTGCTTTTCTTCAAATGTAATTTTCCAAATCCATCCTTTGTTTGCAACAATAATAAAACAAAATTCACTACATTTTATATCGGCACACATATACAAACACACTTCAGAGTTTTATGTAATTTTGAACAAACACATAAAGAAATAGAGTGAAAAGCAAGCGTACCTCTGTTTCCCTTAATATAGTGAGGTAATTAGGCAGAGTCACTTTGACATCATCTCTGACTGTTTGACAGCCGGCAGCCTGGGGCATCTTCAGCGGGACTCCGTCCATCCTGCTCGGTCTGCTGAGGGACACAGGAGGACAATTACAGTGTCTCCTAAGTTAAATGGAAATCTTCCCGTTAGGTTTTCTGCACGAATGGCAGCTGCCCTGCATGTGGAGCATGTAAAGGTGACTGTGGATTGATTTATTTAATCTTTTTAACAGTGTCCTGTCTGGCAATATGGCAATAAGAATAATTGTCTTGATGTCAAAAAGAGCCCAACTCAGCCGGTCGCTGAGGCAAAACTTGGGCGTGGAAAGAGTTCAGAGAGGCCATGGAGAAAGTCTTCCGTACCGCTTCAAAGCCATTCTGGTCCACAATTCGGCGTCTCAGGAGGGGGAAGCAGTGCAGTACCAACACTATTTATAATGGGGGTGGTGTGCTGCTGACCTCGACTCGGGACGCCGTATGACGGTGGGCGGAGTACTTCATAGACCTCCTTAATCCCACCAACACGTCTTCCATTGAGGAACCAGAGCCTGGGGGCTCCGGCTTGGGTTCTCCCATCTCTGTTGCTGAAGCCACCGAAGTGGTTAAAAAGCTCGTCGGTGGCAGGGCTCCAGCTGGGGGGTGAGATTCGCCCTGAGTATCTTAAGGCTCTGGATGTTGTGGGGCTGTGTTGGTTAACGCAGCTCTGCACTATTGCGTGGACATCATGGAAGGAAACTCAGGTGGTTAGTAGCTAGTTTTCTATCACTGGCTGAGCTTAATGTGGTTCCTAGTAAATCAGAAGCCATTTCTGGAAATAAACCAGGTTCCTTCCTCTCTTTGGGGTTATTAAACATGCTACCAAGTGGCTCCGCAGTTCAGGGAGCGAGAGAAAGGTGACGCTCTTTTATTTAAGTCAGGGGGAGATGAGTTTATTTCCCCAAATTGTACAGTAATACTTTTTAATTAAACGGATGCCTTCTCCATTAGATTTAGATGACTGTGAGGAGACCTGATTGGATCAGAGGCTGCAGCTCCTGTTCACTGCCTTCTGTTCTCACTGAGGCAGGCAGAGATAAAATGTCCCAGTCGAAGGTAGACCAATGTCTTACCAAGTTCATTGCTTCACAGAACCGATAAGAGAATCAGAATCATGAAAATCTTATCAGTTCCCATCCTTACTGCTGCACTTTAATGGAAATGTCATGAAATCTGTGTTTTGTAAACACTGTGTGTCCAAAATGACAACAAAAGTGATCAAAGTCCGTCTACTGCCTGCAAACGCAGAGAAAAGTTAAGGTCTAACCTTCTCAGACTCGCTGCTACCTTTCTATACTGGTGTTACACAGTGTTCACACGCAGTTAATGGTGCAAAGCGGCATAATAACAGAAACATGCTCCCTTATGGACACCATGTAGATTCAGTGAAAGGAGGCCTTGTTAAACAGATGGTCTCTGTTAAGTCCAGCGTCACTGATTGCTGTGATGTCAGAACAAAGCCTGAGCTTCTGCTCCGTCTGTCGGTTAAAGTCAGTCAGACACGTGCTGAAGAGAAGGAAACCCGGGGGGGGGGCAGATGGTGCAGGACTTCCAGCAGTAGAGAAAACAGACGCTCCTTAAGCTTATTTTGCTGCCTTTGATGTGCATCCTAATAGAAAAGCAGCTGATCAGCTAAACCAGAGCAAAGGTTTGATCACGGGAAGCACTTAAAGTGAAACTAATGCAGCAGGTTAGCAGCAGGCATAAAGTTATCACCTGGATGCTACTTTAGGTCACTAATGGAGAATATTCACCTAAACTGCTGAACTTTGAAGTTTAGCTCTTCTAAAAACATTATTCCTCATCAGCTTTAATCCCATCTACATCATTTTAATGATGATTCTTTGATAAAAATCAATCAGTGATCTTTTATTCATGAACTCTGACTCTGCTTCATTAATAACCAAAACCATAAACTTTAGAGTCACTAACTCTCAATAAAAACACTCAAAGGGAGTTTTCTTTCTAAATATCTGCCTCTGAAGTTGGCAGAAAAATATTTTACATAATAGACATTTTATGCTAACAGTAATCCTTTAAATTGTTCCATCAGTCAGGTGTGTTTAAAGCAGAGAACCTACCTGAGTTCCAGACTCCTCAGACTGAAGCAGAGACTGAAGCCTCAGCAGGTGGAGTCAGAACTGAAACTTTAATCCTCAGTTAGTCTCTAAGCAGTGACGCATCAGGCTGAGCAAACATGGAGGGGATTCTTGTGGTGACATCACATTCCTTTAACTTTGACTTTATAGCACATTTTCTGCTCGTTTATTCTTGTTTAAAGAAAGAAAGTCGACTCTGAAGTTTCACATCTGTTGCTTTATAAATTCACTTTTATCTTATAATTATTAACAGATAAACCTGAGATCAAAGATGTGATCCAACTAGGGCTGAAACAATTCATCGGATTAATTCACTGATCTCTATTGCTGATCGTCTGTTGGTAGAACGGGGTTAAAGTGAAGCCACCGGCCGCCATATTGGTACTCCCTAGTTAGACCGGTCGCAGTGTAAACAATCCGTGCGCTGCAGCATCGAACAACAATGATATTCTCATTTTCAGGGACTTAAGATTTTTAAAATAAAGATAAATTCATCACTTTGACTCAGACTGGCTGTTTCACAGCATCAGTAGATTAACTTAGAATAAAACAATCGGCCAATCAGATTGCAGAGTCATTATGAAGTCTATAAATCAATAATATAGTCTATAAATCATGTAATATAACATATTATACAAACCATCACAATAAAATTAATGTGTTAATGAATAATACAGATGAGATAAAAGTGATAAATTGATGATGTTCATGTTATATACATGTATTAATGACGTTGTTATGGTAATTACATCTTACATATGGTTTTAAGATTTTACATAAAGATTGAGTTACTATTACATGTCTGTTAAAGCTGTAGTATTTTTCTTTTAGCAGATTTTGCATGATGCCGTATATTATTATACTCTGTGTGCATCAGTCTTAAAATCTGACAGATTTAGAATAGAGTTAAATTAATGAACCAGTTTAAAAACCACAGAGCTTCAGTTTCTAAACCAGCAAAATAATAACAGGAAACATGAAGTTGATATTTTGCTGTTTGCTCTAAGTTACCCTGAAATCCCACATACTCCGTCTGCGCTCCGCTCCGCCCCGCTGCGCTCCAGACCGCCTGCACAAAGCAAAGCCTACAGCCGCCGCTGTGTGTGTGTGTGTGTGTTTACATACATACAGGAGTCATGGAACTGTGCTTACAGCTTCTTCATATTTCATGTACACGAATAACTTGTGTACATGGTTCTTGTTGATGGCATTAAAATCATTTCAAATAGCATTAAATTAGAGTCACTCATTCCTGTATGAACTCTGTGAGCGCTTAATTTAATATGGCATATTAAAAAAATCCCACCTTCATCCAGCATATGTTCAGTTTCTGCCCATATATATATATATATATATATATATATTTGTAGATTTTTGTAACAGAGATAAGGATAATTCAAAACTGCTTTTTTTTTTATGAACTTGTTCTCTACAACTCAGCATCTCTTTTCATTCCTGTAATAAGAAGTTTCTTTTGAATGGATTTGATTAAACTTTAAGTCCCTCGGTATAAAATAAATATTTTAATGGAGATGAGAAATCTGCTTCCTGGTTGGTGAATAACCAATAGTTTGGATCCAATCATGTAAATAAACGGTGTTAGTTTATTATTATTATTATTTTTTTTAGATATTTATAAGAATTGTGCTATAATTTCTAGTCACCAATCTGTTGCTACTATATTTTAATTTGACGAACCGGAATTTGTCGAGGTTCTTTTTCCTCTTTGGTGCGATTGCAATTGCGGATCTTGACCTGGCCGGACCGGAGCGGAGCAAAAAATAGCTCGGCTCCGTAATTTGTCGGTGACGGACGGAGAAGACGTACGTGGACGGAGACGTGCGGAGGAGTAGCGGTGGATGTGGAACAGCTCTCATTGATTTCCATGAAAGACAAGCGCTCCGCACGACGTACGTCAGCGGGGCGGAGCGCTGACGGAGTATGTGGAATCTGGGGGTTACACTGAGAATCTGATCATTTGCGGCACTGATGGCTTGGCGTTTTGCAGGATCAAAGTTCTGATGTAAAACAGTGTAAATGTGGATTTTGGCCTGATGTGTTTGTGATGTATAGATTTAAATGTGCTTATAATGCGTATAGATGTATATAGAATTTTTTGTGTGCGTGAATATTAGAAAAAAAAAAGTTTAACAGGAAGTTAACCCTACTTAAAGTTAAGAGCAATGAGAGGGAGAGGGGGTATTTATAATTACTTTACTTCTTCAGTCCCTTTTTTCAGCCAATTTCCATAAATCGATATAATTTCTCTGGTTGTGTTTAAACCCACAGGTTGATTTGCTGGAAGTTTCTATTTATATTCAGGTGAATTTAGTTGGTTTGATGTTAACTAGTCTCTTCGTTTGTATTTTGTTGATTAATTTATTGTTGTTTGTCAAAATTGTCTAAAATAAATTCCTGTTCATAAAATGTTCTTTATTTCAACATAACTTCAAAAAAAGGGAAAAAATTATCATTTCGACTTTTGATTTTGTTGTTTATTTTCAACTCAGTTAAGAAAATAGCAAAAATACTTTTTGAAACAAAATCTTCAGTCAGGCCCATACATAGTATGAGTGTCACTGTGTCGGCGTGAAGTCCTCGTCTGCTCTGTGGGTCAGAGGTCATCTTCAGCAGCCTGCAGGGCAGAGGCCCAGGTTTGGTCTGATGGGGAGTCTGGCAGGACCCAGTTCTGAGGAACCGAGGAACCATCCGGATGATCTCCTGCAACCAGAAACGCATCCCAGTCCCTCCTGGAAGAACAACACAGGAAACATCAGAACTTTACTCTGAGCTTTTCTGAACAGACAGCAAATGTTCTGAAAGCCGTGCTGAACGTTAGCATCTTCTCCTGCTGCAGCAATGGCTGCTGGGAAGGGGAACCAAGCAGGAACAAGGAACTGCTGAGTCATCGGTTCACTCTGTATATTAAGCTAATTGTTTCCATATAACCCTCCAGCCCAGAGGTGGGCGGTTCCAGTTCCTGGGGGGGGGGGGGGGGGGGGGGGGGCGGTATCCTGCAGCTTTTACATGCAACCTTGGTCCAACACCTGAATCAAATGGCTGAATGACCTCCTTAGTATGCAGTCAGTCCTGTCAATCATCCAATTACCTGAATCAGGTGTGTTGAACCAAAGGCACATCTAAAGGTTGCAGGATGATCCCCCCCCCTGACCTAGCCCAGTTTCCACTCCCCTCTGAAAACTGATTCGGACCGAACTAGAATCAGTAAGAGTGTAGAGCTCGGTTCCTTACAACCATTACGAGGTTCCTCGCCTCCTGGTGGCGATCTACGGTACTACTGCTCTCTAGAGGGAAACAAGTAAACCAACATGGCGGCGCCAGTAACAATTAGGAAGTTTGCAGAGAGTCAGGCGAAGAAGGCAGCCTTTGGTGAATCTGCTTGTCAGAGGCGATCGTCTGATCAGAGCTTCCAGACGCAGGAAACAATGACAGACATTGAGGTTCATCACACTGCTGAGCAGAATCATCACTGGAAATCGTGCGGCTCGGTAGGGAAGCGAGGATTTTATGAATTTCCTGATTACGGAGGCTGACTGTGAGGAGATGAGGCGGTCTGCTAATGCGCTCTTTGTTATCTGAGAACTGAGCCAGAACTGAACCGAGTCCTACTGATGAACTAGTACCATGTTAGCGCGGTCCGGTTGTGTCCGGCACGGTCCGGTCCGGTTGTGTCCGGCACGGTCTGGTCCAGTTCTGCGAGCTTTTTACACTCAACAGATATCTTGGTTACCGTGATCGGACCGATCTCGGCGCGGTTTAAAAGAATAGTGGAAATGGGGCTTAGGATAAAAACACAAGTGTTCTTAGATAAAAAAATTAGAATCACTAAATGCTGGTAAAAATTTCTGGAAAATTCTGTTTTACAGTGCAGTCAGTGGCAAAAAGTACGACGGCGTATTACGACTAGACTAGAGATTTTTGCTTTTTTTAATAAAGTCCTAAAATTATGAGAAACAAGTAATATTTTATGACAAGAATTCCTTTCTGCCCTAAAATGAGGAATGTGGAGCATCATGGGAAGTTCTACTTTAGCATCGGTTTGACCAATCAGGAAATCTTTTAGCAGCAGCGTCAAACTGGGCAGGATGTCAAAGTGGACTCTGGTTGCTGATTGGTGGAGCTGGTCTGACATCATCTGCTGGGTGGAGCTCCAAGCTTTCTTTCTGAAACGGGTTGCGGTTCGATGACTTTATTCCCGTAATAGAAAAAAAAATCTCCAGCCTGGCCCTAAGACTCCGTCGTATAATAGCTATAAAATGATTTTCTATACTCTAATGATCCCAGAGGGAAATTACTCTCTGCATTTAACCCCTCCCCTTGGGGAGCAGTGGGCCGCCATTGTGCGGCGCCCGGGGAGCAGGGTGGGGTTAAGGGTCTTACTCAGGGACCCAGAGTGCGAACTCACAATCTCAGGATTCAAAGCCCTATGCCCCAACCACTAGGCCACCACCCCCCATAATAAATATAAAATCAAAAATCAATATCATATAATAAAAAAATAATAAATGTAATATTAATTCGTAAATCTAGATAAAATGATCATGAATGCTGAGATTCATTCAGGTCACAAAGTGTCTGAGGGAGAGATGTTATTTATCTTATTAGGGAGGGTTTGGGATTAAAGAATAGTTCTCATAACAAGTTAGAATGTTTCTCTGGGATTATTTAACAATAATAATCCCATAAAGTTATTTCCAACTGTGGAGACTTTCACAGCCTTTCTGCAGGGAGAGACAATCGCTGTGGAGCTCAGAACATCATGCTCTTCATCTCTTGTTTTTGCTTTTCAAAGTACCGTAAATCCTCTAATATAGGACAGGGCCTTTATTTCACTCAGGTGCATCTTGGTCCAGGCCATTATTGGAAGGAGACCAGAATTAGAGGCAGGCCTCTATTTCTATTGGATCAAACAGACGACCAGTGGAAGGAATAAAAAACAGATTTTGTTTCTCTTTAAACCTATGAAATACCAGGTTCATTTATTGAAAAAGTACAGTTACCATAGCGATATACAGAACATTATTCAGACATCTTTCAGAAGCTGCTATTTTTCTGCAGGTCAATACGATAAAAAAAAGACACAGAATGGAATCTTGGCCAAACTGACTTGGAAACAAAGTTTTTTTTTTAAATTAATGGAAACTGTTCTGCTATCGCTGCAAAATCTTATTTGAGGCAGGCTAAATGGAAGTAGGCTACCAGTATCGCATATTTCAAGGGAAATTCAGCATATCGAAGACCAACGACATTCTGTCATTTTAATGCTGCCTGGTTACCAGCAGACCTACCGATGATCACGTCTTTCAGATCGGAACGATTGTGCGGCTGGTTATCCTCCTGCAGCAGTGTGTCGCAGTGAGCTTGATGCAGACATTTTTGATTTATGCTTAATATTGAAGCGTGGTCTGCTCTATACGCCGTGGGTCGAGGGAGTGAGGAAGTGGGGGCGAGTAGTCCGACAACGGAGGGACATGACGGCGGAAAAGAGCGGAGATCCAGGTGGAAAAAGGGTGCCAGCGTCTCGCGCGCCTCGATCTTCTAGCGGGTCAAACTTCACAAGTTGTTTTCCGCAATTTTCGGTCATAAAAACAAAACAAGCCGGCCTCCTGTCTGCGGCGCTGTCTGCGCCAAGGATGGGACTTCCCATGCTAATGGCTTGGATTCGTTAGCAAACACTGCCCCCCTGTGGTAATTGTATGTTACTATCAGAAGTTGCTAAGGACGGCCCAGAAACATCATTGGTTCTAATTATAGCCCCGGCCTGAATGAGTCCGGCCATTATTAGAGACCAGACTGCTAATGGAATACAGGCCAATATTAGAGGATTTACGGTAAAATATAATGCAGACTGAGTGAATCCACTGATCTCTGTTTATGTAGCCGGACTGTATAGCTGAATATCTGGAAGAGTTAACTAGGTGAGGACAGAGAAACGTGAACCTCAGAGAGTTTTCTGTCCCACTTGCCTTATTTTTCGTTTTTATACGGAATGCAGCTAGATAATCCGCACGGTTCATTTTCATTATTTAACGGTTTGATGTTCTTCTGAACTCCGACTGTGGCTACATTATTTTATTTCTTTAAATGATTTGACTTTGTTAGACTTTTTTAAATTACGCTGGATTGATAGTTTCTAAATGATCCTATGGCTCCCCCTGGTGGTTGTTTGGTAATTTCGTTTGGTTACCCTGAAAAAGAATACAAATAAATATCTTAAAGAGGCAAAATAATCCAAGATGGCAGAATCTAATGTCATAGTGTACAAGTTAAGTTAATCCACCTGAAAACATTATTGCTTTAGACGATATTTATCAATAAATTCTGAGTAACTCATTCTCGTATAAACCCTGAAATGAATCAGTTTTATATAACGTCATAAACGCTCCGCTTCGTTTTTAAAAGATATAAATATAAAATCTAACGGCGGCTGTCTGGGGGACAGTGATTGGCCTCCATGTTCTGAATGCTGGCGTACCATAAAGAATAAATGACAAACAGTTTAGTTTGTGCCTTCAAGTCGTTGCTCATAGGAAGACGTTACTGGATATAACCTAACGGAATATCTTCAGAACGGCTCCAAATGACACTAAACTCATCTGGGAGAGTAGAACATGATGGAATAACGGAAAATCAAGGAGCCAATGGAAATAAACGGCGCTCCCCTTTAAGTGAAGCAAAATTATCTGGTGAAAAGAAATAAAGTCAAGGAGAAGATTGTTCATGTTTCTCAATGTGAAAGAAAAAGTAAAAAAGAGGAAGCTGTGTTTCTGCAAAGGGGAGCAAAATAAAAACATTGAGGACAAACCTGATCTGTATCAGCGCCTGCAGGGAGTGTTCTGCTTGGCTGTAATACTCAACGAAAGGCCGAAGGGCGCCATCTGCTGGAAGCTCCTCTGAGAAACAAACCAAAAGATCAGGATGCAGAGCAGACCTGGCAGGAATCTCTGGGAGGAAACAAAAAAACAAGTTACCTCCAAAGAGGATGGAGTCCACCCTGCGTCTCCTCTCCAGCTGTCGCTCCCTCTCCTTCCAGACTCGCCTCTCCTGCTCCTTCCTCCTCTCCTCCTGCTGCTCTCCTTCCAGCATCACCATCAGAGCATTCTCCTCTGCTGAGTAAAGCTGCGTCCGCTTCTTCATCACGTCTCTAAGCTGCTCCAGCTGGATGCTGAACGCCTCATCACTCTGCAGCTCCGTTGAAATACCTGTTAAACACATTACATGTAAAGCCCTGGGATTTTCACGCCGATGTGCAGAATTATACTCTAAGAGGCTATCAACAAAGAATCATTTATGACTTTAGCAAAGAAAGTTTCACAGTAAAAGAACTTTTCAATAGTTTCTCTTTTTCAGGGCCTAATGGAGTCAGACTGAAGAATTAAACCAGGTCTCTGGATGCTTCTGCAGCATCGACCTCACCTTTCCTGGACGCTGCCTCTTTCCTCAGCTTCCGGAGTTTCTCCAAAGATCTCATGATATCCTGCATCCTTTTCACGTCTGCTTGCTTTTTCCTCACCTCACACAGGACGGCGTCTGCAGAGCGCTTCAGCTCCAGCTCCTGTGAAACAGAAACATTCAGGAAACATCATCATCTATCTGCACACAGAGAATGAAACCGGCGATAAATACACCAAGACGCCTGAACAGAAGTCAATAAATATAAGATATGGACCGTGTCCCTTGTTATCAGTGCATACATGTAATATCTGTGACCTACTGTGAGAAAGTACTGTAGGCGACCAAAATCCCAATTAGGCGACCAAGATCCCGGACGATTTTGAAATCTGGACATTTTTTAGGTCTGAAAAGTAGGACATGTCCAGGAAAAAGAGGACGTCTGGTCCCCCTACCATATCAACCATCTGTTGTTTCAGTGAGTGAGTGCTTGCTGCTATGATGCGTCTTTGCTCAGCAGCTCGGCTCGTTGTAAACCAACCAATCAGAGCACAGCTCATTCTATCACCCTATTAGAGACCTGAAGGACCAGATACCCTATAGAACCATTCTATCACCCTATTAGAGACCTGAAAGACCAGATACCCTATAGAATCATTCTATCACCCTATTAGAGACCTGAAAGACCAGATACCCTATAGAATCATTCTATCACCCTATTAGAGACCTGAAGGACCAGATACCCTATAGAATCATTCTATCACCCTATTAGAGACCTGAAGGACCAGATACCCTATAGAACCATTCTATCACCCTATTAGAGACCTGAAAGACCAGATACCCTATAGAATCATTCTATCACCCTATTAGAGACCTGAAGGACCAGATACCCTATAGAACCATTCTATCACCCTATTAGAGACCTGAAAGACCAGATACCCTATAGAATCATTCTATCACCCTATTAGAGACCTGAAGGACCAGATACCCTATAGAATCATTCTATCACCCTATTAGAGACCTGAAGGACCAGATACCCTATAGAATCATTCTATCACCCTATTAGAGACCTGAAGGACCAGATACCCTATAGAATCATTCTATCACCCTATTAGAGACCTGAAGGACCAGATACCCTATAGAACCATTCTATCACCCTATTAGAGACCTGAAGGACCAGATACCCTATAGAATCATTCTATCACCCTATTAGAGACCTGAAGGACCAGATACCCTATAGAACCATTCTATCACCCTATTAGAGACCTGAAGGACCAGATACCCTATAGAACCATTCTATCACCCTATTAGAGACCTGAAGGACCAGATACCCTATAGAACCATTCTATCACCCTATTAGAGACCTGAAGGACCAGATACCCTATAGAATCATTCTATCACCCTATTAGAGACCTGAAGGACCAGATACCCTATAGAACCATTCTATCACCCTATTAGAGACCTGAAAGACCAGATACCCTATAGAATCATTCTATCACCCTATTAGAGACCTGAAGGACCAGATACCCTATAGAATCATTCTATCACCCTATTAGAGACCTGAAGGACCAGATACCCTATAGAATCATTCTATCGCCCTATTAGAGACCTGAAGGACCAGATACCCTATAGAATCATTCTATCGCCCTATTAGAGACCTGAAGGACCAGATACCCTATAGAATCATTCTATCGCCCTATTAGAGACCTGAAGGACCAGATACCCTATAGAATCATTCTATCGCCCTATTAGAGACCTGAAGGACCAGATACCCTATAGAATCATTCTATCGCCCTATTAGAGACCTGAAGGACCAGATACCCTATAGAATCATTCTATCGCCCTATTAGAGACCTGAAGGACCAGATACCCTATAGAATCATTCTATCACCCTATTAGAGACCTGAAGGACCAGATACCCTATAGAATCATTCTATCACCCTATTAGAGACCTGAAGGACCAGATACCCTATAGAATCATTCTATCAGCCTATTAGAGACCTGAAGGTCCAGATACCCTATAGAATCATTCTATCACCCTATTAGAGACCTGAAGGACCAGATACCCTATAGAATCATTCTATCACCCTATTAGAGACCTGAAGGACCAGATACCCTATAGAATCATTCTATCACCCTATTAGAGACCTGAAGGACCAGATACCCTATAGAATCATTCTATCACCCTATTAGAGACCTGAAGGACCAGATACCCTATAGAATCATTCTATCACCCTATTAGAGACCTGAAGGTCCAGATACCCTATAGAATCATTCTATCAGCCTATTAGAGACCTGAAGGTCCACATACCCTATAGAATCATTCTATCACCCTATTAGAGACCTGAAGGTCCAGATACCCTATAGAATCATTCTATCAGCCTATTAGAGACCTGAAGGTCCAGATACCCTATAGAATCATTCTATCACCCTATTAGAGACCTGAAGGACCAGATACCCTATAGAATCATTCTATCACCCTATTAGAGACCTGAAGGACCAGATACCCTATAGAATCATTCTATCACCCTATTAGAGACCTGAAGGACCAGATACCCTATAGAATCATTATATCACCCTATTAGAGACCTGAAGGACCAGATACCCTATAGAATCATTCTATCACCCTATTAGAGACCTGAAGGTCCAGATACCCTATAGAATCATTCTATCACCCTATTAGAGACCTGAAGGACCAGATACCCTATAGAATCATTCTATCACCCTATTAGAGACCTGAAGGACCAGATCCCTATAGAATCATTCTATCACCCTATTAGAGACCTGAAGGACCAGATACCCTATAGAATCATTCTATCGCCCTATTAGAGACCTGAAGGAACAGATACCCTATAGAATCATTCTATCGCCCTATTAGAGACCTGAAGGACCAGATACCCTATAGAATCATTCTATCGCCCTATTAGAGACCTGAAGGACCAGATACCCTATAGAATCATTCTATCACCCTATTAGAGACCTGAAGGACCAGATACCCTATAGAATCATTCTATCACCCTATTAGAGACCTGAAGGACCAGATACCCTATAGAATCATTCTATCACCCTATTAGAGACCTGAAGGACCAGATACCCTATAGAATCATTCTATCACCCTATTAGAGACCTGAAGGTCCAGATACCCTATAGAATCATTCTATCACCCTATTAGAGACCTGAAGGTCCAGATACCCTATAGAATCATTCTATCACCCTATTAGAGACCTGAAGGACCAGATACCCTATAGAATCATTCTATCACCCCTTAAGGTTCATTTTTAATTGAATTGTTTATTTACTGTTTTTACTGAACTTAAAAATATGATTTACAATCCTAGTCCAGCAGCATCCTCTTTCAAATTTGACTCAATATTTTCAAGTTATGATAAATGTAACCAAGAACTCCAATACCTTCCCCGCCTCCTCTGATGTCTCCTTCCTTAACGAGCTTCTTCATGAGGACCCTAAGGAAGAACCACCCGTCCTCAGAGATCCTCATGAACTTCTACTGCTGCACCATTGGGAGCATCCTCACCAACTGTATTACCGTTTGGTACGGGAACTGCTCTGTCGCCGACCGGAAGGCGCTGCAGAGGGTGGTAAAAACGGCCCAGCACATCGCCGGGGCAACGCTCCCTACCATCAAGGACATCTATAGGAAGCCATGTCTGAAAAGGGCCGAGAAAATCACCAAGGACTTCACTCACCCTGCTCCCCCCTATTCTGTTCTATTCTAGGTCATCAGATCTATTCAGCTGCCTGTAGTGCCTTTAAATGTCCAGCAGGTGGCAGTAGTTTGGTTCCTGTTGCCTCATTAGCATCTCTAAACTAGAAACTATTACCTTCTTCTTCTCCTCTTCTTTCTGGACCTGTCTGCTCCTCCAGTTATCTATGGAAGCCTCCTTCTCAGAGCTCAGATCTGCTGCTAGTTTCTCCTCCATCTGCAGCTCCTTCTTGGCCCTCAGGCTCCGGCCCCTCCTCCTGGCGATGCGGGCCCCTTTAGCTTTCAGCTGATTTAATCTGTGGGGGTCAGAGAGTCTCTGCAGCTCCTCCTGCAGCTCAGTCTTTGCTTCCAGGGCCATCTGGTAGGACTCCGCCCAGCCTCCTCCTGCCTCCTGCAGGAGCTCCTGCAGGAGGCCGCAGAGATGCTGCAGCCGGGAGAGCAGCCCAGCTGCTCCGTACAGAGCCTCCCTGAAGGCGGGGAGGGATCCTCCTTCAGGCTGCTGCGGCGCGCGGGCTCCTCTCCCCCCAACTAACCGGGCCACCCACCGGCGGTCCCGCTTCCTCTGCAGCTCCTCCTCATCCTCCGGTTCTGGTTCCCAGCCGCTGCTCCGCTCCTGGAGGAGGTGCTGAGGGCCCCGGTAGAGAAGCCCTCCATCACCGCAGTCTGCCCGGGCAGGGGCGCTTCCCGGGAGGTGTCCTGGTGGAGGGCAGCCGAATGGCGGCGGGGGGCCGAATCCATACGGAGGAGGAAACCGAGAACCTCCGAAAGCTGCTGCTGCTCCTCCAGGAGGAGGTGCGGGGAAGTTAGCGGACGGAGGGATCCACGGTGGAGGGGTGTGGTTCGGCTGCTCTGAGCTGGGATAGTAGATCCCTCCGCCGGAAACATGATGCTGCGGAGCTTCAGCCTGAGCGCGCGGACAGAAGGCCTCCATGCTGCGGACACCGATCACCCTGCTGCCCTCACTGCTCACCGGCAGCCATTACTGCTTCTTCTTCTCTTCTATATTTGATGCTCGCTAAATAACTTTGGGTGCCTTTAGCGCCACCGCCTGGACTGGAGGATAGCAGAAAAGCAGTTTCTGTGATTAAATGTAGATTAAAGATCATGGCGACAACTTTTCCATCAAAATTGTTCATTTAGAAAAAAGTTGCATTCAAACAATTTACATAGTGGGTGACAATTAAAGAAAAACTCCGCTCACATTCAGAATCCAAACTTCTGAAAGTTCTTTAATTCTGAAATTATTCAATCCTGTTCAATAAATGATCAGTGTTTTTAATTCAGATTAATTTTCATGTGAATGTGCTTTACTGGAGGCATCCATGTTTGTCAAAGAACACTACTGCCACCTACTGGTTTGTGACGTCACGGTGCGGTATTTGATAATGTACTCTCTCAAAGTAAAACTAAACAGCCTCAATAAATAATACTAAGAAAAACAGAATTACTCTAACCTTCTTCTGATTTTTTTCCTTATAGCTTAAAAATTTTTCAAAAACTGAGTTTTAGTAAGAGCCTATTGATTGTATAATGTGCAGTTTGCTATTTGATATCCTGCACAATAACCTGTTTCTTTATATTTGATACCCAGTGGAATAACTAAATGGATAAATACCCATTCATATAAATACCAATGTAATCGCCCTGTGCAATAACCCTGAAAAAAACAAAAACAAACTTCAGCTGTCATATGTGGACGCACAGTATATACTCTATATACCTCATGTACTTTTTTCTTTTGGCATCTTCTTTTTTTGACTATTTGAGCTGATGGATAATTTCTCCACTGTAAGATCAATAAAATCAATCAATCTACACCGTGGCCTGGAATGGGAAATAAAGAAAGGTCCCTGAGTGATATTCAACTGTAATATATCAATACAAGATCTTTAATGTCTGTCCGTCAGAAAGAGAGTAGATCCGATGACTCCCCCTCAGGGAGTAAGTTTGGGCTTTCTCAGTAGCTAATACTCGGGTCTATCCCTCACCCTGTCCCACTTCATCAAACAGGAGACCTTCTTCCAGAAGCTTGCCTAGCGCACAGTGTTCACCTGTCAGTGGATCATTACCTTCCTACTGTGTGAGGCTGAGGACAAACATCTGAACTCTCTGACATCCCCAGAGGTGAGTCTCTGACACCCCCATAGGTGAGTTCCTCCTACCGCTTTACTCCCTGTTTGCCCGCCTGTCTGTGAAGCTACTGAACTCTGAAGGATGGAACTGGGTCATTGTCTGATCTGGGACAGCAGGAACCTGCATACAGAAAGGAGGTGTATGGTTGGTCCAGCGCTGGACTCTAAACCTCCACTGCCCCCCCTCACAGTCCTCAACAGCACCGTGTCCACCGTAGACCTTCCGCTCCTGGGAACCAGTGAGGACCTGATCTGGTCCTCACATAGAGATTGAACCCTCCACAGAAGCTGTTGCTCCTCCTCTATCGATCAGCTTGTTTGGAGGACAGACATGGCCACGTTGTTTGGCTCATCAACAAAGCATCACTGCTTCCACTGTGACAAAGAATCAGGTCTGCAGCTTTACAAGTATAAGACATGAAAAAAGTGGCCTGACCGTAACATCTCTGTAGACCCCAAACATCCTGTTCCTGAACTCAACACGGCAGAGTGGAGGATTCTGCTGAGAAAGGAAAACATGGTGTAAAGTTATTTACAGGTCTCTTTATGACTGGGAAAATGTGTGTAAGCAAAACTTAAAAAATAAAAGTCATCACAGGTCTCCAGTCCAAAAGAGGACAATAAAACCCCATTAAATGCCTCCATAAAAATACAAAATAAATAACAAAAAATGACGAAAGAACAGTGTAAAGTAAGAATGAAATTATAGTTTACTTTGTGTACAGTAAGATTTCTAATCAAACCAGTTAATGGGCTCTATGCACAGCTCCACTACTTCCTGAATTTAAAGCAGCTCCTTTGTTTCCTGGCTTTCATTACTGGACGAACTGATTAATTCAGGTGTGTCTGGCCAGTTACTTAGGTCATACACACCTGGATTAATCAGTGCATCCAATCATGAAATACAGGAAACAAAGGAGCTGCTTTAAATTCAGGAAGTAGTGGAGCTGTGCATAGAGCCCATTATACTCATAAACTGAAACCATAGAATGTTGCCTTCACAGACGGCAGGGAAACAAATAAACCTGCTGTGAAAATAACTCGGCGGTGATTTATTTTAATCTGAATTATTTTCAATTAGTCAAAATTAGGAAATGAACCCATTAATTTTATTTAAAGTCTGTCAATAGGCAAAACCTATATTTCAAACACAAAATAGCTTTCAGTCTATACACTCCCATTTTTAAAATATAAATGTTTGAATTTTAACAATATAACTTTACATTTTTTTTAAACAGTAAACGAAAATATGATAATATTCCATCTTTTTATGACGAATTTAACCTTTTGGGCATTGATCCATTCCAATCTCGATTTTCCGACTTCCTGCTGTCCGTGAACGCGTCTTGTTCAGCGGTGACGTTTTGCGGAAGTGAATGAAAAACAGTCATAAGACCCGCAGAAAATCAAGGAAACGGCACCGCGACATGGATGAACACCCACGGACACTGTGAATCACCCACTCCACGCGCGACAGGAAGCGGCCTGAAGCGGCGGCGGGACGCGGTGAATTAGCAGCTAGCAGCGGGGGTCTGGCTGCCCGGGAGGAGCCGCTTCTGGTCGGTGTGTCTGCGGCGGTGGAGCCGCTCCGCCCGCAGATGGAGGAGATCAGAGGCTCTCCGGACTACAGCTGGTTCCGGAGCACCGTTCCTCTGAAGAGGGTGAGTCTGATGGAGACAGAAACACTTCCTGCTTCCACCCTTTGATCTGCAGCACGAGGAAAAAACAAACACCTGAAGAACCCAAAGACCTAGGAACGGTTCTTAGGTCTTTAGGTTCTTCAGGTGTTTGATCTTTCCTCGTGGGCGGTTCTAGACAGGGGCCAATGGGGGCCCTGTAGATCATGCCATGGCCCCTGCCATGGCTCCTGTTATGGCCACTGTTATGGCCCCTGCTATGGTCCCCATGGCCCCCATGGCCCCTTTTATGGTCCCCATGGCCCCTGCTATGGCCCCCATGGCCCCTGCACTGCAGACATAATACTCAAATAGATTCTACTGATGATGCGCTGGAACAGGTAGTTACTGATTTGGATCTATTTCCTCTATTTTCTTTACAAATTCTGTTTTACTAATAATTTAAAAACAAGAATGTGACAATAAGGCTTTGGTGTCATTGAGATAAGATCCCAGTGTTTTTTCAAAACAGATTAAAAAATAAAAAAACTCATTTTTACAGCTGAATTGATCAGTTTTTCTTGAGTTGTAATTCAGATTTTATAGAGAACGATAATTTTAACTTAAATTAAGTGACAAATATGTAAAATTATGAGTGTATATTGAAGTAATTGACATGGAATTTTAATTAAACCTAATTGAATATAAATTTCACTTCATGCAGCTATCTTAACATGTTTGAATTCAATTCAATTCAATTCAGTTTATTTATATAGCGCCAAATTCACAACACATGTCATCTCAAGGCACTTTACAGTTCAACCAGATCATACAGTCAAATTGATACAAAGTTTTCTATCTAAGGAAAACCAGTTGATTGCATTGACTCATTGACTCAAATACAATCCCCCACACTAAGCATGCTTGTAGCGACAGTGGAGAGGAAAAACTCCCTTTTAACAGGAAGAAACCTCCAGCAGAACCAGGCTCAGTGTGAGCGGCCATCTGCCGAGGCCGACTGGGGTTCAAGGAGACAGAAGCAGAGATACAAAAAGCAGCTGTAAAAGGCGGCTCCGTCCAGGAAACACACAGCCAGGCAGACGAGCTCCAAGGCAGCTCCCATGCCAGAGGACGAAGAGAGCACATCCACTCAGTCACGGTCAGAGAAACAGGACCACACTGGAAAACAGGCCGATCTCCAACATCTATTAACAAGGGTGTTGATAGAAGCAGCACAGCTGATGTTTTTTCCAGGATGACGTCACAGCCAAACAGGAACAGACGAGGCAAAGCTACTCTGAGGAAAAGCAGAGAGAGCAGAAGGTTAGAGATTGAACTAACAGATTCTGCAGAATAGGAGAACAGAGAGAGAATGAAGCAGAATGATGAAATGGGGGTCCCTATGTCCTCCAAAAGTCTAAGCCTATAGCAGCATAACTATAGAGATGGCTCAGGATAACCTGAGCCACCCTAACTATAAGCTTTATCAAAAAGGAAAGTTTTAAGCCTAGCCTTAAAAGTAGACAGGGTGTCTGCCTCACGGACTAAAACTGGTAGTTGGTTCCACAGGAGAGGAGCCTGATAACTAAAAGATCTGCCTCCCATTCTACTTTAGAAGTTCTAGGAACCACTAGTAAACCTGCAGATTGAGAGCGAAGTGCTCTGTTAGGAACATAAGGAACAATCAGATCTCTGACATAAGATGGAGCTTGGCCATTTAAGGCTTTATATGTGAGAAGGAGGATTTTAAATTCTATTCTGGATTTAACAGGAAGCCAATGAAGAGAAGCCAGGATAGGAGAGATATGATCTCTCTTTTTCATTTTCATTAGAACTCTGGCTGCAGCATTTTGGATCAGCTGAAGGCTTTTAACTACAGTTTGTGGACTTCCTGATAGTAAAGAATTACAATAGTCCAGCCTTGAAGTAACAAATGCATGGACTAGTTTCTCAGCATCACCCCTGGACAGGAGATTTCTAATTTTTGCAATGTTCCTCAGATGAAAGAAGGAATCCCTAACCCTGTTTTTTTTCTGCTTTTCTGGGCCCCATGAAATCATGCCGGCCCCCTCCTGGCCCCTTCCTGGCCCCCTGGTACACTTGTTCTAGAACCGCCACTGCCAAAACCTAAATCCTTTAGTCATTGGAGGTCCAGCTCTCATGTCTGACCCCAGGGCCCGTTCCAGAGGGGCCCGTTCCAGAGGGGCATCAGTTTTAACCAAACGGTGTTTATTTCCTCCCACTGCTCCCCTCAGATCAATCAATGCTTGATCAGATACGACCGTTAAGTGCTTTATTTTCACTACATTTAGTTCAGAAATGATTTAAGAGGGTAATGATTAGAGATCTACTGATGCATGTTTTTAAGGCTGGTACAGATTGTTTTTTTATTTATTAGTCTAATTGAACAGATAAAAAAAATCAGATATTTAATTCAGTTCTGATTATTTCTTTGGGGCCAATTTAAAAACAGGTCATCGAAGGGGACTTTACAGACACAATTCAATTAGATAGTTTCTGTCAAGGAAAACCAGCTGATTGCATCGACTCATTGACTCTTCAGCAATCCCTCACACTAAGCATGCTTGTAGCGACAGTGGAGAGGAAAAACTCCCTTTGAACAGGAAGAAACCTCCAGCAGAACCAGGCTCAGTGTGAGCGGCCATCTGCTGAGGCCCACTGGGGTTCAAGGAGACAGAAGCAGACATAGAAAAAGAAGCATAGATACAAAAGGCAACTGTCAACCAGCTCCACAGGCGGCCCCCGTCCAGGAAACACACAGCCAGGCAGACGAGCTCCGAGCCAGCTCCCATGTCAGAGGATGAAGAGAGCACATCCAGTTAGTCACAGTCAGAGAAACAGGACTACACTGGTAAACAGGCCAAGCTCCAACATCTAGAAACAAAGGTGTTGATGGCAGCAGCACAGCTGATATTCTGTTTTCTTGACAATTTAAAGAAAACTCTATCGACGGATAGCAGACGGAGGGAGCAGCAATGAATGCGCTTCATCTCCATTTGACTTCTTTTCAGTTGTGTTGCTTAGGGCTGCAACTAACCATCATATTGACTTTTATTTTATCAATTAATCAACAGATTATTTTCATTTTTCCAATGAATAATCAGAGAGCAAAATAGGATTTTAAAGAAGACCTTTTTTTTTTTACAGAATTTAAACCTGGTCAAACTACAAGGTTTGCACTTGAGGAGTTCTGGTGAAGCATTCTGACGGACAAAAACTTATCTTATTCTTAAATGCTAAATGTATTAATAATTTTTACAATCTTGGTATAATTTCTGCTCTAAGTGTGTCACTCTGTCGGCTAAAGGCAGGTTTTAGTCTCTATACTCCAGTTAATGATCAATCAATGACTAAATTAGCTGAGTTTCTGTGTGAAGAACTATTTGACCATCTAATCTTAACACATCAGTAGATCCTCAATAAATAATAGATCAGCCCACAATCTGGATGTGTGGGTCTACCTGTAGTACCGTCTGCAGGCAGGAAGAGTGGGGGGGCGCTTTACTCTGGCAGGCAGAGATCAACTTAAAGGAGACTGAAATGTTAAAGCCTATGGTGGCCAGATGTTTGCACTGAGGAGCAGCTTCAACTCTAGGATGAATCGTCTGTTATGTTCAGCCTGGAAAATCCGGTATCCATTACCTGGATGACGACAGCAGGCGATGACCAATGATTAGACTGTTAGATGTCATTGGCTAATAGCAGCCGTCTCCATGGATGCAGGTTTTTATGATGCCATGTAGGCAAACAGACAGGAGGATAAAGACGGAAGGAAACAAAATTTTAATCATTAGATTAATGCAGTCTGTGTTTGTAGCAGTTTTATTAGTGATGCTGTGGGCTTTTTCATTAGCAGGGACTTAAAGTTCATATTAACATTATATTCTTTTAAAAAAAACACCAGCAACCTTTTGATTGTGCTAGAATAAGGTTATAAACACCAAGCTTCACCCTGATGGTTTTTGAATCGTCCTTTTTAAGCCTAAATAGAATTCTAACTCTGGTTGAAATAAGCAGACATTAAAACAATCCTGATTTTCTGAAATTGAAATCATCACAAACAATCAATGATTGGTTAATTATTGGCCCGGCCTCAGCTGGCAGTACTGTAGACCTATACTAAATAGAGACCAACCATCCTGCCTCTCCCAGTCTATAGAAACAGTCCCGCAGCTTTTATTGCTGCTTTTTTCTTTTTCTTTAACATGGTTCCCATTATGTTGTGTAGTCTATAAAAATCCTTTATCTGTTCTTCTGAATTAAAGCACAAATATTGAGGTAAAAATCAGTTCATCAATAATTTTTGAAATATAACTTTCAATATATAGACTGACGGCTAAATCTTATTTTAATTTTGCCTCATTTATTGCTGTTTGTGAAGGAGGATAATCACTGATGCATCTTAAAGGGAAACCATCCATGCATCCACCCATCCATCCATCTATCCACCCATCCATCCACCTACCCATTCATACATCCACCCACCCATCCATCCACCCATTCATCCATCCACCCATTCATCCATCTATCCACCCATCCATCCATCCATCTATCCATCCATCCATCCATCCACCCATCCATCCATCTATCCACCCATCCATCCACCTACCCATTCATACATCCACCCACCCATCCATCCACCCATTCATCCATCCACCCATTCATCCATCTATCCACCCATCCATCCATCCATCTATCCACCCATCCATCCACCTACCCATTCATACATCCACCCACCCATCCATCCACCCATTCATCCATCCACCCATTCATCCATCTATCCACCCATCCATCCATCTATCCACCCATTCATCCATCTATCCACCCATCCATCCACCCACCCATCCATCCACCCATTCATCCATCTATCCACCCACCCATCCATCCACCCACCCATTCATACATCCACCCAAGATGAAGTCTTGGAGTCAAATATTGTTTTGTTTTATACCTTTCTTCATTATTTTCACTCTTACCTGGGAGATGCTAACTGGCTTAGCCAGGGTATTAGTACTCGAGATCGGTCATTTTTTGATGGTTTCGTCTCGGACTTGACTGCATTTGGTCTCGGTCTCGGGCGCTGAGGACTCGGCATTTTATTTCAAGACCACAACTGTGGAAATAACGCTAATCATCAGAATATTATCAGTTTCTTTAAGATTCTTCTTTTTATTCGATGCTTGGATTCAAATTCAAGCAATAACCTGTTTCATTAGTAAATGCATGTTTTTTTGTTAGTTTATTTTTTTTACCGCTGTCCACCCCCTTTCACCTGCAGCACTTCGATTGAAAGTCAGAAGTGGTTGTCTGAGAACGGGATAAGATGTCGGCCAAATCATCAGTTATAAAATTCAGCTATTTAAATCACAAAGAATATATTTGTAAAGCAACATTGAGAAAAAAGCATAAAACCCAACGTAAGTTCTGCAGTTCTTCACTATCAGAGACGGTAGGGACACTCCCAACTTTTATGGACACGTTGAAAGAAAGGTAAGCTTAATATTTTCACAACTTGGTGACAGATTTATTTAAGAAAATTTATATAATATAGCTTTAATCTGTATATGAAATGGCACATTTAAAAACAACATAAATGTATGTACTGTTCATGAAAGGCAGAGAAAATACTATTTTGATCGACTTTGATTAATTGTTTGAAATTCTGTGGTTACTACACAGAAGTACTAAATAAAGATGTTTATGTTTATTCCAGTTCTGTGTGTTAAATATCTAGGTGTTTTATGTGAATGTGGGTCTTTTAGATAAATTTTAGTGATTTGATCATGTTTCACATTTTATTGTCACCTACTGGTGCTGGTCTTGGTCTTGGTCTTGGTCTTGACTCTGTCTTGACTTGGTCTCGGTCCCTAAAAGTCTTGATCTTGTCTCGGTCTCTGGGTTAGGTGGTCTTGACCACAACACTGGGCTTAGCCACGGTAGGCTGCTTCCTTGATTACCTCCTGCGCAGTATCCTAAATATACGATAAAGTATATTTACCACTAAAGTTATTAAAATATAAATAATACACCAGAAGGTTTTTAGGGATGAACCATATATTTACATCAGGATTTAAGCATCAGATGCACATTTATGGTTTTGATGTAAAGAATCTTTGAAACGATGTTTATTTCCCACCAATCTGTGTCCATCTAAACCCGATCTGTGTCCATCTAAACCCGATCTGTGTCCATCTAAGCCCGATCTGTGTCCATCTAAGCCCGATCTGTGTCCATCTAAACCCGATGTGTGTCCATCTGAACCCAATCTGTGTCCATCTGAACCCAATCTGTGTCCATCTGAACCCGATCTGTGTCCATCTGAACCCAATCTGTGTCCATCTAAGCCCGATCTGTGTCCATCTAAACCCGATCTGTGTCCATCTAAGCCCGATCTGTGTCCATCTAAGCCCGATCTGTGTCCATCTAAACCCGATGTGTGTCCATCTGAACCCGATCTGTGTCCATCTGAACCCGATCTGTGTCCATCTGAACCCGATCTGTGTCCATCTGAACCCGATCTGTGTCCATCTGAACCCGATCTGTGTCCATCTGAACCCGATCTGTGTCCATCTGAACCCGATCTGTGTCCATCTGAACCCGATCTGTGTCCATCTGAACCCGATCTGTGTCCATCTAAGCCCGATCTGTGTCCATCTAAGCCCGATCTGTGTCCATCTAAGCCCGATCTGTGTCCATCTAAGCCCGATCTGTGTCCATCTTAGCCCGATCTGTGTCCATCTAAACCCGATCTGTGTCCATCTAAGCCCGATCTGTGTCCATCTAAGCCCGATCTGTGTCCATCTAAACCCGATCTGTGTCCATCTTAGCCCGATCTGTGTCCATCTAAACCCGATCTGTGTCCATCTTAGCCCGATCTGTGTCCATCTAAACCCGATCTGTGTCCATCTTAACCCGATCTGTGTCCATCTTAGCCCGATCTGTGTCCCTCTGAACCCGATCTGTGTCCATCTAAGCCCGATCTGTGTCCATCTCGATCTGTGTCCATCTAAACCCGATCTGTGTCCATCTAAGCCCGATCTGTGTCCATCTAAGCCCGGTCTGTGTCCATCTAAGCCCGATCTGTGTCCCTCTGAACCCGATCTGTGTTCATCAGAACCCGATCTGTGTCCATCTCGATCTGTGTCCCTCTGAACCCAATCTGTGTCCCTCTAAACCCGATCTGTGTCCATCTAAACCCGATCTGTGTCCATCTGAACCCGATCTGTGTCCATCTAAGCCCAATCTGTGTCCATCTAAGCCCGATCTGTGTCCATCTAAGCCCGATCTGTGTCCCTCTGAACCCGATCTGTGTCCATCTAAACCCGATCTGTGTCCATCTAAACCCGATCTGTGTCCATCTAAGCCCAATCTGTGTCCATCTAAGCCCGATCTGTGTCCCTCTGAACCCAATCTGTGTCCATCTCGATCTGTGTCCATCTAAACCCGATCTGTGTCCATCTGAACCCGATCTGTGTCCATCTAAGCCCGATCTGTGTCCATCTAAGCCCGATCTGTGTCCATCTAAGCCCGATCTGTGTCCCTCTGAACCCGATCTGTGTCCATCTAAACCCGATCTGTGTTCATCAGAACCCGATCTGTGTCCATCTCGATCTGTGTCCCTCTGAACCCAATCTGTGTCCCTCTAAACCCGATCTGTGTCCCTCTAAACCCGATCTGTGTCCCTCTAAACCCGATCTGTGTCCATCTAAACCCGATCTGTGTCCATCTGAACCCGATCTGTGTCCATCTAAGCCCAATCTGTGTCCATCTCGATCTGTGTCCATCTAAACCCGATCTGTGTCAATCTAAGCCCAATCTGTGTCCATCTCGATCTGTGTCCATCTAAGCCCGATCTGTGTCCATCTAAGCCCGATCTGTGTCCATCTAAGCCCGATCTGTGTCCATCTCGATCTGTGTCCCTCTGAACCCGATCTGTGTCCATCTAAGCCCGATCTGTGTCCATCTCGATCTGTGTCCCTCTGAACCCGATCTGTGTCCATCTAAGCCCGATCTGTGTCCATCTCGATCTGTGTCCCTCTGAACCCGATCTGTGTCCATCTAAGCCCGATCTGTGTCCATCTAAGCCCGATCTGTGTCCATCTCGATCTGTGTCCATCTAAGCCCGATCTGTGTCCATCTCGATCTGTGTCCATCTAAACCCGATCTGTGTCCATCTGAACCCGATCTGTGTCCATCTGAACCCGATCTGTGTCCATCTGAACCCGATCTGTGTCCATCAGAACCCGATCTGTGTCCATCTCGATCTGTGTCCCTCTAAACCCGATCTGTGTCCATCTAAGCCCGATCTGTGTCCATCTAAGCCCGATCTGTGTCCATCTAAGCCCGATCTGTGTCCATCTAAGCCCGATCTGTGTCCATCTCGATCTGTGTCCATCTAAGCCCGATCTGTGTCCCTCTGAACCCGATCTGTGTCCATCTAAGCCCGATCTGTGTCCATCTCGATCTGTGTCCCTCTGAACCCGATCTGTGTCCATCTAAGCCCGATCTGTGTCCATCTAAGCCCGATCTGTGTCCATCTAAGCCCGATCTGTGTCCATCTAAGCCCGATCTGTGTCCATCTCGATCTGTGTCCATCTAAACCCGATCTGTGTCCATCTGAACCCGATCTGTGTCCATCTGAACCCGATCTGTGTCCATCTGAACCCGATCTGTGTCCATCAGAACCCGATCTGTGTCCATCTCGATCTGTGTCCCTCTAAACCCGATCTGTGTCCCTCTAAACCCGATCTGTGTCCATCTGAACCCGATCTGTGTCCATCTGAACCCGATCTGTGTCCATCTGAACCCGATCTGTGTCCATCTGAACCCGATCTGTGTCCATCAGAACCCGATCTGTGTCCATCTCGATCTGTGTCCATCTAAACCCGATCTGTGTCCATCTGAACCCGATCTGTGTCCATCTGAACCCGATCTGTGTCCATCAGAACCCGATCTGTGTCCATCTCGATCTGTGTCCATCTAAACCCGATCTGTGTCCATCTAAACCCGATCTGTGTCCATCTGAACCCGATCTGTGTCCATCTGAACCCAATCTCCAAAGATTTCTTTATTTTCTGCTCTGATCAAGTTAATCCTGGCAAAGCGTTCTGCTCTAAGAGTTTTGACTACGAAAGTTACGATTAAGAAAGTTTATTTCTTTAAGTCTTTCTCAGGAAACTGTTTGTGGAGCTGGAGATAGTTTTTATAATCACTGTGATATGAATGGACCATGAAATATATTTATTTTTTAATTGTCCAAGACATGGTTCCAACTGAAACAATTAACCAGATTAATCATGATTGATTATTGAAATAATCGTCGACTAATTTACTAATCGATTAATTAACTGGAGTATAGAGACTGTAAAACCCACCTGTAGCTGACAGAGCAACACTTAGAACAGGAATTATATCAAAGTTGTAAAAACTCATGTTAACATTTAGCATTTATGTCCAAAAATCTTTTCCGTCTGTCAGTCTGTTCTATAATCCAGAACTCCTCCTGGGAAAAGCTTCACCTGGTTTAGTTTAGTGAAACTTCTTCTTTATGGAACCTTTTAGCTATTTGAATATTATTGGATTAATTGGAATAAAAATTGAGCAGATTCATCAATTTGCAAAGTAATTGTTAGTTCCAGCCTTAGTATTTTAGGGGCTCACAGCCCTAAACAGGTTGGAGTCGTAGTTCCGCTCAGCTGCTAAAAAACAGTTTAGCTGCCATGCTGGTCAGAGCGACCTTTGACCCAATAACCCTCAGTTCCTGTAAACCTGACCGTGGCTCCCTCACTGTTTATTAATCAGCCATCCATTCAGTTCTGGTTTTATCGCTCTGTCACTGTTTCCCAGCGGTTGTGGTGAACGCTGCCGTGCGTGTTTGCAGTTCACCAAGACGGTGCTGCATGCTGAAACACGCCGCTCTGTCCTCCGTATGCAGACAGACGGTTTATGACCTGCAGCATTTCTCCATCAGCACCGAGCTCCCTTTTAGCTACGGTCACATGATTACACTAAGTGGGTCACACGCTGTTCACCATCACATGCTCCCAGTTAGACATGAGGTTTACTGTGAAATCTGAAGAAAAGCTGAATATCTGGAAAGAGACTGTTTGGGAGCAGCTGAAGGATTTCTGGAATTCCCTCCGTGTTCCTGACCAACCGACGGCATGCAGCGATGCAGCCGGTGCTGCCTGCTCTGGATGGACTTTATCACAATGGCTCTGAGCCAATCACATGTTTGCACTTCTGAGAGTTTCACAAAGGTTCTAGAAATGCAGACTGCTTTTTATTTATTTAGGTTTTCTTCCTCTTATACCTCTTGGCAGCCATATTAGTTAAAATATATCATTTACACATTTTAAGCCCAAATGTTTGCAGTCTGAAAAAAAACAAACCTTTACTTTATGCACTGTTTTTATATAGTCTTATTTTTTATCTTTAAAGGCATCTTGCTTTAACTCTTTATCCTCTATATAAGCTACTGGAACCAGAATTTCCCTGAAGGAGGAATCCCCAGGGATAAATAAAGCTGAGTCTAAAGGTCTGATTATCCTCCTGCAGTAGTGTGTCGCAGATGTTTATGATTTCTGCCCAATATTGAAGCGTGGACTGCGCTATGTTATTCCATGCCACAACGCCAGAGGGCCTATCGGGAACTAGCTGTGGGTCTAGATACGGCCGAGGTGGTGAGGAAGTGGGGGCAAGTTTGTGCGACAACGGAGGGACATGAGGGCCAAAAAGAGCGGGGATCCAGGTGGGAAAAGGGTCCCAGCATTCTGGCGCTCCTCGCTCTGCTAGCTGCTCCATCTTCACCAATCGTTTTCCACAATGGCGGTCAGACAAACGAAACCAGCCGGTAAGGAACCAAACAGGAAATACGCATAGAGTAGAGAGAATGCAGATCTGACCAATCAGAGGCCTCCTGTCTGCGCTCACCTACAATTGTGGAGAGGTGCAGCAGAGTGTCTGCAGAAGGGGCGGGGCTTATCTGCGTTAACTGCGCCACACGCAGACGACCTGGTTTCTGAGGATAAATCAGCCTTAGGCGTATATCTGTGGGGAGCTACGGTTTCAGACGGTCATTGAAGCTCACGTTTCCCACCGCGGTTCTTTGAAAATGGCCGAGGGTTGGAAGAGGAAAAGTGTCTATGAAGTGTATGAGAAGAAAGGAAAGGCAGAAATATCCCAGAATGCTTTGCGCAGAGAGCTCTTCTTGCAAAGCATTCTGGGATTAGCTGTCCCAGTGGCCCGCTGTCGCTACCTGACAGCAGCGACTAATAACAAAGATGGGGCAGGCACTACGCTGTGGAGGAGGAGTTACCAATGGAGCAAAAATCAGTGATCATCTGTCCAAACGGTCAGTTAACTGAGTTCACTATAGAGTCCCCGCTCTATATAGTGATTGAGGGGTCAGAGGTCAGGGCGGCCAGTCGGACACCGTGAGCTGCTATGAGAGGAACAACTTTTAAACAGAGCGTGCACGAGGAGAAATGTGCTCGTGCACGAGGAGAAATGTGCTCGTGCACGAGGAGAAATGGGCTCGTGCACGCTCTCGCACACCTTTAATAGGCGTTCCCTCTAGGGAGCGGGTGCAGGTTTGGGCATGTGCTTTTTTTTAAAGTGGAGGGGGCGGGTCTTTGAAAAAATTTGTAACAATTCTCCAAAATACCTGTTCATTGATCTGGGTCACCTGACCATGAGGCTGGTGAGCTGCAGCTGATAACGGCGTGCTTGGTTTGCATGGCAGATGGACCCACTGGGTTACAGAAGCAACGTTTTTCTTTTCCAGATCATTGTTGACGACGATGACAGCAAGGTGTGGTCCCTGTACGACGCCGGCCCAAAGAGCATCCGCTGTCCCATCATCTTCCTCCCCCCCGTCAGTGGCACTGCAGAGGTGTTCTTCCAGCAGGTTCTGGCGCTGACCGGCTGGGGTTACAGAGTCATCTCGGTGAGCGGGGGCGCTGCTGTTCATCAGTTAAACCTCATCTGCCTCACACGGGGCTGACTGGTTCTGACATGATTCAAAATAAAAAAGTGAATGTTAGTTTCAGACATGGAGGGCGGTTTGAATCAGAATCACTGATCTGATAGCAGAGCTTTTTACAAACGGTGAACCAGTACAGCTTTAGATTGACCTCTTCCTGTCTCAGTTTTCACTAATACACACATGTGACTCATACACACACAGAACAAGATTCACCAAAGTATTTCTGGTCCATAAACAATTCTAAATTAAATTACAAAGTACCAGTGCTCTTTAAACTTCACTGCATCTATGTGTGGATTTTTGAGACTGCCTTGATGCACCAATGCATTTATTTAAGCAGGGATGGTTTGCCACCAATCACAAAGCTCCGTTGTATAAGCCAATCACAAGAAACCACTCCACATGGGAAACTAACCCCCTGATTCTACATCCTCCGCCCCACTCCGCCTCGCTCCGTTCCAGACCGCCTGCCCACAGTGAAGCCCTACAGCCTCCGCTGTTCCTCCCGTCTTGCTCCGCTCCGACTTCCTTGGAGTTTGAGGAGAGCGTGAGCAATATTATTATTTAACTCGTAGGAGAAAATCGTGGTAATGAAGGCTTAATTTAATATGACATCATTAAATCATGCCATCAGCATCAATGCAAACTCTTTCTTTTCGTTGTGGGTCTTTGTAATAATCATTGGTTTGTTCTCTACTTCCAAACTCAGCATCTCTTCATCCAGAACTGAGATAAAGATTAGTTGAGATTCGCTCCTGGAAGTTGATGTGACTGGATTTGATTAAACTTTTAAGCACCTCGGTATAAAAAAATATTTTGACCGAGATGAGAAATCTGCTTCCTGGAATGTTTTAAGTATCGATAATCGACATCCAATAATTTAATTAAGTGGTTTTAGTTTTTGGGAATATATAGGAATTCTGCTCTAATCTGTTGTTCGCGATCCATCGTTACCATATTTTAGTTTGACAAACCGGATCTTCTCAACGTTCCTTTTCCTGTTTGGTGGGAATGCAAATGTGGATTTTGACCTGGCTGGACAGGAGCGGACGGGGAAGGACAGAGAAGACGTAGGTGGACGGTGACGTGCGGAGGAGTAGCGGTGGATGTGGAACAGTTCTCATGGATTAATATGATGCACAAGGTATGTGAGCGCTGCGGAGCGGAGGGGTGACGGATGCTGTGGAGGATGAGTACTTTCCTGTGATTGGCTTATTAAAGGGAGCTTTGTGATTGGTCGCACACCATCCCTTAAAAATACAGCTTAAAAATATAAATTTGTGTATCGGGGCACATTAGATCCACACACTAATGCAGTAAAGTTTATAGACTAAATGTACTTTGTAATTTTATTGATATTTGTTTATGGACCAGAAATCCTGGTGTGTGTGTGTGTGTGTGTGTGTGTGTGTATATTTCACATGTGTATTTGTGCAAACACAGACCAATCTAACTCCATATTTCTGAGCTTCCAGCCTTTCCTGTTGTATTTCTATCAAATCTTAATGTATATATTAGTTAACAGAAACATTTTTTTCTTTTGCCGGCCTTTTTTTTTCAGCTGCAGTATCCTGTGTACTGGGACCTCATGGAGTTCTGTGATGGCTTCCGGAAGCTTCTGGATCACCTCCAACTGGACAAGGTCCGACTTTCCTTTTGTAGTTCCATTTCTGCTCCTATATGTACGTAAATAAGTCCTTCATTTTTTCTTATCGTGATGTGATAGGGGCGCCCCGCCCCCTCTGCAACCACCTCATTTATTGTGATTGCAGCTGGGCAGTGTGGCCACAAGGGGGTGGTATAGAATTAGCTGTCCTATTGAGAGAGAAAAGGTCAACATGCAGTAAACTGTTATTACTCTGTGTCCTGTTGATGGAGCATTTGGCTGTTTTCATGCTCTTTTCTCCTCTTTAGTCCTTTTTCCTGATCATACTTTGGCCACTGTTCGCCACGCGGCCCCTTAGTTTACTGGCAGTACTGCATCATTCATTGTCCCTGGTTGCCAGTCTGGAACCTCCAATATGGCAGATTAATGTGGGCACAAATAAAAGGCTATAACTGGCTCTAGCCCCCACCTCTACGGTCGTTTTGGTTTAATGAGTCGTTTAAATAAACCAATCACTCATGTGAACGAACTGAAATGGACTCGCAAAAGATCAATTTTAGTGATCTACAAATGGAACTATAGAAGGTTTTTAAAGTCGCAGGGAAGCGGCTGTTCCAACCGTTGCTTTTCCGAATTCTCCCAAGTGGCGCCCGACTTTACACCAGTGAATAAAGTCAATGTGATTGGTCGATTATCAAGGGGGCGGGTCTGTTTTGGCGGAAGGTTCACAAGCATGTTTGGTTGTGGCCGTTTTGTCGGAAGCATCTTGCTAACCAGTTAGCATCTTAGTGCTAGCAGGTTCCCAATGGGAAATTCCATTGGGACCAAGTAGCACTAAATTGGTGACTTAGAAACGACGCTGTCAAGGAACGCTATGGACAGTGGAAACATGCAAGAGGAGGAGAGTTTAGTGTGGGAGGTCGTGGATGAGTCTCCTCCGTCATCCATTTTTTATTTAGAGGAGGAAAGCGGGGACGAAGATGTTGTGGAAGAGGACGCCAGGGCGGCAGAAGCTTGGTTTGGTGTAGAAGGCTTCCAGCCGTACATGTTTGAGCCCTTGCCTCGCAACGCTGCCAGTTCTGTTAGCTCTACGCCTGCCGAAGACACAGACGTCCATCCCCGTGAACACTGGGACGCAACTCAATGGGAAAGGAAAGGATTCTGGTTTCAACCGTTGCGTATATTAGCTGCGACATATGAATCAAGACGCTATGACTGAAAACATTTGATTGACAGATGACCGTTGATATATGATTGGCCGAATTTAGGTGTTCAGGCTGACGTAGAACTAACTGGCCTGCAGAAGATAACGGAAAAAACACAGATTTTAAGACAATTTTAATAAGATAGAAATTTTCTAAATTTTGGGACAATATGGTCCGATCAAGAGAACATTTATATACATGTTTAAGCCAAAATGATTTGACATTTAAATATGACTTCCCTACAACTTTAATAAACCTGCCATATTAGATTTCAGCTAAACTTGCTTATTGACTCAATCTTCTCCTTCGTTGCCTTCTGAACTAGAACTACAAAATAAGATAAGGTTAGAGCTTGAAAACGGTTCTTACTCTTTTTATCTTTATAGGACCATAACCATCTTGAATTTTTTAAAAGACCCGCCCTCTACACTTAAAAAAAAAGTGCATGTGAGAGCGTGCACGAGCCCATTTCTCCTCGTACACGCTCTGTTTAAAAGTTGTTCCTCTCATAGCAGTTCACTGTGTCCGACCCTCCGCCCTGACCTCTGACCCCTCTATCACTATATTGGTCACTCCTCCTGCACCACGCCGTGCCTGCGCCATCTTTATTAGTCGCTGCTGTCGGGTAGCTGCAGCCTAAGGTGACAGCGGGCTGCTGGGACAGCTAATCCCATAATGCTTTGCAAGGAGAGCTCTCTGCGCAAAGCATTCTGGGATATATCTGCCTTTTCCGAGGCCTTTCCTTTCTTCTCCTTTACTTCGTAGACACTTTTCCTCTTCTGACTCTCGGCCATTTTCAAAGAACCGCGGTGAGAAACGTGAGCTTCAACGACCGTCTGAAACCGTAGCTCCCCACAGATATACGCCTGAAAGAAACCGATAGCTAACAGGACGAGCGCATAGGACGACCTTACGGAAACGCATCGCCAGAATGATTGACAGTTAGGAGGACCACTGATTGAGATGATCCACCCAGAAATAAAAGATCATCCTCTATACCTTTAAAGTTCTATGTTCAGCAGACTTAATGTCACTAAAATCATTTTTATTGCTCTTTTTAAATATACTGTAGCTGCATTAAATAAATGATTTGCTGAATGTTTTGAACGAATTGTTTTAATGAACTGATACCAGGGATTCAGTTCCCATCATCGCCGTACGGCTTGCACATCAGACCTCAGGCAGACATTTTTTATTGTGTGAATGGTGATGTCTGTGTAACGCTGATCCTCTGACACACACAGGTCCACCTGTTCGGAGCGTCTTTGGGAGGATACCTGGCTCAGAAGTTTGCAGAATTCACCCACAAGTCTCCCAGAGTCCACTCTCTGATCCTGTGTAACTCGTTCAGTGACACCTCCATATTCAACCAGACATGGACAGCAAACAGGTGCT